>NC_135562.1:13597042-13714542 GCF_964340395.1 Glandiceps talaboti | reverse complement strand
GGTGTGGTATAACGCTAAAGTAACTGTATATGGTTTGAAGACGACGGTTACTTTCATATCAGGAAATGGTGGCAAAGAGTTTCAGGTATCCCTGGATGAGGAGAACAAACCTATATGCACTCTGTCTGATTACGGTGAGTGAGTGAGTGAGTGAGTGAGTGAGTGAAAGACAGAAACCCGTCAATTTCAAATAAATCAATTAAATCAGGATTTTCCTTGTGTATGTCGTAATTGACCTTATCAAAACCGGGTGAGCGTATTATAATCAAAGTTCCCAGTAAAAGTGTATCTAGTGTGCCCCATGTAATATTACCATACATTAAGTAAACCAGTTCCACTCAAAGAACATGTGCATTCCTTAAGTAAAGATTCCCTACGACAGGATTTTAAGAGGCGTACCAATCCGCCATTTGCCAACATCGCTTCTCTATTTATAAGACATGAACGTTAGATTGTTAATTGCTCTTTTGAGACATTGGACGTATCACCATACTTAACTTCTCAATAATGACAATAGCAGTTGACCAAAACAATGTTTATACACAAACAGATTCCCTTGTATCGTGGTATGAATTATATACGCAAATTACGCTGTAGTGGCCAATTCGACAGTATTATGTGTGTATGTCAAATGAATTCTATCTGAAAAGACGTCTTACTACAAAGTCACAAAGAGTAATGTCAAAAAGAAAGAATCAACATTTCAATTATAAGTACTTTAGATAAAACGACTGTTTTTTCTATTATTTTCTCGTTTTCGATTCATCATGCTACAGGTGCAGATACTGTTACAGTGGAACGCCATTGCGAATGGATTACGAGAGCCGAAATGGATTTCATATTGAAGAATTACAAAAGTGTTATGGTTGGTGCAGATAGAGATTGCCTAGAGTTCTGTATTGGTCTAGTTAAAAAGATTAACAAAGAATTTGGGAAAGAGGTATGTCATGTTAAGGCAAAAAAAATAACTATCATTGTGTGTTTCTGATAACATGGCCTCAGAAAATAGAGTAGGTACGTCATGATTTATTTTTATATTTACCTTTGAATTGTTTTTATTTTTGAAAACTTTTGCTTCGACCCAAAAACCAAACAATGTGGATCAGAATACCCCTTCTGTGTTAGTTTTAAGAAATACGTACATACATCACTGGCGAAATAAATCATACATATATGAAGGCCAAGAGGACAAAGAGTTTAGGGTCGGCGGCTCAAACTAGCGTCGGTCGGGTTATCGGAAAACACTTTTCGTAAAGAAATATATTGTTTGCGATTGAATTATTGGGTTTTCTTAAAAGACGGAATGATTTACATCCTTTCGTTGAATATTTTTCCCATACAAAACAATATTCAAAACATATAACTAGCAAGGGATTTATAAGAAATACATACTCAAAACATAATCAATAATTACTCGAGATAGCAACTACTCAGACGGACAGACGAACGGACGGACAGACAGACAGACAGACAGACAGACAGACAGACAGACAGACAGACAGACAGACAGACAGACAGACAGACAGACAGACAGACAGACAAAAAGAGAAAAATACAGACAGACAGACGTGGGCAGGCATATGCGCATGCACAGACAGACGGTAGGATGGATGGGCGGATGGACGGGCAGACAGACAGACGGACAGACTGACTGACTAACTGACAAATGAACAGACATACAGACACAGACAGGCACCTACATACATACATACATACATACATACATACATACATACATACATGCATACATGCATTCATACATGCATACATGCATACATACATACATACATACATACATACATACATACATACATACATAGATGCATGCATGCATGCATGCATATATGCATGCATGCATGCATACATACATACATACATACATACATACATACATACATACATACATACATACACACACACACACACACACACACACACATACATACATACATACATACATACATACATACATACATACATACATACATACTTAGACAGACGGACAGACTGACTGACTGACTGACTGACAAACGGACAGAGAGACACAGGCAGGTATCTACATACATACATACATACATACATACATACATACATACATACATACATACATACATACATACATACATACACACATATATACATATATACATACATACATACATACATACATACATACATACATACATACATACATACATACACACACACATATATACATATATACATACATACATACATACATACATACATACATACATACATACACACATACATACATACATACATACGTGCATACTTAGACAGACGGACAGACTGACTGACTGACTGACAAACGGACAGAGGGACACAGGCAGGTATCTACATACATACCTACATACATACCTACATACCTACCTACCTACATACATACATACATACATACATACATACATACATACATACATACATGCATGCATTCATACACACATACACGATAGTCATCAGGGGGCTAAAATAGTTTGCCAGGGTCTATTTCTTGATTTTTATGCCCACAAATCATTTTTTTCTGTCCTTAGATATTCAAAAATGCTCGAATCAACATCATCGGAAAAGATGTCAAGGTTGCATTTATTGCTGGAAAGGAAGACAACGTATTTTTAATAAATTTAGACAAATATAATAAACCACAGTATGAAATCAAACGCACGACTTTCAAGTACAAGATTAAGAAGTCGTTCTTTAGTTTCTTTCAGGTCCTTGGTTTATATACATCATTGGATGCCATTGCAAAGGCTTAGAAAGTGATATAAAGGCCACACCAATAGGGTCCAAGAAGATGTGAAATGTATATACATAGTAGTATTATAAATATTATTTTATAGGATAAGCATGAATTTCCGTGTGCCTATAGATCGTAATATTTAGCGGGCCTGCTACCCATGTCATTTTAGACAATGTGTAAGTGGCCTTAAGCTTGACACTGTGAGTGTTGCACTTCAAATTGTTTGAATGTGCTATATTATTATGTAATAATTGCCAATATTGGTAATAAATCTTCTTTTGAAAATTGCCGATATTTGTAATAAGCTAACTACATTTGCAATACATTTATTTAGAGAACAACTTTACAAAATGCCAAATATCGGGAGTGTACCTATCTTGTGTTCGAGAGTTAATTTTCTGTCCTTCAGCCCGGCCCCCTTGTAATTACTGAAGGCTTTATTACCTGACAAATATTATCTTTATTAGAAGTGTTAGCGTTATTACAAATGTTGGTTGTACATTCCTATTCTACAGTTCAATGATAAGCAAGCTCACAGCCAAAATTTGTTGAAATACATTTGATTTACTCAATCAAGATATGTTACTTATAATAACTATATAAACAGGTCAAAGTGGTGCAGTGGTATTCCTCGACGATTGTTTTAACAACACTATTAATAATTAAACAAATACTTTGATAGACAAAAAAATACAAACATTTCGTAAGCTTTGCGTAGTGGTACAATTTGGCTTGTATGACTGGTACAATCTATGTACGAAGGTGTGGGTTTCTTATAGTGTCCAGCAAGTGCACTATATACACATACTGGCAAATAATACGATATTAAGTGTTTTACCCTTTTAATCATAGGCTTTTGACTACTGATCATTACTTTAATCATAAGGAGTTCAGCTTATCATTTTAATTATAACTTCTAGAAGTTCTAAAATGTAGCCCATCATCGAACATAATGATCAAGCTTTATTTTCTGACATACGTTTGACGAATGATGACGTCAATGCAATACCAGGTCACACTAGCATTTATTTGTAATCAGCAAATAGCATATACATTTATACTTTGCATATTAGAAGACAGCATTTATTCACATATACATATACAACTAGTTTTTATATTGCATTTCGTATTATGAAACTTCTGTATTCAAATACATGTAATCAAATAGCCATTCACATCAAATGTCATCACTAAATTTGTATAATACTCGCGATAGGTCATGTTATAACAATGTTATCCCGGATTCATCACTATGGTATTCACGAGTTTAACGCACCAATAAATTAAAGTCAAATAGGTTTATAAAAACAACACGTGGTGTACACGTGTCGAAACTCGAGCAAATATATTATGTTGTTTGTTCCATTTTATAGTTTTTTTGTGACCCGAATTATTTGTGATGAAAAACACACCTGGAAACAATGTGAACATATTTTGATATTATGTAATATCGAAAGGTGTTATGGTCTGTGATCAGTAGATAGTTACTAAATGTTATAGCTAAAAACAGAGATGACACATCAGACGTTACTCAAAGTACGCTATCTTTATTACATTGCCCTGACGTCATCAACATTGTGCATGACCTTTGACCTGTAACTGTGACTTCATGCATTAACTCATATATACTAACAAAAGGTACCCAGATATATGTTAAATATGTGTCAGTTAGATGCTATATGTACCGCCAGAACACAACAAATTTTAGACTGCGAGAGACAAGTATTTACACCATGTCACCTAGGTTGTGAAACCGGCACCAGACTTTAATTCAAACCTTATAGTAGTGTACGTGGCATGGTACAAGCACAATGTATTTGTTCCTGTACATTGTGTACTAATTCTTTGTCAGTTAAGTCCTTGGCAGTGAACCGCGATGCAGTTTTACGTTATCTACGAGACAGAGTTAACATTACCTTTGCAGAAATGTATGAGAAGCATCTAAAGGGTCAATATGTAAGGTTTTTATTTGTATTTTTGATGTATCTTTTGTACTAGACGGTCCACTTTTCCAGATTGTGGAAATTATATACTCATTTGTCCATTCTTCGGGATTCCCATGTTATTAATAGCTATTGGACTGTGTGAAGTAGTTGTTTTATATATACCAGATATTTGGTTGTGCTGTAACAGCTTATTACACTGTGTATCATGATTCTGTACTTTGAATACCTAAACATTCTTCTTGAAGTTGAGTTATTGAAAACACTTTCAATGTTTTGCAAGTGACCATGATATATGATAAGTGTTATGATATGTTGTTGGTGTGTCACATGGAGCTGCCATCATATTGTGTAAACTTCTGTAAAGGCGAAATAAACAGAGTGTCAAACCCATCCATTGATTTACCGTATAAATCATTAATATTACTAAACAAAGCTTTATATGCGTTGAAACTCTTCCCAATTCTATACCGTGCATTCATATGGTGTTATACCCATGTCTGTCAGAGTGGCTCAAGTTATTATGTGTTTGAGAAAAGCTGGAAATTGAGGTTGGGGTAGTTGTGGGGACTGAGGGGGCTTATATAGAAAGTGGTCAAAAAGCCTTATTGTTCATACTAATGCCTGTAATAAATATCGTTTCCAAAAATTACAGCAACATGAGACAAATCTGTTATTAATTGATTTGAATCATCCAAATATGAAACTGTCCATAAACTGTTTACAAGACTTCAGCCGTATGTCGTTCCACTTTATACTGGCAACATTCCCAGTAGGTTAGTCATTTGGAACAAAGGTCCTTCATATCAATCATAGCATATGAGCCACACATTTGTCTGAAAAATTCCAATGATTTTTAATTTTCTAAAGAGTAATATCCAGTTGACAGGGTAATTGTAAACACTGTCTCTGAAATTATTCTAATGTGATATAGTAGCTACTGGCAACAAAATACAAACAACAGACACCAGAAGGACCTTTGTACAGTAAAAGGATTGTTTTTATTATGACCTGAATAGATTGTCCCCAACACCAGTATTATACCTATGTTGATAAAAAAAAAACATCTAAGACAATTTTAATGTTAGTAATTCTTCTGCTTGGAAAACACTGGAAAGCCATTTCTACGAATCCCGTATTGAGTTGCCACTCTGAAGTAGAGCTACGGTCGACAAATGCTTTGTTTCCTCATCGGTACTACTATCTCTATTTGCACAGTTATTGGCTTTAACTTTGGATTTAATTTAGTCCCGTTTGGACAACAGTTGATGGAAATCACACACCCTTCAATCTTAAATTCTTTAATTTAAGTCAACCATGTTTCCAAAATGTTGCTATATATGTTTCGGCGATTTATTACCTCATGTTTTGTATGTGTCCAGATCTCGTGATACCTGTCACCATTGTCTAACAACTTCTATACCCCTGCTAAAATATCAGTATGATATATATAGGTCGACTATAAAATCCGACATTATTGATTTCTGTCAACCATTGTATTAACCTTGTACTGGCCGTACAGACTAGACAGTATGGTATCTAGTTTGGAGTTTACTATTTTGACCCCTTTTGACCCCTTGTTATTCTTCTCATATTAGATTTACAACTGTCCTCGGCTAGAAATGTTTTCGTCAACTATCGTCGACATTAACTTTTCAGTTGGTACCAAGTGACTTAAGAGGAATAAACCTACAAATAAGCTATGGTGGACGTGACTGTACACTCGTACAGCTTATATAATTAATGAAGCAAAGCCAAGTAAGGTATTCTTTATTTGATAAGTAATAGGACCCTATGGTTCTATAATTCACTCTTGAAATAACGAATTTGAGCCAAAAAGCGTCAGAATTAATAAGATTATGATGTAATGACTTACCACCTAGTTTTAATGGATATGTTCAGTTCAAAATGTAAATACTACCTAGTGAACTGTATTCTACATCTTCACGGTATCAGCTCGTGGTAGGCCAAGTACGCGCTCGCAAATCACGGGGTGTTTACACTATATAGGTGATAATTAAGTAGGGCAGGTTAGTATGATTAACTAAACACAACAAGATAAGGTGTAGGGTGATGACCACAAATAAATATTCTCTCCGATGTAATACATTATTGTAAAAAGCTATGTTTAATGACAGAATGCCACACCATTTAATTAAAAACTTGAAATGAAAACAAACAATGTATTTTATGTTTGTACATTTGATGCTGGTTTACTGATTTTTTTTTCAGCTCTGCTCTAAAAGTGATATTTTCACATAACTGAATCTATTTGCTGTCAAGGACACATACTAACACATGGATGTGGCATGCTGTGTTAGACAACAACAGAATAATATCAAACAAGTTATATCTTCACATTTACTATAAACTAGAATGTATTCACGATTTTGTACTTTGAATAAAGGAATGTACTGTTTGTTTGTTATTGTTTGTCTGTCTGTCTGTCTGTCTGTCTGTCTGTCTGTCTGTCTGTCTGTCTGTCTGGCTTGTGTGTATGTATGTATGTATGTATGTATGTATGTATGTATGTATGTATGTATGTATGTCTCTTATGTTTGTGTGTGCTGTTGGATTCTTTTAGTGTGTCGCCTGGTTATCCCAATAACAGTAGTATCTCTCTAGGGCCCCTCGAAACAAACACAAACGTCAATATTAGAAGTTTTGAAACAAGATCACTATGAAGTGATGTTTAGATGCCAATGGTATGCTGCTTTTAGTGTGTGGAAGGTTGCTGAATTTCGATAATTGAAACTGGAGTTCAGAGCCAAGGGCACTGAAGGGTCAATGTCTCAAAGGAAGGTTTAAACCTGACAATATGGGATAGACACTTTAGTCCATGGGCCAGAGGGGGTTACCGTGCACCCCCCCCCCCCCATAAATCTCCAACTTAGGTATTTTTTTGTTCAATGGAGTCTTCTAAATGAGAAACAAAATGTTAACAGTGAAAATGTTGGGATGCACTGCCTGTTTGGCCTCGATTTCAAATTACATGTGCGTCACAGAATGGCGTCGAAAGGTTGAGGGTAGGGGTAACACATTGTCTTCCATACGACACATGCAAGCACGGACTGTATTATCCAATATATATTTGGAAAGCTTAGAAATTTTCCTTTCTAATGATATAATGTTTGCCATACATATGCCAAGAAATAAAAATTTTGGAGGCTTTAAGTTGCCGATTTTTGAAAAATCGAAATTTTTTCCGCAAAATTACATAAAGACTTTCCATTCTTTTTTTAAATAACATGATCTGATACCCATAAAGGGTGTTTGTTTATTCAGTTGAATGAGCTGAACAAGAAAAAGTAGGTTAACATTGAATATTTGTGGGTTATTAATGATTTTCTCCCATTGAAACCAATATAAGCTATTATTTTGAAATACCGACGGTAGGGGGTAGGGGTAAATTATCTTCTTCTGTGCTTTTTATTCAGCATCTTAGGAGCATACTAAGACATTTTTCTGGTCGCTAGAGCATATATCTTTACAGAAAATATACTTCCTCTTAATAAATAGCTTGTAATGTTGATTTTCATGCTAAAAATATCAGATTTCAGGAAAATATCCAAAAATTGTACAAAGTGAACAGGTTAGCGGTAATTATGTGCTTAGTACACAACACCTACATATGTAATCAATACAGTAGTATGATTTTGCAGTTGCTAGAATAAGTTTAACAACAAATTAAATGTGTTTAATTTGAATATCTAGCACATTATGCAAAAATTAATGCCAAAAATATATGGAGACTTTAAATCACCGATTTAAAAAATCAATAATTTTTCCGCAAAATGACATATAAACTTTCCATTCTTTTTTTTTACATAACATGATCTGATACACATAAGTGGTGGGGTTTTTATTCAGTTGAATGAGCTGAATAAGAAAAAGTATGTTAATATTATATATTTTGATGGTTATTAATGATTTTCCCCCATTAAAACCAATACTATACACTATTATTTTGAAATACCGACAGCAGGGGGTAGGGGTAAATTATCGTCTTCTGTGCTTTTTATTTAGCATCTTAGGAGCATACTAATACATTTTTCTGATTGCTAGAACATATATCTTTACAGGAAATATACTTTATTTGAATAAGTAACTTCTAATGTTGACATACATACCAAAGATATCATATATAAGAAAAATATCGTAAGATTGCTGAAGGTAAATGGGGTAGGGGTAAGATGTCTTCCTATGTCCTTAGTACACAACACCTACATATGTAATCAATAAAGTAACATGGTTTTGTGATTTTTAGAATACACTTCTTCACAAAAAAATGAGTTTACTTTGAATATCTGGCAAATTGTGTGAAAATAAATTAAAAAAAATATCTGATGGCTTTAAATTCACGATTTTCGAAAAAATCTAAAGTGATTCAGGAAAATGACATACACTTTCCATTCTTTGTTATATAACGTGATCTGATACACATAAGGTGTGGGTTTTTATTCAGTTTAATGAGCTGAACAAGAAAAAGTATGTTAAAATTGAAAATTGTAAGGGTTATTAATGATTTTCCCCCATTGAAACCAATATAAGCTATTATTTTGAAATACCAACAGCAGGGGGTAGGGGTAAACTATCGTCTTCTGTGCTTTTTATTCAGCATCCTAGGAGCATACTAATATATTTTTCTGATTGCCAGAACATATGTCTTTACAGGAAATATACTTTATTTGAATAATTAACTTGTAATGTTGCCATATATACCAAAGATATCATATATAAGGAAAATATCCTAAGATTGCTGAAGGTAAATGGGGTAGGGGTAAGATGTCTTGCTATGTGCTTAGTACACAGCACCTACATATGTAATCAATACAATAACATAGTTTTGGGATTGTTAGAATATATTTCTTAACAAAAAAATGAGTTTACCTTGAATATCTAGCAAATTATGTGAAAATAAATGTCAAAAAATATCTTGAAGCTTTAAATTCACAATTTTTGAAAATCGACAGTTTACCGGAAAATGACATACATTTCCATTCCTTGTTAAATGACATGATCTGATACATATAAAGGATTTGTTTATTAATTTGAATAAGCTTAACAAGAAAAAATAGGTTAAAATTGAAAATTGTAAGGGTTATTAATGATTTCCCCTCATTACAACTAAGACTATACGCTATTATTTTGAAATACTGACAGTAGGGATAGGGGTAAACTATTTTCTTCTGTGCTTTTTATTCAGCATCTTAGGAGCATACTAATACATTTTTTCTGATTGCCAGAACATATGTCTTTACAGGAATTATACTTTCTTTGAATAAGTAACTTGTAATGTTGACATACATACCAAAGATATCCCATTTAAGGAAAATATCTTAAGATTGCTAAAGGTAAATAGGGTAGGGATTAGATGTCTTGCTATGTGCTTAGTACACAACGCCTAATCAATACAGTAACATGCACGTGGTATACGGTTGTTAAAATACATGTTTATTTGAATTCCTAGCACATTATATGACAACAATGCCAAATATCTGGTTTAAGGGGAGATCGAAACACAAAGGGAGATGGCAAAGGTTAAAGATTGCGTATAACACCTGATCTATTTCGGGTTTTTAGTTTTTTTTTTCAAATGTGATAAATTTTACATTATAATTATTTAGTTTTCGCTATCCCTTTTGAAAACATACACTTTACATGTGAAAAACTGCAGAACAATAATTGCTATCCAAGCTTTTAAAGAAATATATTTAACAAAAGTTCAAATTTTCTGTCCATCATTCAGATGTTACTTATTTTAATGATAAGTCCTAAGACTATTAAAGTGCAAGCAACATTCAGACTCTTTACTTGAAAAAATACAGGAATTACATGTATGATGTTTAACTTGTTAGTCATAAAATGCACGTACAGTGTAAAGCTGACATACCTTTGTGAGCCTAGGGTTTTCTCTCTTTTTTTAACCTTGGCATGGTAACTATATTTGATGGTCTAAAATTGATGCCATGACAAGCAAGGATGGTGTACTTTTGTGCATTTGGTGAGAAATTTGAAAGCAGCCAGGTACAGATGCCATTTTAAGTGATAACTGTCTTTCATGGTAACAACAAATAACACGTTTAAAGCAAAAATAAGTCAATTAAGTGGCATATTCCTCTGACTACTATAGTCTACCGCAATGTACCCTTGTTATGTTATACAATGCTTGTTATTTCACATATCATCTATGGACTGGAATGGGAAGCACATACCAAACTTATTTGAATGAACTTTTTTACAAAATAAAAGAGTTAAGTGCGTAATTATATTAAGTGACTGTTAGGTGTTTTCATTCTTGATGTACCTAACAAGAACACATCTCACATATTTCATGATTTGTTTTCATCCTAGAGAACTAAATTAGTATCAGGAATGATCTATGTATTCCAATAGGACAGGACAATTAACATTATATTTGCAGGATCAAAACTTTAGAATATTCAATTCAACTCAGTTCAATTCAATTCAATTCAATTCAATATAACTTAATGTATGTTAATTTCCCATTTTGGGGGTAAATAAAGTGGAAACAGACATAGCTATATAAAGAAAGTAAGTAAAATCAGAATGTAAAATCTATAAAACATCACATACCACAAACAGTATCTTAAAACATCATTTAAAAGCCGCACTGCGGTTGGAATAAAGTAATGTTTGCGTTGATACTGATACACTTGTCCAATTAGTTTCATTACCAGTAGACAACTCATCACATTCTTTCTTTCCTTTCATATATGAAAATTAGGTACTCATGATGTTTTGAAAGCCCACATATCATATATTTGATAATATGTTTACAGGGGTTGAACTTGATTGCTTGATAGTGAACTACCTCGAATCCCCTTTTCATAGTATCATGTACTCATTTATCATTAGTACACTGTATCTTGTATATATTAATACAAGTAACACTGAAGTAAAGCACTTTGTCTATGTGCTACACTCGTTTATAGCATTCACATCAAGTGTAAAAGTATACTGTTTCAATTGGTTTATTTACAAGCCTTATAGCATGTGGCCTTTGTAATGTGATCAATTAGCAAATGGAAGAGTATACTTTTACACTTGATATAAACGATTGTGGTACGTACAGAAAATGCTTCATTTTGGGGTTATGGGTTATATATAAACGTTGAGATAAACGAATACTATAACAGATTTTATGATGAAGATCTGTAACATGTTTTCAAATGGAGATGACCAAGCAGACGTTATCTTCTGTGGTCAAGTTATGTATATTTTTGGGACTTTCAAAGCCATGTTTAAACAACTGGACGATATCTAAAACAACAAAACAATTCTCTGTTACTGTCAGTGAAATGGGTAGATAACCAGCAATTTTTCTTAAATAGGATATATTTGGTATGTATGTCAACATTACAAGCTACTTATTTAAGGAAAGTATATTTCCTGTAAAAACATGTGTTCTAGCAATCAGAAAAATGTATTAGTATGCTCCTAAGATGCTAAATAAAAAGCACAGAAGACGATAGTTTACCCCTACCCCCTGCTGTCGGTATTTCAAAATAATAGTGTATAGTATTGGTTTTAATGGGGGAAATCATTAATAACCATCAAAATATATAATATTAACCTATTTTTTCTTATTTAGCTCATTCAACTGAATAAAAAACTCACCCCTTATCTGTATCAGATCATGTTATGTAAAAAAAAGAATGGAAAGTTTATATGTCATTTTGCGGAAAAATTATTGATTTTTTAAATCGGTGATTTAAAGTCTCCATATATTTTTGGCATTAATTTTTGCATAATGTGCAAGATATTCAAATTAAACACATTTAAATTTTTGTTAAACATATTCTAGCAACTGCAAAATCATTCTACTGTATTGATTACATATGTAGGTGTTGTGTACTAAGCACATAATTACCGCTAACCTGTTCACTTTTTACAATTTTTGGATATTTTCCTGAAATCTGATATTTTTAGCATGAAAATCAACATTACAAGTTATTTATTAAGAGAAAGTATATTTTCTGTAAAGATATATGCTCTAGCAACCAGAAAAATGTCTTAGTATGCTCCTAAGATGCTGAATAAAAAGAACAGAAGAAGATAATTTACCCCTCCCCCCTACCGTCGGTATTTCAAAATAATAGCTTATATTGGTTTCAATGGGAGAAAATCATTAATAACCCACAAATATTCAATGTTAACCTACTTTTTCTTGTTCAGCTCATTCAACTGAATAAACAAACACCCTTTATGGGTATCAGATCATGTTATTTAAAAAAAGAATGGAAAGTTTTTATGTAATTTTGCGGAAAAAATTTCGATTTTTCAAAAATCGGCAACTTAAAGCCTCCAAAATTTTTATTTCTTGGCATATGTATGGCAAACATTATATCATTAGAAAGGAAAATTTCTAAGCTTTCCAAATATATATTGGATAATACAGTCCGTGCTTGCATGTGTCGTATGGAAGACAATGTGTTACCCCTACCCTCAACCTTTCGACGCCATTCTGTGACGCACATGTAATTTGAAATCGAGGCCAAACAGGTAGTGCATCCCAAAATTTTCACTGTTAACATTTTGTTTCTCATTTAGTAGACTCCAATGAACAAGAAAATACCTATGTTGGAGATTTGTGGGGGGGGGGTGCACGGTAACCCCCTCTGGCCCATGGACTACTTGAATGTAGTCTCTATGTATCAACGTTTTTTTTAGTATTGTGATAAATCATCATTGTTTACTGCAAATATGGCTGCCATTGAGTAAAATGTGATATGAGCACCAAGTATAATGCACGTGTATGTTTATCTTGTTCTGCATTATCTATAGACATATGATTGAAAATACATTAGCCACACATAATTGCTACAAAGTGTCTGCAATATGAAAGTAATAACTTAATTTTCACTATCTATCTATCTATCTATCTATCTATCTATCTATCTATCTATCTATCTATCTATCTATCTGTTTGTCTAACTAATATATATATATGCATATATAAATAAATAAATATATATATATATATATATATATATATATATATATATATATATATATATATATATAGATATATATATATATAGATATCCATTGTCCATGAGCCAGACAGGTGATTGGTACCACAAGGTGGTACCAAACGACATTTTCACCAGTGATGTATAATGCTATTCTAATATCAAAAAGGCTGGGTGGACATTCCAAATGAGTAGCTATTGGAAATTATATGACTTTTAAATATTATGCATAAATACAGCACAATGATTAAAATTCCAACTATATATTCAAGTATATATATTCCAACTATATATCCTTGGCTCTACCACTAATACTTAGGTAGTTTTTCTGATTATTTCCTACACTAATAAGAATTACTCTTTGCCTAGTACTGATTTTTACGACATACTACAAGGTGCAAACTATAGAGGGCGCTCTTACATAAAAAATGGCGGCAATATTTGTTGTATATATCAGCTATTGGAAGTTTCTTGTGAACTATACTACATAGCGATACAATTCAAGTGTCTACCCCTATATTATCAAATACGATCTTTCTGTTACCATAATATAATTTGACCTCAGCCCTGATCTTCTGGTCAGAATTCCAAAAATCAAGCTTTTTCTTGCAAATCACAGATGCGTATGAGTTGTAGTATTTAAGTGTTGCCAATTTCTGTGCAAAATAATCTTATACCAAGGTAATATTTCAAGATTGTACACGTCATGGGACAGATGTGAAAGGATTCTTGTGGTTGCTGACTGAATAGCAGCCATATACATGCATGTTCGTAATAACCAAGGATATATATGATATCTAAAATATCCCATAGCAAGCTCTGATGTATGGACTAAAACGGTCATGTCAACCCAACCCTGTTATAACCCCACTTCAATTATGCTGAAAGAAGTCATTTTTAATGATCATATCACTCCAACCTACTGAGTAATCAGCATCTGCTGGCTGGGCAAGGCAAGCTAGAATGACTGAAACTCATTCATCAAAGCTAAGCCATTACATGAGTACATTCACAAAACTTGTTCAAGAGTGCATCTGTCTTAAGAACTATTCACCCTTCTCCAGGAATTCACATGTAAAGCTTATGTTGCCCATTGTCAAATATAAACTGCTAGGGCGCCTTCTCTAAGTGAACTCACAAATTTCTTTATTTATTTCAAAAGGCCCAGCTTTCATATGGCAAAGAGGTGATTGAAATACTCTGATTTCCAGATAAATATGTCCCCAAGATGCATTCTACCTTGTACAGTTTCCCCCTAATTTAAATGTCATGCTGCATTGCATTGTGGGTAATAGTTACATAATCAAAGAAGTATTTTTGGGTGAAAAACCAGGTATATATGATAATGTATTAAACTTTAGCATAACAGCTATATCATGAGCACTATATAGAGGATAGCCCATACCAAAAGATTTCTAGGTAGTTTTTTGTGTCAAAACTGATCGTGTCATCCTCAAAACATTTCTCTTAATAACCCTTCATAAGCTTTCATAGCTGGCACAATCATTTATCAGGAAACAATTAAGATACCAATTATTTCTAAAGACATTGTTTTCAAGCATTGAGTAAAGAATATATGCCAAAATTTCTGTTAATTCCAATAACCTTGTGTTAACAGAAAATTGTTGTATGGATAATCGTATGCAAATGAGGTAATTAATATGCAAATTATAAGATTTAAAGATGTCAAACAATGTTATCTCAGTCATAATTTAATTTAGTTTAATTATTTCAATGTATTATGAATGTTGGATTACATAAACTGTTTCAAATTTGAATTGTCATCTCCAAACCACAATCAGATTACAGATTGTTTTATTGTGTTATGTAACGTTGGATGAACATTACTACTAGAAAGCAACCAAATACAGATGTCCACCAAGCATTTTTGAAATCTACACAAAAAATAGTTTTAGAAAATTAACGTTTCATTTGGTACCTCATTTTGGTACCAATTGGCTAAAAATCAGGGTCTGGCTCTTGGACTGATATTTGTTCATCAAATTTGTCTATTGACTTGCGGGCTCTAACTGAAATTTGCTTGTAAAGCGATTGCTTGCTTAAGATATATGATGCCTCATCTGGATGTAATAATTTTCTTTTCCAAAATTACAAGATAGGGACAAATCTGCACTTTACTTGTTTTGAATCGTCCACACGTATGTACAAACACTGTTTATGTATATTTCAGCCATGTCGTTCCACTCTATTAAACTGGCAGCATTCCAAGCAGGTTAGTCAATTTGAACATACAGCCTTCACAAATACAAAAAATGTGTCTGAAATATTGCGAGGAATAGTCGCTTCAGTTCTAAAGAATTTCTCTAGTTTACAAGGGGGTAAATGTGAACACTGTCTCACAAATTATACTTTAAACCGTACAAAGTACCGACTTGTGACACCGATCGAGTGGGTGTTTATCATGAATTTCTACTAAAAGTCACTTTGGAATATCACCCGACAGAGCACAGGATACTGCACTCAAGTCAATTGATTATTGAGATGAAGTGGCTCGTCGCAACAAGATACAAACAACAGACAAAAGAATTGTCCTTTTTTTCCCGTTATGAATGGAATATTGTTTTCCCTGACACCAGATGTATTGCACTGTGTCTTGCTGTGAAGGAGGGGGACATATACAAGACGGTTTTGATGTTATCGATATTTGGTTGGTATGGGAAACGCTGGACTTGTTCCCCAAAATAGAGCTACGGCCAATGTTTTGATCCCTGATGGCAACTGTATCACTATTTGCACAGCTGTCGCCTTTTCTTTGTATGTTTTAATGTGATTTATATTTTGTCATAACTTTATGGGACATTTTGTCAAGATAAATGTACACTTTTAAATTCATGTGTTACTAAAGTTTCCTTAAGCATGGGCGTTTTAACGCCTCATTCTTTCCTTTAATGTGCCTAAACCTCATCGTACCTGTAACCATCGTGTAGCAAAATTGCACTCGCCCACCCCTGCAAAATTATCAGTATAATATTGTTGTTCACCTCATAGCTTATGCCAAATTTGGCAATTCGCCTGGCGCTCTTGGACTGAGTAATAATGACACGTCAGTTAAACAGGTTTGATTTATATGGTGTTTACATTTGTCTTTACCCTACTAGTAAGCATTCAATCGAATGACATTCTCCGTAACAACACTATGAGATATTGTTTTAATGGAATAATTATGTAAAATGGATATATATTTCTAATATAATCTTCATATTGTATCGTTAACGATCAGAAACTTGATAATATATTCAAAATGAAAAGACCGTGCTCAGAAAATAGTTACTCAACAAGTTGACAACTATAAAATGCGACAATATTGACATTTTGCCAACCATTTTATTTCAATGCGTACTGGCTGTACAGACTAGACGGCACCGTGTCGCCTCTCAGCTAGTTTTATGACTCACCGTTTGACCCCTTGGTATCCATCTTGAATTTAATTAACATGTATCCTGATATACTTCGGTTATAAATGATCGCTACATCTCTTGTCGACATTTTGAATATCATCAACTGACACTTAGAGGACAGAACCTAAAAATCAGTAGTGTATTTGACACTTGTACATCTTATATATAGTTATACAGCTTAAGCCGATACCTAATAAAATTAAGGTCGGAATTTTTATTTGAGCATACACACTTGAAATAGTTTGGGCTTGAGCCAAAAAGCTTAAAAAGTATGATTCGGCTTCAATGATTTATCACCATGTTTTGACGACAGTGTTCAGATCAAAATGCAAATACTACTTATGTGAACTTTATTTAAATCTTCACGGTATCAGCTCGTGATAGGTTTCAACAGTGAGTACGCGTAGCGTAGGATAATAACCTCCACAGTACGCGTACGTAAACCTTCTAACGTGAGGGGCGCTGTTCAAGATAAAAAAATTAATATTGTTACCGATGTAATGCATTATTATTCAAAGTTATGTTATATGACAGAATGTCACACCATTGAACCAAATGTGTGAAATGAACAAATATTTAATGTTTATACATCTGATGTTGGTTTATTGCAATGTTCAGGCACTGCAAGTTCTAATGAAATTGCTATTTTCGCACAAATGAACTTCTCTCCAGTCACGAACACATGAATACAACGTATTGTTGTGTTTGACACAAACACAATCGAAAATTATAGCTTCAAATATTCTAAAATAACATGTTCACGATTTTTACATTGAATAACACAACCCGCTTTGTGTGTGTGTGTGTTTGTTTGTTTTTGTTTGTTTGTTTGTTTGTTTGTTTGTTTGTTTGTTTGTTTGTTTGTTTGTTTGTATATATGTATGTATGTATGTATGTATGTATGTATGTATGTATATGTATGTATATATGAATGTATGTATGTATATAATTATGTATATTTGTGTGTTAATATATGCGTTTGTCTGTCCCTGTCTGTCTGTCTGTCTGTCTGTCTGTCTGTCTGTATGTATGTATGTATATATGTCTGTCTGTCTGTCTGTCTGTCTGTCTGTCTGTCTGTCTGTATGTATGTATGTATGTATGTATGTATGTATGTATGTATGTATGTATGTATGTATGTATGTATATTTGTTTGTTAATATATGCGTGTGTCTGTCTCTGTCTGTTTGTCTCTGTCTGTCTGTCTGTCTGTCTGTCTGTATGTATGTAAGTATGTATGTATGTATGTATGTATGTATGTATGTATGTATGTATGTATGTATGTATGTATGTTTGTATATTTGTTTGCTTGTCACCAGGTTATCCTAATGATATTCAGGTGTTTACCGACTATGTCCGAAGCTTGCCGATAAATACCTTGATAAAGAATTTTTATTCGAAACGTCGGATTTTATATATATTTTTCGGACTGACTCACAAATTCCATACGCATTTCTTTTTATCTATCTATATATATATATATATATATATATATATATATATATATATATATATCGATCTATCGATCTATCTATCTGTCTATCTATCTATCTATCTATCTATCTATCTATCTATCTATCTGTCTGTCTGTCTGTCTGTCTGTCTGTCTGTCTGTCGATCGATCTGTTTGTCTAATTTATATATATATATATATATATATATATATATATATATATATATATATATATATATATATATATATATATATATATATATATATATATATATATATATAAGTCGGTGAGTATCAATCTGCTAAGACAGTGCTCTATACCGCAGTGGTAGAGCGTAATATATATATAAATTTATATGTGTTCATCTAGTTTGGATATTGACTTATGGACTCTATCTGAAATGTGCTTGTATTGTGATTGCTTGCTTAAGATGTATGATGCCTCATCTGGATGTAATAATTTTCTTTTCCAAAATTACAAGATATGGACAAATCTGCACTCTCTTTGTTTTGAATCGTCCACACATATGTACAAACACTGTTTATGTATATTTCAGCATGTCGTTCCACTCTGTATTAAAATGACAAAATTTCAAGCAGGTTAGTCATTGGAACATACAGCCTTCACACACAAAAAAATGTGTCTGAAATGTTGAGAGTTATAGTCGCTTCAGTTGTAAAGAATTTGTTCAGTTTACAAGGGGGTAAATGTGAACACTGTTTCACAAATTATACTTTAAACCGTACAAAGTACCGAGTCGTGACACCGATCGATCGAGTGGGTGTTTATCATGAATTTCTACTAAAAGTCACTTTGGAATTTCACCCGACAAAGCATAGGATACTGCACTCAAGTCAATTAATTATTTAGATGAAGTGGCTAGTCGCGATAAGATACAAACAACAGACAAAAGAATTGCCCCTTTTTTTCGTTATGAATGGAATAATGTTTCCCCAAACACCAGCTGTATTACACTGTGTCTTGCTGTGAAGCAGGGGAACATATACAAGACGGTTTTGATGTTAGCGATATTTCGTTGGTATGGGAAACGCTGGACTTGTTCTTCAAAATAGAACTACGGCCAATGCTTTGATCCGTGATGGCAACTGTATCACTATTTGCACAGCTGTCGCCTTTTATTTGTATGTATTAAAGTGATTTATATTTTGTCATAACTTTACAGGACATTTTGGCAAACTATATGTACACTTTTAAATTCTTGAATTCAAGGCAAAGGTGTTTCCAAAATTTGTAACGCCTCATTCTTTCTTTTAATATGTCCGGATCTCATCTCATCTCACCTGTCACCATCGTGTAGCAAAATTGCACTCGCTTTACCCACTGCAAAGTCACCAGTATAATATAGGTCGAGTGGTTGTTCACCTCATAACTTACACGAAATTGGCAATTCGCCTGACGCTCTTTGACTGTTCAATAATGACACGTCAGTTAAACAGGTCTGATTGATATGGTGTTTACATTTGTCTTTACCCTGCTACTACGCATTCTATCGAATGACATTCTCCGTAACAACACTATGCGATATTGTTTTAAAGGAATAATTATGTAAAATGGATATATATTTCTAATATAATATTCATATTATATCGTTAACGATCACAAATTTGATAATATATTCAAAATGAAAAGACCATGTTCAGAAGATATTTACTCATCGAGATAACAACTATAAAATGCGATAATATTGACATTTTGCCAACCATTGTATTTCAATGCGTACTGGCTATACAGACTAGACGGCACCGTGTCGCCTCTCAGCTAGTTTTACGACTCACCGTTTGACCCCTTGGTATCCATCTTGAATTTAATTAACATGTATCCTGATCTACTTTGGCTAGAAATGATCGCTACATCTCTTGTCGACATTTTGAATATCATCAACTGACACTTAGAGGACAGAACCTAAAAATCAGTAGTGTATTTGACACTTGTACATTTTATATATAGTTATACAGCTTAAGCCGATACCTAATAAAATTAAGTTCGGAATTTTTATTTGAGCATACACACTTGAAATAGTTTGAGCTTGAGCCATAAAGCTTTAAAAGTATGATTCAGCTTTAATGATTTATCACCATGTTTTGACGACAGTGTTCAGTTCAAAATGAAAATACCACTTATGTGAACTTTATTTAAATCTTCACGGTATCAGCTCGTGATAGGTTTCAACAGCGAGTACGCGTAGGACAATAACCTCTACAGTCCGTAAACATTCTAACGTGAGGGGGCGCTTTTCAAGATAAACGAATTAATATTGTTACCGATGTAATGCATTATTATTCAAAGTTATGACAGAATGTCACACCATTGAACAATATGTGTGAAATGAACAAATATTTAATGTTTATACATCTGACGTTGGTTTATTGCAATGTTCAGGCACTGCGAGTTCCAATGAAATTGCTATTTTCGCACAAATGAACTTCTCTCTAGTCACGAACACATGGATACACCGTATTGTTGTGTTAGACACAAACACAATCGAAAATTATAGCTTCAAATATTCTAAATAACATATGTTCACGATTTTTACATTGAATAACACAACCCGCTTTGTGTGTGTGTGTTTGTTTGTTTGTTTGTATGTATGTATGTATGTATGTATGTATGTATGTATGTATGTATGTATGTATGTATGTATGTATGTATGTATGTATGTATGTATGTATGTATGTATGTGTATGTATGTATGTATGTATGTATGTATGTATGTATGTATGTATGTATATTTGTCTGTTAATATATGCGTTTGTCTGCCTGTCTAAGTCTGTCAGTCTTTCTGTCTGCCTGTATGTATGTATGTATGTATGTATGTATGTATGTATGTATGTATGTATGTCTGTCTGTCTGTCTGTCTGTCTGTCTGTCTGTCTGTCTGTCTGTCTGTCTGTATGTATGTATGTATGTATGTATGTATGTATGTATGTGTGTATATTTGTTTGTTAATATATGCGTTTGATTGTTAATATATGCGTTTGTCTGTCTCCGTCTGTCTGTCTGTCTGTCTGTCTGTCTGTCTGTCTGTCAGTCTGTCTGTCTGTATGTATGTATGTATGTATGTATGTATGTATATATGTATGTATATTTGTTTGTTTGTCACCAGGTTATCCTAATGATATTCAGGTGTTTACCGACTGTGTCCGAAGCTTGCCGATAAATACCTTGATAAAGAATTTTTGTTCGAAACGTCGGATTTTATATATATTTATTCGGACTGACTCACAAATTCCATACGCATTTCTTTTTATCTATCTATCTATCTATCTATCTATCTATCTATCTATCTATCTATCTATCTATCTATCTATCTATTTATCTATCTGTCTATCTATCTATCGATCGATCGATCGATCGATCTGTTTGTCTAATATATATATATATATATATATATATATATATATATATATATATATATATATATATATATGTATATATACATATACATATAATTTCATTCTTCTTTCGCCAAGTAGAGTGCTCGATCACCTTGGAGAGCTATCATACATAAAAATGAAAGAAGACGAGTCTGATATTACATTGTGGGTTTACACTACGGACCGTTTCACCAGAAGGATCGTCGGGTGTAATAGTGTTGTTTAATAGTATTCGTTAGCTATACATTCTGCTTTATGTACACAACTTGTGTGTGTTCACTGACGGCTGTGTGTACACAAAAAAATTGACAACAAAGGTTACGTATTATTAAGTAAGAACTTGTTAGCGTGTCGGCATTTACTGAATAATTCAGTTCTGCTGTTCAAGTTCGTTGATTTGTCGGCAGTTATAATAAAAAAAATATTAATCAAAATAAAGTATTAAAGATATATATATATATATATGTATATATATATATATATATATATATATATATATATATATATATATATATATATATATATTCAAATTTATATGTGTTCATCTAGTTTGGTTATTGACTTACGGGCTATCTATTTTCTATCTGAAATTTGTTTGTATTGTGATTGCTTGCTTAAGATATATGATGCCTCATCTGGATGTAATAATTGTTTTCCCAAAATTACAAGATATTGACAAATCTGCACTCTCTTTGTTTTGAATCGTCAACACATATGTACAAACACTGTTTACTTATATTTCAGCATGTCGTTCCACTCTGTATTAAAATGACAAAATTTCAAGCTGGTTAGTCATTGGAACATACAGCCTTCACAAAAACAAAAACAAATGTGTCTGAAATGTTGAGAGGAATAGTCGCTTCAGTTCTAAAGAATTTGTTCAGTTTACAAGGGGGTAAATGTGAACACGGTCTCACAAATTATACTTTAAACCGTACAAAGTACCGAGTCGTGACACCGATCGATCGAGTGGGTGTTTATCATGAATTTCTACTAAAAGTCACTTTGGAATTCCACCCGACAAAGCACAGGATACTGCTCTCAAGTCAATTAATTATTGAGATGAAGTGGCTAGTCGCGACAATATATAAACAACAGACAAAAGAATTGCCACTTTTTTCGTTATGAATGGAATAATGTTTCCCCAAACACCAGCTGTATTACACTGTGTCTTGCTGTGAAGCAGGGGAACATATACAAGACGGTTTTGATGTTAGCGATATTTCGTTGGTATGGGAAACGCTGGACTTGTTCCCCAAAATAGAACTACGGCCAATGCTTTGATCCCTGATAGCAACTGTATCACTATTTGCACAGCTGTCGCCTTTTATTTGTATGTTTTAAAGTGATTTATATTTTGTCATAATTTTACAGGACATCTTGGCAAACTATATGTACACTTTTAAATTCTTGAATTCCAGGCAAAGGTGTTTCCAAAATTTCCTTAAGCTCCAACTTTTTAACACCTCATTCTTTCTTTTAATATGTCCGGATCTCATCTCATCTCACCTGTCACCATCGTGTAGCAAAATTGCACTCGCTTTACCCACTGCAAAGTCACCAGTATAATATAGGTCGAGTGGTTGTTCACCTCATAACTTACACGAAATTGGCAATTCACCTGACGCTCTTTGACTGTTTAATAATGACACGTCAGTTAAACAGGTCTGATTGATATGGTGTTTACATTCGTCTTTACCCTGCTACTACGCATTCTATCGAATGACATTCTCCGTAACAACACTATGCGATATTGTTTTAAAGGAATAATTATGTAAAATGGATATATATTTCTAATATAATATTCATATTATATCGTTAACGATCACAAATTTGATAATATATTCAAAATGAAAAGACCATGTTCAAAAGATATTTACTCATCGAGATAACAACTATAAAATGCGACAATATTGACATTTTGCCAACCATTCTATTTCAATGCGTACTGGCTGTATAGACTAGACGGCACCGTGTCGCCTCTCAGCTAGTTTTACGACTCACCGTTTGACCCCTTGGTATCCATCTTGAAATTAATTAACATGTATCCTGATATACTTCGGCTAGAAATGATCGCTACATCTCTTGTCGACATTTTGAATATCATCAACTGACACTTAGAGGACAGAACCTAAAAATCAGTAGTGTATTTGACACTTGTACATCTTATACAATTGTACAGCTACGCCGATACTTAATAAAATTAAGTTCGGAATTTTTATTTGCGCATACACACTTCAAATAGTTTGAGCTTGAGCCAAAAAGCTTCAAAAGTATGATTAGGCTTCAATGATTTATCACCATGTTTTGACGACAGTGTTCAGTTCAAAATGCAAATACCACTTATGTGAACTTTATTTAAATCTTCACGGTACCAGCTCGTGATAGGTTTCAACAGTGAGTACGCGTAGCGTAGGATAATAACCTCCACAGTACGTAAACCTTCTAAGGTGAGGGGGCGCTGTTCAAGATAAAAAAAATAATATTGTTACCGATGCAATGCATTATTATTCAAAGTTATGTTACATGACAGAATGTCACACCATTGAACCAAATGTGTGAAATGAACAAATATTTAATGTTTATACATCCAGATCTGATCTTGGTTTATTGC
Organism: Glandiceps talaboti; assembly: GCF_964340395.1. Lineage (NCBI taxonomy): Eukaryota > Metazoa > Hemichordata > Enteropneusta > Spengelidae > Glandiceps > Glandiceps talaboti. The sequence goes on along the minus strand of NC_135562.1, from coordinate 13,689,960 downwards.
AATTTTCAGGCACTGCGAGTTCCAATGAAATTGCTATTTTCGCTCATATGAACTACCCTCCAGTCACGAACACATGAATACACCGTATTGTTGCGTTAGACAAAAACACAATCGAAAATTATAGCTTCAAATATTCTAAAATAACATGTGTTCACGATTTTGTACATTGAATAATACAACCCGCTTTTTTGTGTGTCTCTGTGTTTTTGTTTGTTTGTGTGTATGTATGTATGTTTGTATGTATGTATGTATGTATGTATGTATGTATGTATGTATGTATGTATGTATGTATGTGTGTGTGTGTGTGTGTGGGTGGGTGGGTGGGTGGGTGGGTGGGCGGGCGGGCGGACGGACGTATGTCATGTATGTATGTATGTCATGTATGTATGTATGTATGTATGTATGTATTTTGATGTGAAAAACACATACTAACACGTGGTTGTGTAAACGTTGTGTTAGACAACATCATAATGATAATCAGCAAATAATCTTCATATTTTCTATAAAATAGGGTGTATTCACGATTTTGTACTTTGAATACAAGAATACACTATTTACGTACGTACGTGCGTGCGTGTGTGTGTGTGTGTGTCTGTCTGTCTGTCTGTGTGTCTGTCTGTGTGTCTGTCTGTGTGTCTGCATGTGTGTCTGTCTGTCTGTCTGTCTGTCTGTCTGTGTATTTGTTTGGTTGTGTGTCGCCTGGTTTCCCAATAACAGTAGTATCTCTCTAGAGCCCCTCGAAACAACCATAAACGTCAATAATAGAAGTCGAAAATATCAGTTTTGAAAAAGACCATTTTGAAGTCATGTTTCTATGTCAACGGAATGCTACATTTAATATGTGGAACGTTATTCCGTAATTTCAGTAATGGTGAATTTAAGTGTTAACATGAATATGTGCTCGCAACATATTTTTGGTTATGGCATACAAATTATTGAACTTCGTCGAAATAAATCTCTTATAGTAAATATGTTCTAAGCAAATTATATGTTATATTCTTGGGTCTCCGGATAACTTTTCTTCATGCTAATTAATAGAATTACTGAAACTAACATAATGTTCCTTATAACGTTGGGGGCGCAGTCAGTTGTATTTCTCTTATGTATAGTAGAAATTCACAACACTTGCATATGGTCATGCAAATACTTGCCTTCGACCCTGGACCATCATATAATTATATGTGTGCTACTACATTCGTCTTCAAGGAAAGGCATAACATACACGTTTGCTTATCATTTGACCAGAATGTGGTTGTCAAAAACCTAATAATGCCGCACAAGAAGAGTTTGACCAAAAATGTGTATTAGCTTGGTAGATCAAACGATTTATATAGATAATAATGCACAGCCAGCTCAAAGTGTGTTTGTTTTTAGCTCTGGGCTCTCGATTTGTCTTGGTCGATGGTCCTCATCAGAACGACAAATTTCATAGTTACATTTGACCACTAGGTGGCGGTATGATCAGCTGATTGTAGAATGATGTTTATAGGTACCTCACATACTCTGTCTCTGCTGTCTCTGTATCTCTCCTGGCTGCAGCTGTCTGTCTGTCTCGCTCTGTCTGTCTGTCTATCTGTCTGTCTGTCTGTCTGTCTGTCTGTCTCACTCCCAACCCCTTCGCGCGCGCACCATATTCATAATAATCATGCACAATAACAATCAACTTCTATACTTCTTGCATGATAAATACACATATTGCTTTTTAAGCGAAACATATTTGTATTTGGAAACCTCCATTACTATTCCTTGACATATATATACATGGTTTAGTAACAATGATATGTGTTCACGCCACCAGACCCTTGAGGGATCGATATTGATCCAACACTGATAACGGTTTATGTGGATCCATAAATTGACCAACAGCTTCAAACATTTGGGTGGCATATATTATGCTGTGATTTGAGTAAGGCCCAGTTGTTGTACTCGAAGAAGGTATGAGGATGGTTGTAGACAAGCGGCGTTTACGGTGAATCGTGACATGGAACCCTTAACATGTCAATGAGAATCAACTGAAATGTGTGCCAGGTTGTGTGAAATTGTGGTTAGTTGTTAGATATTGTCCAAGGACGAGCGGACGGACGGAGACATGCCCGTGTAGGGACAGTGGTTATTCCTAAAGCTCCACCGATAGAGTGATCCATTAAATGAGGACATGGCATTATTTGTAAGGGCCAGAGTGGCCCTACAGTTTATTGGTATTTATTCGAGTAACAAGTTTGTGTGTATCGCTGAAACATGGTCATCTCGACCGATCGCGAACAACACTAACTTGAAAACATTATTGTTGTGTATGATGTACAGAATAGATGTGCGTCGGTTAGGATAGCGCAAGCAAGCAATATGAATTGATTAATTCTGACCACTGACAGCTTGTGTAGAAAAGTGGAAGTGTAATGAAACAGTTCAATGCATAAATATAAACCCTTCACATTTGACCTTAAGAGTCAGTATAGTAAAGGCCAGCCAATTTCTGCATATCACAAACGTTTAAGTTAAATAATGGTTAAATAATGATGTACTTTAATTGTTTATATGTTGTCTAGGCTACTTCACATGATTTACAAAGCAATACTGATAAAATCATTACTTATGTTCATCTAAACACTTCTGGCAACTTCTGGATATAAGAATTCTTCCATAAAATGTCTTGTCATCAATGTTAGCCGGATTGTTAAATCCCTGTCATGAAAATATATTCAATTACCATCATATAACTAATCAATCTACACATATCATACTTTCTATCCTAGAAATCACCGTTGAATGACACTCTATTTCCAGGCCAAATTATCCATTGGTGTATACCTATTACCGTAAACCAATGACTACTGGATGTCGTCTCTTCCGTTGCAAACATACTCGTCCTTCTGTTATCACTCAGGGTTTTCTACACCAACTTTCTTCCTTTTTCCCTAATAAAGTTAGAATGAAAAGAAAACAAGACGAGGTGGATATGACTAGGACGTTTTAGAATGGATAATTTGAAGTAAGGCAAGACATTAGGCAATTAGGCCAAAAAGAAAATGACTCATAACATGACCTGTGTAGTAAAATCACATGGTGGCAACTCTTGCTAAGAGTATTTTGATACAACTCCTGACAAAGATGGTTTTTCAAATGTTTATACCACGATTTCTGTTAAATATACACAGAGTTGATGAAAATGAAAATTCGGAAATATTTATGTCCAATCGGTGACTGTCCCAGATCTCGACAACGGCCATGTTATTCCTTACAATTGGCGACATTGTATTTTCCCTGACCCTGCTGGGGTGGAGCCCTCAACGGTAAGAGTCCAGTGGGTAACAGAGACTAGTAGGATATCAATCTCTGTGCTAACGCTCTTCTTTGTCGTTCTTTAACTAGTATATTAAACGAAATCATCAGCATATGCAAGACCGAGTGAAATCGGCGTTTATTTCAGTTATACAGGTGTATATACAGGGAGTGCAAATTACAGTTTTCTACCTAGAAGACTTTGACATTCAGGGTAGCCGAGGTCATAACAATCACCGTAAACAATGCATATGTTGGCCTGTGAAATAATAAAAACAACGTTTAGGAAGATATTCTTACAATGTATCTATTAAAACATGCGCGCACACACACACACACACACACACACACACACACACACACACTCAAGCACGCACGCACGCCCGCATACACACAAACAGGCACTCACTCATTCACTCACTCACTCACTTACTCACTCACTCATCACTCATTAACCTTTTATTTTAAAAAAGTGTTATCTCAGACTTTTACATGTATCCACTGTTATAAACGTTTTCCTGCAGCTCATCACAAACAAATTCAATTATGGGCATACCAATGTTTACTTCTGTTTAAATATAGTTGGTACGTAGTCATATTGCTGTACATATACATGTTTCACGGTCTTTGTAGAAGTCAACGAGTGTTTTGACGAAAACCCGCCGTGTCTTAATGAAGGAGGCTGCATTAATTATCCGGGGAGCTACAACTGTATCTGGTATGGCTGGATGGACTGGCGATATTTGTGGATATGATATAGACGAATGTGAAGACGAGCCCTGTTAGATAGGTAAATGTGTCAATGGAATTGCTGCGTACACTTGTATTTTTCCTCCAGGATCGAATGGTACAGACTGTGTCGAAGGTAAGAAGTATGCAGTATTTCTTTAACAAAAGAAAGTCTCGCGAGTTTATCAAAAGTACAGGTGATATAATTAATTACTGTAATAACCAACTTTCAAATTGTGCAAGAATTTACCTTCCGCATTAAGGTATTAGACTATAAAAATTGGGAAAAATCATTGATATTTTTTTTGTTTGCATTAAAATGACGTTTACCCATGTACCTTCGAACTATACGTATACTTGCCGTTTTGATAACCTATGTGAAATTCCTTCAAAACGGGGCGAAAGTAAACCACAGTGAAAACCACGTGTAGTTGTTTACCTGTACATCCGGGAGTTTTTATAAACCATCGCGTTTCAGGTTTGAGTGACAGGTCATTTGCATATCAAACGTCCGCGCGGTGACAAAATTTCTACTGAATTAGCATATCATTATCACTTCCACCCAATCGCAATTCATGGCATGGGTTATGCAAATATTAGACAGTTCAGCAACACAGCAACACATTTCCAGCAAAACGACGCTATTCTCACATAAACTCGAAATTGTTCACCTTACAATAATACAATCTGTCAACATGCCCGTAAACCGTTTGAAACACTTTAAATCTAAAAGAAAACCAATGTCACCATTTTGGAAAGAGCATCTGAAGAAGTCAAGCAGAGGGTCTTACTACAACCAGCCGACAGAGTGTGAAGATTATGTTATACGTCTGTCTATCTATCTGTCTATCTATCTATCTGTCTGCCTGTCTGTCTGTTTGTGTCTGTCTGTCTGTCTGTCTGTCTGTCTTTCAGATATTACTGACAACATTAAAGAAATATTTGCAATTAATGAATGATTTTCAATAATTATGCAATATCTTAGGAATTTCAGGTTGTAAGGACATAATTTGGTACATAAACCATCGATAACAAGGTGCGTAATATTCCATTTTATTAATCTTGTCCTATAAAACTTAGTTTCATATAACTTAGTACATGTTTCGATGATAATAACTTGCACGTCTCTTATTTGAAAGCTTGTTATCGTCGATGTATTTACCACATTAAGATGTTGCAAAAAGACATTAATTATGCAAATAACTCATTTACTGATTATCGCAATTAGGTAATGTCGAAAGAATGCAATCTCAAAATTCATATTAGTTTTGTTCATACATCGACGATGACAAAAATGTAATTTTCCTTTGAATATTCAATGTAAGCTTTCGTTACTAAAAATGTACCTAAATGAAACCTTCCCTAGCTATCCATATCTTTTTTTAACTAAGTATATTTTATCTCAAGAATTTATTTTGTTCATGGGAAACTTAATGTTCCATATTTTGTTTATAACTATTTTCTCTTTTATCTCTTTCATAGAAATGATTGGTAGGAGCAAAGTCAAGACGAAATGGCAAGTGACGTGTTGACAAGATGGTATCATTGATAATATGGATACCTTTATTAATCAAGGAGCGACACTATAGAGCAATATGGCATGCATAATAGCGACCTATTTTTAGTTTTATTAATAAAAATGACTATACATGCTTCAGATGCACACTAGGTTTTTGCTATGTGTAGATGACCTTTTTGTCCCTTTTTTAAAATAAAAAATATTTAATGTCAAGTAGGTGTCATGTTCTGTAGTGATATAGGCATAACCTCGACCTCGTATGATAGGTTTGTTGTTCCAGGGGATTTTCCGGAATAACGGCGTGTCTTTGCTTAAACCTTTTGTGTAAAATGTGCCAAGATAGCGAAATAATTTGTATATACAGGGCTGCAATTCGACGTTTTGGATGTGAACTTTGTCAATCTGAACTTTGACTAGTTAAGGCTGTTGAGGTACCTCCTTCTCAAATTATTAAATCACGAGGTAAGCAACGTTATATCCTGACTGTCTGTGAGTTCATCCAATGTATGTCCGGCTTACACTCTCTGTACCTCGAATGTGCCAAGTGAGTGAGACTATTTCCGTACAAGTCTGTATTCCCCGTTATTTACATCCCCTGTATTCCCCGTTATTTACATGGTGGAGAATCCGGGTATAGGCTGAATAATGCGGTTGTTCGTGAATATTGGATGAATAATGTTGTGGTTCGCGGATGGTCAAAACCATGGTCAAAACACAAGTGCCCAACCCGCCGCCGCTTTGGTTGTTACAATAATTAAATTACACCAAATCACAAATACGAGATGAGCATCCTAAGATAATAATAGGTCATGCATAATTAGGAACGTCATGGAAATGAAACAAAAGGACACCAACACTCGAATCACATCTGAATGCACAGTTCCTATTGCCTTGACATCTATTTAAACTATAATTGCAATATAAGATATTGCATTTCCTTAATTTTAAGTTTGGCGACATACATAAACAGCATCATGCCTGAACCCAAATACAGCAATGACAAATCCATGACACCAGAATGCACACGGTACAGACATTGTACTCATATTCACCTGTCACTGTATCTATGAACCATCACTGACGGACGTATTTCTGCAATTAGGAATTCAATAAATGTAGTTAAAAAGCCAGTCTGTCGTCAGCTTGCTTCATCAAAAACTATCGGTGATCAATCAAAATTAAACCCCCAAACAAAATATAAACTGCTAAGGCGTCGCCATAATGTTTGTATGGATAACAATTTATCTTTTGATTTACAGTTACAACTTACCTGTTATAAATAATTTGCGTTCGTTTAAAGGGAACAAAGGAACGGTATTTGTTATCTTGGCTAATTGCATTTATTTATTCTGAAGTGATCAACCCTGCAGCGTGCAAGGTCGTTGAAATACAGTAATGCAACATAAATCGGCGGAAATAACACGTGGCGTATAAGGAACGTAACCTGCTGTACACGGGGCGAGCCACCCTGGTAAAATAAAGCTAGGAGCTCCTGACCTCTTAATGCTTGCCCACACAATGCTGAGGGAACTTTCTAAAAAATCATATTCACATAGCTTTGTTTAATTTTCCGAATGCTTCATACATATCAGTGTATATATATATATATATATATATATATATATATATATATATATATATATATATATATGTGTGTGTGTGTGTGTGTGTGTGTGTGTGTGTGTGTGTGTGTGTGTGTGTGTATATATATATATATATATATATATATATATATATATATATATATATATATATATATATATATATAGTTGTGAGATCTCATTGATATAGCCATGGTTTGACAATTTGCTGTAAACATGAAACTACTAAAACTACTTAACATTACTTAATGCTATCACAAATAATCTACAATCGACGAAAGCCAGCTCAATGCGAAAGTCGCTAGGTCGCATGCACAGTGCTATAACTGGTATCAATCAAAAGTCTATTAAGTACTGGTGGCAACCTGCCAAAAAGTACAAACCTTAAACATATAAAAAAATGAACGGATCACTAGAAAATAAAAACTTAGTCAAGCCCTCAGTAGGCTGTAGGGAAAGGTTTATATCTCACAGTTTCTACTAGCTTCTTTTCGTAAGTTTAGTAGCTTAAATCTACTTAGTTTCCAGAGAATGTCAACCTTGCGTGATGACATAAATTATACAAATTCCTGTTGCAGCGGAGTATTATAAAAATAATTGGCTTTATATTTTGACCTTATACAAGTACAAAATTGACATACAAGTAAAAAGTGGAAGTCATCCTCTACTTGATTTGAATTACATATTTCACAAAGTCTCACAACTCTTGGAGTATCATTCCAACGACTAGTTTAATTTTCAAAGTATGAGTAGAGGTTCTAAATTTACATAGCATCAATTTGAATATTAATTTCTTAAGAGAGGTTAGATACGGTTCCACAGACAATTCCTTTTTTAAATACAACATATCAATCAAGTTTTCTAGACCGTAATTGTATATCAATATCAATGCATCTCGGTTTAAATATTTTAAGAAATTTCGATTCATTTCCAACACCTTGTTGGTCCTTTACCCCCCAAAGCCATGGCTTTGGAGTAAATGAATTAGATGTCTAACATCTCTAGCCCAAAAATTATATTTAACTAGGTCAATGTTGGTTAATTGAAAATCGTAATATTTGCATACAAATCATCAATTTTTAAAATCTTTAACCATATATTGAACAATTCTTCAGTATATACAATGGCAACGATAGGGTGTTGTTATACAATTGCAGAATGTAACATCTTGTTGTGGGTCTTTCCAATATCATCAGCAGGAATGGTACCCCACATCAGAGCCATAAAAGAAAATTGGCAGAATTTTTACCATAAAATATTTTCAAAGTTACATTAGCGGGTAAAGTACCATATCTATGCAGACTACGTATCAATCTGTATATAGCTCTCTATCTGCTTGTTCACTTTAGTAAGCTGTTTGGTCTTGGTACCATTTGCCAGTCCACGAAAACATTATACCAAGATAGCTTTAGAGAGACACTACATTTACTCGTAACTATTAAAAATCTAGAGTAAAACGAATCAAAAGGCTATAATATTACCGAGTTGGTTAGGTAGATTTAATTTGATTTAGTTTAATTCAGTAATTCCATTTTATTCAATGTAAAGAAACTGCATGCAACAGTCTATAATTTCTATTCTATGTTGTTTCATATACTTTTTAAAAACGTTTTTCTCATATTCAAATACGACCAAAATTGTGAATTTAAGAAATTGCAAATAATGTGTTTGTAATCGTGAGGAATAAAGACATTAACATACATTTCCTAATTTCAACAGAAAAAAAAACTATCTGAACTTCCATCGACGTTCATTGAAAATCGACGAGGTTTCGGTTTAGATCCTACAGAGGCCTAACTTTCAGTCATTGCTAGATAGTTTTAGCACTCAAAGAATAAACCCCGAGACAGACGAATGGAATGATATCAGCATGTTATGCTACGTTCAATTAACATTAAGCGTCTTGGCCTTTTATTGTGGCATACGATGTGTATAAACCCATAATTTTTCTGAATGCGGAGAAAGTATTCTTGACTTTGAAGGTGAGGGTTGATTGTATGACTTCGTACCGAGGTTTACCATATTTATTCAGGGTGACCTCAAATACGTTATCTCCCTTTCCGGATAACAGAATAATCTTCAGGTCCTTACCAAACACACACATCTTGGCATTCTTCAAAACCTGCTCGGAAAAAGTACACTAAGGTTTATATCCCGATACAGCAAAAATAAAGAAGAAATGAAAAAGCTCCCTTTGGTAAATGTTGATTTTATAAAACAGTTAAGTGAGACGTTTTGCCAATGATATGGTTGCTACCATAAGGTAACACAATTAATGGAAATACAGCTGCAATCCTCCAAATTCTTTCGTGTGGAGGCTAATATAAAGAAAACTTAAAAGTAAAACTGATCACTCTGTACAAATTACCTATTATTTCCAGTAAAAGTGTAAACATATGTATCTAGTACACGTATCCATGAAATCCATGGAAACACAATAACGTAAATCATTCTGTTTGTCTAATATCTTCTGTCGTTGATAAAATACATGAAATTTCATCCTCAACTCTTTTACTGTCTTTTATATTCAAGATTTACTCGCCGAAATACTAAACTTTGTATAGTACGTACATCTTCGCCATATTCCATTTTCAACTTTGTAATCAGTCCAAGGCAGAAATCAAGTGCGTCTTTATCTGCTCCGACCATTAGATGTGAGTACTTTTTGTGAACTTCCCTGACGTCGTTAATGGTAATGTGTTCACACTGATGAACAAATTCACTTGTATCTGCAATGTAATGCATAATAAAGTTATTATTTGGAATATGGAAAGGCCATAAAATATGCGTGAACGAAATCAAATAAGCTAAAAGTTCATGAATTTCGTATGGACTAGTCACCTGCAGTAATATTATAGCGGGTTGTGCTTTCATGGATGTCTAGTACAACATCACAGCCAGCGTTCGCAATACGCCATATAGCCGGTAGAGCAATTGGTGTACGTTTATTAATTTTTCCTTAGGGACTATGGCGATGATCGTCAGAAAACATAAATAAGTACGCTTGCTTGTTTTGCTTGTTAACGGCTAGATATTACATTGCCATAATTTTTCATTCTGTGGAATGCGTTATCAAAGCGAAGGGCAAAAGGACATGGGTAGTTGTAGACCTACCATAATTTGCTACAGTACAAATGGGACGATCTTCTTCATCAAGGGCAACCTGAAAATCTCGTTCACCATTCCCAGCAATAAATGTCACTGTCACATCTTTTCCATACACAGTCATTTTAGCATTGTACCATGCCTAATGTTACAAGAAAACAGAGAGAGAGAGAGAGAGAGAGAGAGAGAGAGAGAGAGAGAGAGAGAGAGAGAGAGAGAGAGAGACAGAGACAGAGACAGAGAGAGACAGAGAGAGAGAGAGAGAGGGGGGGAGCGAGAGAGAGCGAGAGGGAGAGAGAAGTCACGTGATAGCTGGTGAAATTGGACACTAGCAATTATCATTCAGTTAATACCATCATGGTGCAAACAGAAACTTTTAAGAGAAATCATTTCAATCTTACAGTTGTTTCAATGCCGCTGGTGACACGTTCTTTTAACCATGAAACCATTATTGTACTGTACAGTAGTAATCTTACTTGCCTTTTGATTCCTTTCCAAGAGTCGATTGCAAAATTGGATAGCCTTTCGATCACAGCTCTCAATTCCCTTAGTAGCATGCAAATCTCTGATACAAGCTGCAATATGTTGGGAGCTTATCCTCGGACTGCAACTGTATAATCTTGTGCTATAACATACCCATATTAACATTATAGCAATTAGAAGATAAGTCCGTATCAAATTTGGAAAACAACAATATAATATTTATTTGTCATCCGCAAGAATCGAAAGAGAAATTAAAAATAAATAAGCAAATAAGCATGCTCGATATGAATAAATAATTACATTAATTAAATAATGAATTAATTAAAAAAGAAACACCCCTCTAGAAGGAGGAAAACATAGATTAGCAGCGAAAATGCATAACACAAATGGTGTTTTCGTACGCTACCTCACGACAATCTGAAATCGCTATCTCCTACCTATTTTGTGGAGGGATTTTGGTGATTTGCAAACTTCTGTCACTAAATGGTGACAACCAACTTGAATAAGAAGTTCCTCGAGGAGCTGTGTGTCGACACATGAGATTTCGTCTTGTGCATATAAGTGTAAAAATATGTCACCAGGGGTTTTGAGTTTTTGCATTACACTTCTTGAAGTATTCTTTCCCTCGAATATCAATCTCTTCAAGGAGTAATATCCATCTATTAATTAAGAACCGTGGATAAGGATGAGAATAGGAAGTATTGCATCCTGAAGTGAGTATATATTAGAATAGGGACGAACATTTTAAAATAACATCCAAAACGCATACGTTCAATTGCAGCCTCTCAGGACATTACGTTATTCACGGAACAGCCTACATCCCAAGCCTTCCCAGTCACTCTAACGAGTCGGCTTTCACTAAGAAGTTGTACCTAGTTATAAATATGTTTAAACAATAATGTACGCCCTCCCAGCCCATAATGGACGAAAGCAAACTCTGAACAACATAATGGGCGAGGCGACAGCCGAGCCCATTATGGAGTGAAAAGTTTGCTCGAGTACATTATTGTTATTATTTTATAGTTTTGCCAATTCCAGTGAATTTGTAGACCGGGAAACGCAAAACAACGTATACTATACACAGCGCTGAACATTGTCTGCCATGTTCGGCCCGGAAGCTACACACATATACACTTCAATGAACAGCTGCGAACACAAATTTGTTTCATTTTAATTTCAATTTTTAAAAAAAAATTCTTATAGTGTTTACCCCATAATTTCCTTGTTCTTAAATACCCACACCTTCATTGCCTTACGGACATAAACTTGTATTGTTATGCTCGTTCCGGGGCCGCGATGCCCAATAACGGAGTACATTATCAGTAATAATGTACAGCGATGACGTCACAAAATTCACTTGAATTGGTAATGCTATAATATATACGTCGCCTCGCCCATTATGTCGTTCAAAGTTTGCTTTCTTCCATTATGGGCTGGGAGGGCGTACATTATTGTTTAAATAATTAATTTCTGTTATTAAGGACACAACATTCAACGTACAGCTGTCAATCGGTCCTGATCACCGATCCTTGATATAGTTATAGGTCTTCAGGGTGAGAGTGAGAGTTACAGGTGACTTCTAGGTGGACGTATGACCTGCTTATGTTAGATGTCAATGTCACCGTCGTCTCATTATGAACAACTATTACCAGATAATAAGTATGATTTGAATTTAATGCATGCGAATGTGTATATATTCCTTGACAGCTTGTGACTAAACCATGTTAAAAAAACGTGCAGTAATAATCTTACCCGATGGTATTTTGGGCATTATACCACAAACCATATCGAAAAAATCGCACATTTCTTCGACTAAGTAATACGACAGTCTCCCCTTACCCCGTAAGGCTTCTTCTGCCCCCTTCTCTGAAATATACAATTGCAATATCATATGATAATCGTATTGAATAATAATACTACCTCTATAATCTCAAACACAAAGAAAATATCAACGACTAACCATATAGCCAGATGTTGAGCCGAATGTGTGACATCTTGAAAATCGTAGATAATTGTGACAACATATATTAAGAAATAAGATTTGCATATAAATAAGTACAAAAACGGTTATAAACGTGCGATTAAGTATCACGTTTCAAACGGAATTTCAAAACACAATAACCCGCCATAATGACGATCAAACACCATGCTATGTGTTGTCGTACAAAATTCTTTCTCTTATACTTGAGAACAAATGAAGCCTGTATTAAAATAGCCATATGAATGAGGATTTGGTATTACTTTTTGATTTTTAAGATATAAAACAAATTTATCATGGCTTCCTGGTTGCGAAACAACAAAGGGCAAGTCTGTATTGGTAACTCGACACATTGCAAAAAGCTAAAATATGTGTAACAAGTGTGTTATTGTATGTACTGTACAATAACAAATAATTTTCAACTTATTAATATTTTGCAATTTATTGTTTTACCAACAGGGACTTGGCATAAGTTGTTTCACATTGATTTTTTAAAACAGGAAACCATGATAAAATTGTTGTGTAAATTAAAAAATCCAAAATACATATTCAATCCTCATCCATATGGCCACTTTAAATTTAACCTTTTTTGTACTAATGTATCATAGATAAATACCGACATTATTACTATAGTATTGTTATTAGTCAGTACACGTTGTTTTATTTTACCTTTACCTATAGTTTAACAAAAATTAGTGAAATAACATTATGTTACTTTTTCCGTATATCTTTACAAGTGTCTTTGCAGATTTTGTCTCCTTGGTGGTCAGTAAGGCTTGGTGAAGTAGATACACGTTGTCCTCTTGTATCCACCCATCCATATAAAGGAATAAAAAGAAATGTTTCGCTTCTTTAAATGGTTTCAGATATTTTGCTATCGATGGTACTATAAGAACACATGCTCTCTTCAGACGTTCCAGGAGATCTATATTCAAAGTTGAAGATTTTATTAGAACATACCAAATATATTTAACTAAATAGTTAAATATAAGAAAAGCTAAAATCGTCCACTGACACATCAAATTAAAACATTCATATAATGTGAATATACTCCATATGTAAAACTAATGTGTATTATGACAGACCGAGCGACAGCTAATCCTGGATATGCAGAAACATCGATCAGGACTACAGGTCACTGCACTAAAGAGAGTGGGTTTTTATTCTTTGTTTTTTATTTATAAGTAGTCTCTTCTAATTTCAAATAACAGCAAACGTACATACTTGCGATATCCCGAGTAAACAGTACTATTGTTACTTTTCGTCTTCGCACACAGCTGACAGACCAAGTGACTACACTCGAAACACTCTCACATTTTACGTCCGACTCAACTTCTGTATGTTTCGGGATCACCACTTTAAAGGGAATTAGCTCAGACTACACACAGCTTGTGTTTAAAGGTCTACACTGGAAATCAAGGCAAGCACCTAGAAAGTGCCTCGTTCATTGACTTCCCCAGAAGCCAAGTGCCCCCTGCTGCTAGTCCCAAGTGTTTTTTATTGTGACGTCCTTAAAGTCTAAATTTACATAACGCATGACCAATGGCCAAGTGCAAAAGTCTGCAGGAGCGTTAACATGCCCTAAAAGTAATCCTAGTTATTTATGAAATGCAGACTGTCGTCTCATGTACTCGAGTACGCTTTGAATCTTGTGGTCTGAATCCGACATGCTTAAGACAGTCTGTTGACCTTTCAGTCAAACTAGGACATGCGATGTTGTTAAAATATTGAATTTACTGAAATTATGCATATGTCATCTGTGACACAATCATTTGTCGTTTACACGTTATGAGCTCTCTTTATTTAACGACAAATGACGGGATAAATACTAATACGTGATCATAAGGAAGTCTTACCAGGCGAGATATTTCTTGTCAAACTCACCAACAGAGCAATAAATGTGTAGTCGTATATGACGCCTTTTGAATCTGAATAAAACAGAAAATTCTATTTTAAAAATAAGATCAACAAAGTGCTAAATTATTCCTCACCAATTACGATGTTGTGAATTTTCGTTAACAAATATCTCTATTTCTTAACAAGCACACTAAATCTAGCTGGTTGAAAGTTGGGTATTGAGTACATCCACGCAACGGCATGTTTAGTTCACTATACTATGATGCACATATCAATGACATTTTATATTGCATTACATAATATGGAATTTAACATAATTATTATCTATATCCTGCTGGACTAGCTGTTGTTTTGAATGGCTAAAGTTTCACGTCCTATCCCGGACGCTTCTTCAGGCCGACTGGTGATCTGATGACAGATGACAACTTCATACCTAGATGATTGAGAACATTCATAGACATATTAAATAATATGATGACCCCTTTCATACACTTTGAGATGATGGTCACGATGATAATGCTTTTTTTCCATGGCAAGTGATAAGGCATACTAAATATCAAGAAGCTTACCAAGCGAATCATCTGATGAGTCATTTGTCTCATCATTTTCATTGTCACTAGTCCTGTCAAGTGGATTAATAATTGATCTTTCTTTTACCCTTCCCCTACAAGCTTCTGCCGCCCGATAGTCCTGACCGCCGTCACCGTCTGCTTCCAGCATGTGATCAGCATCTAAGCAAAAGTTAAAACAATGTGTCCAAGGTTTCCATTAGTGCTAGTGGTACCGGAGAAAGCATACCTTATTAATATACTTTGCACTGCGTCGTGGTCGTCATATATACTGCAGGTCTTTCACTGTCAAAACATAACCACAGACGAGTATACCTTCTATGTGAACATCAATGTCATATATTAGATGTGCACATGCACATTGTATTTAGTGTCCAGAAACTATTACAAGAAATCTCCAATCACACCATCTCTTCCTAGTCAACAAATATGTGACAGGAACGTTTACACGTGAACTGAAAACCTCTCATATAAGACTGCCGAGACATTCCAAGGTAGAATGAAAAGAAAGGACTTACAAGAAATTGCCTCCTTTGGTGAGTTTTGAATCTTCAGAGCAAGATCACCCCGACCTGACTTGTTTAACAAATCAATCATGTAGTCTGTGAGATCAGCCGAAAAATATCCAGAGTCTTCTAAAGCGTCTATCAGAGCAATAGGAGATTGGCACTCACTCGCTCTCCTTGCACCTACTTTTGACCTGCTTATCGATTTCATCATATCAAGGTCACCTATAATAAGAAAAAACATTCAAACGTATGACGAAATTACGAGGAATTCTAAAAAAAATCCTGTCTTTCTTGTCATGTTCTACTTGTGCGTGGGAATATGCATTTCAGATTGTTATGGGCCCTATATATAAAGTTGAGTATGTACATTTACAACATTAAGGTTGTTCAATGTAAAACGACAGTTTGACTGAAGCTTACCTTTTGTAAGTTCGTGAGCCAACTCTGCCTTAAGGGTTGAAAAATCATCAATTAACGTCTTTCCTGACATTTTTCTTGTGTGTTGAGATACCCCAAAAAGTCCAGCCATGCAATACTGCAGAATACACAAACATGATTTAAAGCAATTAAAAATCGATATCATTGATAAAAATGACGTTGACTGGGACTGTCTTTCTATTCCTGCCTTAGCGTTGCAATCTCTTCAAATTATCTTCTACATGTATCTGAACTCACCTTGGTTCTCCCCACACTTTATTCAATTACCCTATCAAATTGTAACATATATACCTCCAAAGATAATTATTTTGATGAAAATGAAAAATAGGAAAACATACTCGAGTGTCAGTAAGAGAAAGCCATGAATGATTGTGTCGGCTGAAATTACCAATGTTGCCTTTCAGGACTCATGTGACATTTACAAGTATTTGATTTATGCGACACAACAAAAGAAACATGGTCTGCATTTATTATGTCACGAACCCTTCCTAATAATTCATTATGACCTTAGATAACCTCTCTTATTCTAGTTAAATCACTATAAATAATTATTTTAAATTTACGGGTATGTGAAATAATGTTGTTTAAATGCTACATTTATTATGTAAAATAAATTATGCTACCTTCAAAATACATGTACAATGGCTAGGTGGTTCATAATGACCTTTCAAAATTCTATGTTTACTCGGATCAATTAAAATAGCCCAATGACACTTGCTTAATTAACTTACTTAATCCAGCTGTATTACCCGTCGATTTATAACAACGACAGTTATCAGTGACGTAATACGGATGCAAACTAAATGTATTATTGTGTCATGCTGATAAGTAGTACATTGACGTTGATGTATTTGCAATGGTATGGGCCAAAAAGCTGCCTTCTCTGATTGCAAATTTTAGCAAAATGGTGTTTACACTGTCATGATTATAGTGATTATATCCAAACAAACCATCAAGGCACCACCATCACCTACATGTATATTCTACCACAGTCAACAATAATTAGTCGTTCCCATTGTTTCAACCATTACCATTTCATTCCATGGGACACGTTTGTTGACAGGCGAGTTTTATTATACAAAATGAAACTGTCCACAAACTCGTTAACCATCAACGAAACTGTCCTCTATTTTGCAAATTATTTCAATGACTATTGGCATTTTTTAACTGTTACAATGCCACTGGCAACTTGTAAACATGGAAAGAACCACATACTGACCAACACAATTATTTGTGTTTTTAATGGGCCACTATTTGTAATTGTCAGTGATGTGTATGTAAAAAAGAATTGGGAACATTTTGTGACGTCAAAGATGGCACTGTTTCGCAATGTCGCTATGATGCTCGTAGTCAACAGGTGACTACAACTCAACAACGTTGTGGAAAAATGCACTGCTGATGGTTGTAACAGACATCAATAAACAAATGTCTATAGCACTACTGACCCTCATCAGTTCAATCATGCTAAAACGGATTGGAGATAAATTTCCTGACAGCAAAAGGTAGGGGGAGAAGTTTGAGATGGGATTATGTACACGTACGTCTAATGGGGGGGGGGGTAGATGTCTCCCTCTTGAAGCCCTGGAGATGATTATTTTACTCTTAAAAGCCATTTTTAGGCTTTTTCTATTTCGACACTTTTCGGGCAATAATTTCTAACTTTTACAAGACTAGCGCCAACAAACAAGCAAGGCCAATTTTAGGCTATACAGACCCTTTCAGGCAATAACCTCCAAGCATACAAAATGGCGCCACCAAGTATCAGAAAGTATTCTTTATACATAGGCTAATGGTATTATCAGTGGTAGGGGAGATTCAGGCATTTTGGACTAGTATTTAGTTTATCTTGGTACAAATTGAAAATATTTTAAAGACAGTATAATTCTAAGATTTGAATAGGATGAACATGTTTAATAAAAAAATACCATTATAACACTAAAAAGGTTGGTGCATATGAGCTGATTGGTAGTTGAATGCATTATGTGACCTCTGGGGGTGAGGGAGTCCTAGCAGTTCTCCCCTAGCAGATCTAGAAGTTGCTTGGCTCAATTAAGGCAATTGATAGGTAACTCATAGCTAATAATAATATTTAGGTAATATTTCACTGGTTTCAAAAGCTTATGTTATTGTAAGTTTTAAATACGTTTCCTATTGCACAGAAAATGACCAGTAACATTGGTATACTGGCATTACTATTGCAGATATAGTAATGTTTCTGGTTTGGTAGAGAACTTGGTGATTATACCTAGTGTATGATATAAACTGTAATCTGATGAGGTGTGGTGATTTGTAGCATCCGGAATAGAAAGTTTATTAATCCCTTCATACCGAGTAGAACAATGTGGATTAACTTCTTTTATAAACTGTCTATGAAGATTACCATTACCAAACGTTTGCCCCGAAGTGCAATACAAATGAAGCATTGATTGTGAAACAGCCATGAATTACATAACATGTTCTGTAACTTGTATGGTAGCTCTAAAGTTATGTTTGAACTCTTACTTGAAGGAATATTTAAACAGGGACAAATACCACAGTTCAGACAACGTTATATGCCATTTTTTCTTCCATCACAATCCAAAACACAATACAATCCACAATTCTAAAAACAGGATGCCTATTGCCAAAAAAAAGGTAACTATCCCCTCTACTAATCCACCGCCTCCACCCCAAGTCCAAGAAACTGGAAGGCCCTAAGCGACATTATTTCTGTACGATTTCAAGAATTTTGTAATTGACAAATTAGGATTATATTGATAAATTTAACCAAAGTGTGGTCTCTGAGTCATATGTATAACGCTTCAGCTTTGATCGAGGAATGGCCCTACCATATACGTACCGCGACTACGCGTGAAACAAAAACTACTGCCTTTGACAACACTACTACCGAACTACTGATAATCAAATACACCTAATTATCACCTATACAACCTGATAAAAAAATACGCAATAATTTGAGTTTCCAATAGGTTGATGAGGCCTACATCTGTTCAGTACGAATACGAGTTTCTGAAGTTTTACATGGGTATCAGAATCGGGCTCCGAACGTCTACAGTATCGCTGTCAAAAACCAAGCAGGGAAAATACAAGAACACAACGAAAACTGTGAAACATTTACACGTCACTCTTATTTCATATATTGACAGCAAAATCAGGCCGTCTTTATTTTCATCTCGCCAAGGTTGGCTCGCCAAAATAGTCAAAGGCCTACAATGCACAACCATTGAGCTTTAGTAGCAATCAAGTTCTACGACTGGGAAACAATCTGCAATCTGAACATTATGCATGGTTCTAATTACAATTTTCTTTTGAGTCTATACAATGTCATTAGAGACATTTCGATATCAACTTGTAACAACAGTTGAGCTCTTAGTTAGATAGAGATCCGAATTCGCAATAGCATTTGATGATCAACTTGAATACGAAATAATAATCTCCACAGTCACTAGCATTTTCACTATTTTTGCTATTGTAGGACACGACACCTACATAAAAAGCCAAACCAATCTATCGAACATGGTAAATTCGTCATTGAAAGAAGATTCATCAGTCACAGATAAATTATAATGACTATCAAAGTTAGAATAACTACTGTATGTGATTGCTTACTATACTAACTAATCGAAACTGTCCCCTCTAAGACGTCATAATCTCCAAAAGGGAGAACAATAGGCAGTATAATTCTAAATTCATGGCTGCCTGTTCGAGTAGGCTGCTGATCGCTAGTTTTAACTCACTTTTTTCTCACTCATCATTTTTATTTTTTGCACTTTCAAACGCGGTTTTTTACATAATAGACTTAACCTTATCATCCAATCTGAGTGCACATTTGCTAAATAGTATGACGTACATTGTTTACTATCTGCATATCACTCAGTGATATATTTAAACTCATAACCTTCAGCTGAAAAAAAAATATTTTTTTTGCGTATTGCAAATGTTCGTGATATGCTTTGTTGTTCTAGTTAAGCAAACATTGCACCCTATGTGGCGGTAATTTCGATAAGGTTCAAAATTTAGGATTTCACGTATACGATCCCATGACGACCTTTCATTCGTCGTCACTGGACTTTCGCCGTTCTGTGTGGAATTTTTGACGACTTCCCTGTGACATGAAACATACATTTCAAAGACATGTTCCCTGGGCTTGTTTTGATGTATACAACGATGATGTACCTTGTATGGTTGACATACATTTGACGTTGGCAATTTGGCTTTGCGCCGTTGGATATATTGTCTATAGCTTAATTTCTAGTTGTCTACTAGGTTTGTTTACAAAGCAAAATACGACTGTTGGTGAAAAATACGACCTATCAGAATGCGAAATTGGTGACAGGTTAGGTATATTAAAATTGTTTATATACTGTATATACTTAGCAACGACCATGGTTATCACATGAAAAAGAATACATACTGAATACTACAGTGTTGCCAGAATACGATTGGTTTATATAAACAGGCTAAATGTTATATTTCCATAAGAGCACCAGTTGCAAATGAATATAGAGAAGGGAAATAGGAGCAAATCATATCTAAATAAATGGCATCTTGACATGCTGTTTACATTCCCAATACTTTGGGGAAACCTAAATGCAAATAGCGGGGTGACAATGATGAATCAATTGTATCCTACAATGAATGATAGTATAAATATAGGATATGAAATGATGCCTTTTAGCTGTGACAGAAGAACAAGGAACTGTTTAAAAGCAATCTACAGTGTTTACCTTGTATAATTAAGTATTATCTAGAGAGGGGACGACATCTGTCTCTTACCTGGTGGACAATAACAATACAAGTAGCTACAACGTCACGAATAAAGGTTACACTACACACCACCGTGGCAACAACTTATTATAAGATAGTAGAACAAGGTAACCACTAATTACAGCACTTGGTTGACGCTTCCTTCTACTCAATCATGATCCTTATCTTCACTGAATACTAACATTTTTATAAAAAAACAAAAAGGAAAAAGTCTGCCTGGTACACAATGAATGATTTACGACGAAATCAAACCTTTGTACTTTTGATGTGATATAAGTCTTCAGATGTCTGTCACATGATGTGTATTTATTATTTTTATTTATCGCCATGTTAAAGTAGGGCATTAAAATTGTTGATGTTTTCTCTACTCCCAAGCTCCAAAACATCAACGTATGGCAATGTTAACTTACAGACCCAGTCCTGTTGAGGATTAAAAACTCTCAATGGTTTATATATATATATATATATATATATATATATATATATATATATATATATATATATATATATATATATATATATATATATATATATATATATATATATATATATATATATATTTATATATAACTCGGTGACTGGTTTTTACCGTGACATGGGACAATCGAAGAGTTAAGAGTTACACACAATTGTGTTTAGTCACAGTTATAAATATAGTGTTTTATCTTTGTCTACGTGCGTACTTTGCAAAGTCACCGTTGGTGACAGTTGATAAAAATGTTGATGTCCAGAGCCTCCATTAAAGTGTATAACCCTGTACAATAACATGTCCGATTTTCTGTAGGACAGTGACCTCCGACATTGTCCTACAGGGTAGGCTATCAAAAAGTAAACCCTCTTTGCATACTGGAGACACATTGTGGTATTGCTAGCCTCATTCTCGCACACCAGAGTTGTTACTTCTTCCGTTCCGGAACACTGTGAAATAACGAAAGCTGGCATCTTACGATGGACGAACAGTTATTTTCGATTAGTAATAAATATTCACTGTAATGACATAACGACGAACCGTATGTTTTGAAGTGCAAGCATATTCACCGTACTGCGTATCTAACGCTGATCGGCGACTAATTATACTTACACTCTGATTTTTACCTGACTTGTCACTGTGAACGAATGTGAATGTGACTACATAGGCCTATTTATAGGGCCATTCTCTTAAAGCAACGGTATTTGCTGACCGCATCAGGTGAGTCCAATAGGCAGACCGTAGCGCTAGCGTGAGCAGCAAACGTTGACACTGACTGATCTAGATGTATGTATGTATGTATGTATGTATGTATGTATGTATGTATGTATGTATGTATGCACTGAGTGAATGTGAAAGGGTGATTCAGTAGACACATGTAAAAGTTACTAGTCTCATTTGAATCCACTAGGATAACCAACATATGAAGGGGTTAAAGACACGGGCATTTGTTTCCCGCGATACGTATCAGAATGTTTCTATCAGAATACAATATAATGTCGATAATATCGATAATATTGTCGTATTTAGCCAACTATATATGAAAGGGGTAAAAATACACTTGTTTCTGTGATCGCGCAAGTTCACTCACCGCGATATAAGAGACAAGGTTTGCAACAGAACACCATTACTATTACATTACCGTACGGCAAAATGAACTTTCAACCTGGCGTTTTATTCAGTAAAAAAATGTTACCTTCCGTCATTTCCTAGTTCCAAATTTAATAAATTTCTAGTAAGTCGTGCCTTTGTTCCAATCGGATCATGCCTACCAAAGATATCAACCGATTTCTGACACCATGTAGTAGAATTAGAGCAAATATTTTTTTCTAACTACCTATTTGTATGACCCTCAATCTACATACAATTCTCGGAACATTTCGATGTAAATGTATTAAATTGGGTATTTTAATGGATATAGATCGACAGACTGGGATTATGAGCAAGGAATACAAGAAAATATATTGAATTAGTACACGATACAAATAAACATTTTAAAAACTCATATACCTCATCAAACTTACAGTGTTTAGCGCTCAGTCTGTGATACTACTTCAATGTTCACCACAATGATGGCTTTGCAGTCGCACAACAAATGCAACTGACCTACGCACATTAGACTTCCTTGGACTGAAATATGTTGTCACTGAACCAACTAGGGAGGTCCAAACCATGTCTACACTACAACAAAGGAGAGGACTGAAAAAATAGGCAAGACTTTTGCAAAGCAATGTCAACTTGAGATGCCGATGAACCTATTCTAGAAATTACAGGACCACCAACATAAAGGACAACTTGAAGATAGCCTTCAAGGCCAAGGACATCAAGAGGCTATTGACAAAATTTAAACCAGACAAGGCTACGGGACCAGATGTGATCCCACACCAGAATCCTTAAAGAGTGTAGTGCAAAACTAGAAAGACCTTTCAGCTTCCTGTTTATAAGCTATGTTATGACCATGGAGTTTGACCAAACCAGTGGAAGTGTGCCCCAGTCATCCCAGTACACAAGCGGGATTCAAAGTCTAACCCATCCATGTACCGCCCAATCTAACTCCTTAGCAACATCAGTAATGTTATGGAGGCAGTGGTACATAAGCAGCTTCAGAAGTACCTGTTGCAAAACAACCTGAGAACGGACAGGCAAATCTGATTCAGAACTCATCATAGCACAGCTTACTTCCTTACCATCCTTTCTCAGCAATGGTCCAATGCTCTAGACAGATGGTCCAATGCTATGAAGTACATCGTATTGCCTTGGACATTAAAAGTGCATTCGACAATGTGTGGCACAATGGTCTTTGCTCCAAGCTCAAGGCACGTGAGTTTCTGGCAAGGTGCTGACCTGTAACGAGTGCTACCTAGCCAACCAGTCCATGGAATAGTTTTATCTGGCCAGTCTTCAAGTACTACATTCATCAATGACTCCATACCTCAAGGATCAAACCTGGGCCTGCTGTTGTTCTCTGTCTCTTCATTGATTACCTGGGAGACGAATGTGAGAACACTCACAAATAGAAATTTACCTTTGAGCCTTCTAAGTGCGAAGGTCTTACCATCTCAAGAAAGAGGAAACCAACTAGGTCAGACATATTCTACAGAAACACTAAACTGATACAGAAGAACGAAATCTTAGGCATTACTCTTGATAGGAAACTCACCTAGACTTAGCACATTTCAAATATCACAGCCAGAGCTGGACAGAAGCTTGGACCCTTAAGGAAGGTCGCAAACAAACTGAATGCCAAAGGAATAACTACCGTCTACAAGGCCCAGGCTCGTAGCGTCATAGAAAAAGCTTCATTGTGTTGGATGAATGCTTCAACCACCACATAACATCCCCTCATTACATCATAGACGCCAGGCTGCAGCTACAATTGTGATCTACAAGATGCACACAAGTTTGTGCCCATCAGACCTGAAGGTAATGATTCATCAAACATGTTATTAAACGAGCAACCTGTACTGGTCTGTCAATGCCAAGGCATGCAATCATCGATTCAGTTTTAAGTACATACTCCACTGGTAAAACTTTAATCCACATTACAGTCCACGTCTGGAACGGCCTCACTGACAGTTTAATCTATATTACAAAGTCTAAACCTGAATTCAACTCGGATGGGATTTGTTGTGAACCTTCATCCACCTGGGATTCCGCAACTCTTTTCTCAGACGATTCCAGTGATGAGCCATGTGACCAACCAGAACATCAGGCCGGTCCTTGGGTGTGGCCGAACGTTTCACTATCAATTGTTTGTATTGTCTCATTTGCGTTAGGCCAGTTGCCAAGGTACTCTATACAAAGTCCATGTTATAAAGTGTCATGGCCTAGGCCTATTACGAATAAGTTCGATGACACCGTTTATACCAATCTATTTTCTTAGTTAATATTTGTTTCATATGTGTGCACTTATTTGGCACTTTAAACCCTACGCATTCGAACTTGTTACTCTGCCATACAATCGGTCCACTCTGCTGTACCAAGCAACAAATTGTGGCAGAGAGAAAACAATTGTTATGAATAGATCTAGGACTAAAAGATTTTCTAAAAACTACCAAAATGTAACCTGTATCAGAATATTTTAGTACTACTAGGAATTTGTTTGTCAAGCTCAAAGTTTCGTTTCGTCAACACAACTGCCAACCAATCAACCAACCAACCAATCAACCAACCAACCACAATCAACCAATTAACTAACCAACCAACTTACCAATTAAACCAACCAACCAACCTAACTTATTTATTAATATGATGACTCTAGTATTTGGCGATATTCAGGCAACCATGAAACAATCTGGGTTCGTACTCACAGTTATTGGAGGCAATCCAAAATTTGCCAATTGTAGTGCACCCCCTGCGATGCTGACGAGACGTCAGTGAAAATTTTGGATTCGTACAAAAGAAATGTTACAGTAGGCTTGTATATATATTTACAAATGTCAGTTTTAAACAAAATCGTATTGAATCCTGTTAATCACTGTGTAACTCCGGGTTGCAGTAACATTATATAACGTCAAATTTCACCACAAAGTCATCCCTGTTGACTGAAATACATGAACGTGTTGTCGTTTAGACCCAGAGGTTCCACCAAGCCTGGCGCTATTAGCTGTTCTATATCAGTTCACTTGTTAATGTTTTACAAATGAAGGACTTATGCTGTCGTAATTGCCCGAGTAGTTTTGTATTGTAAAGCTTTCATCATCGAAACGATTTTACCTGTCTTCCTACGCGCTAGAGTTTTATTATATATAATTAATAATAAATGCACACTCATACATATGTATATTAGGACCAGCGCTTGTGTATTGAAGGTATGCATATTTCATTTGACATTTTCGTTTTAGGAAAACTGATTGGAAATAAACAACATTACACAAGGCTTTTGTTTCTACATTCAGTATAACTCGGTTGTTGTGAATAGTCATAAGTTGAGAGAATACAGTTTCAATGGTGGTTTTCAAGGATATCTGTGTACCTTAAGTTCAGATATTCTATATCTATATATGAGTGGTCTGTCTGTCTGTATGTATGTATGTATGTATGTATGTATGTATGTATGTATGTATGTATGTATGTATGTCTGTCTGTCTGTCTGTCTGTCTGTCTGTCTGTCTCTCTGTCTCTCTCTCTGTCTCTCTGAGTAAATATATATATATATGTATATATATATATATATATATATATATATATATATATATATATATATATATATAGACAAGTTTTAATTTGTTTTTTTTAAAAGATAATAAGGGCTAATTGCAATCCAATTTTATATTAGTAATTACCACCATTACCATTCACCACTATCTCAAAAAAGTTGAAAGCGCCATTATTCTTCTAACACATCAAATATGGCAATACACATCATCTACGATCATGGATGTTTCCGTATACGTATATGTCAAACCTTTGTAAAATACCACCCCACCCACCCCCAACCCCTCCTTTAAATTTGTTTTCAAGTCTCTGGTGATTCTGAAATTTTATGACGTCGTTTATTTACTGCTCTTAACAGTATGTGGTACATTATCATGCGATATACAAGTACTGATTATATCAATAGATCATAAAATAAGGTTGTCTTGTTTGTTTGGTTTGCGTAATCGGGATATCTTGTGCCAGGCTCCACTGTACGTTCTGGCCTTTTGCCAACATTGACAAAACAGTTGAGTTGTAATAAACCCATGATTGTGAAATACCGTGTTTTGGATCGTAACACTAAGCCACTTCGAACTATTCGAATGAAGAGTTTTTGAAAGGTCTCATGAACAGCAACTAATCCCATTAATGTTCCAAAAACAGCCAAGGAAACAATCTGTTACGAGAATTCAGGGAAACAACCCTTGACACGCAACAAAAAACTGCCACTAAATAATACGGTAACCCCAGAAGTTGCTTAAAATAGACGCTTAAATATGACCCTTGGCTATGCGATTTTACACCAAACCCAACCCTATTTGTGAGTTTGGCTACTTGAGGCTGTGTGTTGAGATTAGTTGAATAAAGATATAGCTTGAATATTCAATCTGACATGAAACTATCATACTGTATATACACAATGTACTTTAACATGTAAGATTCCATTAAGTAAATCGGGTGGGTAGACATGAACTGGCAAAGTTGGCTACCCTTGTGGTTATTGGTAGCACCTCCCAATCTTGAATAATTGAACAAAAAAGTAATAAAAAGTAACAGCTTTTCATGATTTTCCATGATTTTGAAATGCCATATTGTGGATTATTATTTTGGATCCTAATTAAAGTCATATCGATTCAAATGAGCTGTCGAAATGTCTCATTAACAGCAACTACACCCACAATTGTCACAAAACAGACTAGGAAACAATATATTACGAGTACTGGAAAAAAAAACTAGACACAAAACAAACGACTCCCAATATGTATGTATGTATGTATGTATGTATGTATGTATGTATGTATGTATGCATGCATGTATGTGTGTATGTATGTGTGTGTGTGCATTTATGTATGTATGTATGTATATGTGTACCTGCCTGCCCGCCAGCGTGTTATGCGTGGTTTATTCTGATAGAGACGGTTCACCAACTACACCAGATTTAATTGATACCGACTAGTTGACATTATTAGAAAAGAGGTTTATTGCAAATGTATATTTAACAAGGAAAGTATACATACGAATCAAGTCATGCAAAAAGGTGAACCTAGTAGTCAAAATGATCGAGTTTGATTTTTCATCAAAGTATGAGAGTATGATGTCAAATTTCAGAAGATACTACGTATACATTTTTAAACCCCCATAAAATATTTAAAACGATGCTTAAATATGACCCCCTGGCTTTGTGATTTTACACCAAAACCGACCCTATCTGTGTGTGGCGACTGCGGACTGTGCTTTGGAATTCGTGGCATGCAGACAGTATAAGCTTGAGTATTCAAACCGAAATGACAATCTCATACTGTTTATAGGCATGTCAACATAACCATGTACTTGGACTTGTAACTTCGGAAACTGGCATAAAGAGTAATGAACAGTTACGGCTATTAAATATGAACAAAACCCCAGCCTAATCGTGTTTTTTCAGAGAATTGTGTATACCAATTCTGTAATAACAGACGCATTTTTAAGGCATTCGCACATCGACACATACCAAATTTATTACCACCTGCTCATTGTTGTCATGGAATTGCATAGAGGATTCACTGCATTGTTAACTGTACACATTGAAGTTTGACAATAAAAAAACACGAAGTTAGCGGGCCTATATACCCTTGTTTCATCAGAAAGAGATGTTCTGGAACTTTGATTGATAGTATCTGTGATGAGTTTAATACAGAATCGTTAAATTAGAACAGTAGATACTGATTTGGAGTAAAACACTCGTACAATCACATAACCGTGTACTTAGTCTTGTTGATGTAGCTTCGTCGACTTTGTGTTCTATTCCTCCGTTCGTGTTTGTGCAGAAACAAAACGGACTGAAAATATTGCATGGCTTTCACCAGTGACTCTATGCATTACTAAAACATTTGGCCATGTTTCCTACAATAAACCATTGATAATTGCAGTGAGATGTACCCTCAGAAGTACTTCTGAGATAAACAGAAGTTGAAATAAACAGCATAAGTTTAACTATGTCAGAAAATGCTATTTTGGTTAATAATTAATTGCTAGCTCAAACAATAGACGAGTTGCGCTATTCGAATGTTTGAGTTCAGGGTTCAATTTCGCTGCAAAACGTCGGAACAGGCCCGTTGACGTCAGCGAATACATTTTCACAAACTGCTAAACTTTGTGATCTCTTAGAATTCCTGAATCTCAAATCTTGTGTGCGAATTTAAGGAGACTGTAACATCTTGTGATAAAGTGGAATTCCCTGGAATGCTCCACAGACAGGGCGAAGAGTGATTACACCAACCAGGAACAATAGAACTCGACATTTACTGGCCAACTCAAGGACACTTAGGCTGAAAACTAGTAGGATACACAGGTAACTGCCATTAACCATCTGTGATTAAAAGTAATGTTACACATGATTTAAAGTGTTTTACATGACTTTCAATATAAGACGTACATAAACGTGATGCTATCGGATATTTTGCAACAGTTAACCCATGTAATACTATCTAAATCCGAGTCAAAGTTTAACTCATGGATTTACATTTCGTTATGTAGTTTTGAGGAGGCTGCTGTACAGAATAGTATATGACTTCATGTCGCACATACTTCGTCACATTATACTATTGGAGATGCACGTATGATACACCCGTGATTTGTTTGTTGCTGACAATTAGCGTTAACTGAATGTTGTTAGTTAACAAACCTACCTATTTTGTTGCTATTGTTGTTGTTGTTGTTGTTGTTGTTATTATTATTATTATTATTATTGTTGTTGTTGGTTTTTTTTTTTTGGTTTTTTTTTTTTTGGTTTTTTTTTGTAACCATGGATTGTACACATCCATGTTGAAATTTAGTGACGTATTACTATTGTGATTCCATTGCCATTTCTAACTTAGATAAAGTACGCCCCTGGGAACAATCCTCCTTATCTTTCCTTTTATTCATTTATTTTGGTTAAGTTGACAAAAATCAGGTAGTCCACAAATGTGAGGAACACGTATAAACGTAGACACCATACCAAATATATGTTATCTTTAAAATAACATTCTTAGTTAACGCTCAACACTTTCTTTTCAAGGAACTCTGCAATCGTGTATGCAACCTTATGGAGTAAACATAGTATTCGGCAGCCATATTGTATTCGTATTCTAAAATTAGCCTAATCTTAATATTAGTTCGATCTCATTTAAGACATTACACGGTGACCACTGATTTGTAATTCTTTCTTCAACAGGGAATAGGTTGGAGTCCTTCGCAAAATAATCAATATGATCAATGTCAATGGTTTGAGATATTCATTATTGAGGCGAATACTACATTTACCCTTAGCCTGGCCTGTTTGTTTGCTTACTGGTATCCAATTGTTAGCGTTCAAAGCTATCGATTATTGTTGAAACGTAGTGGGATCTGATTGTTTTAAAACCTAGCAGTGTACGCGTGTCGTCTTTTGATGCAACCCCTATGTGCAAGCTTCTGTTCGTAAAATACATAAGGAGTCTCGGTGTTAAACATTAAACATTAAACGTAATATGTACGAACGGGAATTTCTAAAGTTGTTGATGATTTCTACTAGACTTACTGGTTTATTCTCGATTAAATTCCAAACACAATTGAACAATTGCGTGAGGTCAAACCGATTACTATTGTTTCAAGAGTGAAAAGATCCATCTCCAGCACTATTTGAGATAATGTTATTATCATTAGAATCAATGCTGCGATGGCGTCAATGAGAATTGTACAGATTACACTGATGTCACTAGCAGTAATTCATATTGTAACTGTGGTATAAAAGGTCGAAGAGGGGTTATTTTTAAGTATGTGTACATAAAATACAGGTTAGAAGATAAGGTAACAAAAAAACATGCTTCTGCACGTACCGAAACTCTAAAATGGAAAATTAGCTCCGAAAGTGTAGTATAAACATGCGAAAGTAGCGCCCATGTAAGTGTATACGTAGAAATATTTAGGCAGATGTTCATCAGATGCTAAGCCATAGTCTATCACCAGTTTCCACTTATGTCCTTGGTATTAAATATATTAGATGTCGTTCCAGTAGAGTTATCTGCACACCTTCCTCTCACTAACTAAAAATTGTATGGTTTAAGATAAAATGGTGGGGATAAATGTGCAACAGAACGAACACTAACACTGTGGAGGACACAAACAAAGAAACAATATTTTACCGATTAAACGTATCTGAACACGGTCATGTTTGTTTGGAGTTTACCCGTAGCCATTAGCAACGGCCTTGTTTAAACTATGTACAGTCAATAAGATATCATTATCAGTACAGCATTTCACGCAATTCAGAATGGTATTGCGTACTTTGATGCGAGAGAGGGAGAAACAGAGAGAGAGAGAGAGAGAGAGAGAGAGAGAGAGAGAGAGAGAGAGAGAGAGAGAGAGAGAGAGAGAGAGAGAGAGAGAGAGGGGGACGGACGGACGGACAGACTGGCGTACAGACAGACAGATAGATTGGCAGACATACAGACAGACAGACAGACGGACATACATACATACAGACAGTCAGACAGACATACAGACAAACACACACACACAGACACACATACACAAAGACAGGAGAAAGACATAATGGGAGAGACAGAGACAGAGCGGCAGACAGACAGACAGAGACAGAGTTTGATAGATAGATAGATAGATAGATAGATAGATAGATAGATAGATAGATAGATAGATAGATAGATAGATAGATAGATAGATAGATAGATAGATTAGATTAGATAGATAGATAGATAGATAGATAGATAGACAGACAGACAGACAGACAGACAGACAGACAGACAGACAGACAGACAGACAGACAGACAGACAGACAGACAGACAGACAGACGGACGGACGGACGGACGGACGGACGGACGGACGGACGGACGGACGGACGGACGGACGGACGGACGGACGGACGGACGGACGGACAGACAGACAGACATATAGATAGACAGACAGACATACAGACAGACAAACAAACAAACAAACAAACAGAACCAGACAGGTGAACGGAGAACCCATCATGTGCAGAGATTGATAGATATACAAAATGCGATACTGGCAGATAGAGATATAGGCAGGTAAACACAGAGATATACATCTTTTCTACAATAAACCATTGATAATGGGAGTTAGATGTACACATGTACACAAGTACTTTTGAGATAAACAGAAGTTGAGATAAACAGAACACAGTTTAACTAGGTCAGAAAATACTATTGTCGTTAATATTAAACAATTGCTAGCTCAACGAATATACGAGTTTGCGGTATTGGGTTTACGGTTCAATTTTGCTGCAAAACGTCGGAGCAGGCCTGTTGACATCAGCGAATACATTTTCACTGACTGCTAAAACTTTGTGATCTCATAGAATTTCTGAATCACAAATCTTATGTGCGATTTTTAAGAGACTGTAACATCTTGTTATAAAGTGGAATTCCCTGGAATGCACCACCAAGGCGAAGAGTGATTACACCAACCAGGAACAATAGAACACGACATTTACTGGCCAACTCACGGGCACTTAGGCTGCAAACTAGTAGGATACACCTGCAGCTGCCATTTATCATATGTGATTAAAAGTAATGTTACACATGATTTAAAGTGTTTTACATGGCTTGCAATATAACACGTACATAAACTTGATGCTATCGGATATTTTAACTCAAAGTTTAACTCATGGATTTACATTTCCTTACGTAGTTTGTGGAGGCTGCTGTACAGAATAATATATGGCTACATGTCGCACATACTTCGTCATATTATACTATAACATTTGCTGCAGATGCACGTATAATGCGCCCGTGATGTGTTTGTTGCTGATAATTAGCGTGAACTGAATTTTGTTGAAATGTTAGCGAACAAACCTACCAATGTTGTTGTTGTTGTTGTTGTTGTTGTTGTTGTTGTTGTTGTAACCATGGATTGTACACATTCATGTTGAAATTTAATGAAAGTGGTCTTATTACTATTGTGATTCCATTGCCAATTCTAACTTAGATTAAGTACGCCCCTGGGAACAATCCTCCCTATCTTTCCTTTTATTTACCTATTTTGGTTAAGTTGACAAAAGTCAGATAGTCCACAAATGTGAGGAACACGTATAAACGTAGACACCATACCAAATATATGTTATCTTTAAAATAACATTGTTAGTTAACGCTCAACACTTTCTTTTCAAGGAACTCTGCAATATTGTATGCAACCTTATGGAGTAAACATAGTATTCGGCAGCCATATTGTATTCGTATTCTAAAATTAGCCTAATCTTAATATTAGTTCGATCTCATTTAAGACATTACACGGTGACCACTGATTTGTAATTCTTTCTTCAACAGGGAATAGGTTTGAGTCCTTCGAAAAATAAATATGATTAATGTCAATGGTTTAAGATATTCATTATTGAGGCGAATACTACATTTACCCTTAGCCTGACCTATTTGTTTGCTTACTGGTATCCAATTGTTAGCGTTCAAAGCTATCGATTATTGTTGAAACGTAGTGGGATCTGATTGTTTTAAAACCTAGCAGTGTACGCGTGTCGTCTTTTGATGCAACCCCTATGTGCAAGCTTCTGTTCGTAAAATATATAAGGAGTCTAGGTGTTAAACATTAAACATTAAACGTAAGATGTACGAACGGGAATTTCTAAAGTTGTTGATGATTTCTACTAGACTTACTGGTTTATTCTCGATTAAATTCCAAACACAATTGAACAATTGCGTGAGGTCAAACCGATTACTATTGTTTCAAGAGTGAAAAGATCCATCTCCAGCACTATTTGAGATAATGTTATTATCATTAGAATCAATGCTGCGATGGCGTCAATGAGAATTGTACAGATTACACTGATGTCACTAACAGTAATTCATATTGTAACAGTGGTATAAAAGAATGAAGAGGGGTTATTTTTAAGTATGTGTACATAAAATACAGGTTAGAAGATAAGGTAACAAAAAAACATAGTTCTGCACGTACCGAAAGTCTAAAATGGAAAATTGAGCTCCGATAGTGTAGTATACACATGCGAAGTAGCCTCCATGTAAGTGTATACGTAGAAATATTTAAGCAGATGTTCATCAGATGCTAAGCTATTATCTATTACCAGTTTCCACTTATGTCCTTAGTATTAAATATATTAGATGTCATTCCAGTAGAGTTATCTGCACACCTTCCTCTCACTAGCTAAAAATTGTATGGTTTAAGATAAAATGGTGGAGATAAATGTGCAACAGAACGAACACCAATACTGTGGAGGACACAAACAAAGAAACAATATTTTGCCGATTAAACGTATCTGAACACGGTCATGTTTGTTCGGAGTTTACCCGTAGTCATTAGCAACGGCCTTGTTTAAACTATGTACAGTCAATAAGATATCAGTATCAGTACAGCTTTCCACGCAATTCAGAATGGTATTGCGTACTTTGATTAGAGAGAGAGAGAGAGAGAGAGAGAGAGAGAGAGAGAGAGAGAGAGAGAGAGAGAGAGAGAGAGAGAGGGGGGGGGACTGACGGACGGACGGGCGAACGGACGGACAGACATACAGACAGACAGACAGACAGACAGAGAGGAGAAAGACATAATGGGAGAGACAGAGAGGCAGACAGACAGAACAGAGACAGAGACTGAGTTTGATAGATAGACAGACAGACAGACAGACAGACAGACAGACAGACAGACAGACAGACAGACAGGCAGGCAGGCAGGCAAACAGACAGACAGACAGACAGACAGACAGACAGACAGACAGACAGACAGACAGACAGACAGACAGACAGACAGACAGACAAACATAACGAGACAGGTGAACGGAGAACCCATCATGTGCAGAGATTGATAGATAATTATACAAAATGCGATACAGGCAGATAGGGATACAGGCAGGTAAACACAGAGATATACATCTTTTCTACAATAAACCATTGATAATGGGAGTGAGATGTACGCATGTACACAAGTACTTTTGAGATAAACAGAAGTTGAGATAAACAGAACACAGTTTAACTAGGTCAGAAAATACTATAGTCGTTAATATTAAACAATTGCTAGCTCAACGAATATACGAGTTTGCGGTATTTGGTTTATGGTTCAATTTTGCTGCAAAACGTCGGAGCAGGCCTGCTGACATCAGCGAATACATTTCCACAGACTGCTAAAACTTTGTGATCTCATAGAATTTCTGAATCTCAAATCTTATGTGCGAATTTTAAGAGACTGTAACATCTTGTGATAAAGTGGAATTCCCCGGAATGCTCCACAGACAAGGCGGAGAGTGATTACACCAACCAGGAACAACAGAACACGACATTTACAGGCTAACGCACGGGCACTTAGGCTGCAAACTAGTAGGATACACATGCAACTGTCATTTATCATCTGTGATTAAAAGTAACGTCACATATGATTTAAAGTGTTTTACATGGCTTGCAATATAACACGTACATAAACTTGATGCTATCGGATATTTTAACTCAAAGTTTAACTCATGGATTTACATTTTCTTTTATGGAGGCTGCTGTACAGAATAATATATGGCTACATGTCGCACATACTTCGTCATATTATACCATACCATTTGCTGCAGATGCATGTATAATGCGCCCGTGATGTGTTTGTTGCTGATAATTAGCGTGAACTGAATTTTGTTGAAATGTTAGCGAATAAATCTACCTATTTTGTTGTTGTTGTTGTTGTTGTTGTTGTTGTTGTTGTTGTTGTTGTAACCATGGATTGTACACATTCATGTTGAAATTTAATGAAAGTGGTCTTATTACTATTGTGATTCCATTGCCATTTCTAACTTAGATAAAGTACGCCCCTGGAAACAATCCTCCTTATCTTTCCTTTTATTTATCTATTTTGGTTAAGTTGACAAAAGTCAGGTAGTCCACAAATGTGAGGAACACGTATAAACGTAGACACCAAAACAAATATGTTATCTTTAAAATAACATTGATAGTTAATGCTCAACACTTTCTTTTTAAGGAACTCTGCAATCTTGTATTCACCCTTATTATATGGAGTAAACACAGTATTCGGCAGCCATATTGTATTCGTATTCTAAAATTAGCCTAATCTTAACATTAGTTCGATCTCATTTAAGACATTACACGGTGACCACTGATTTGCAATTCTTTCTTCAACAGAGAATAGGTTTGAGTCCTTCGAAAAATAAATATGATCAATGTCAATGGTTTAAGATATTTATTATTGAGGCGAATACTACATTTACCCTTAGCCCGACCTGTTTGTTTGCTTACTGTCATCCAATTTTTTTTTCGAAATCTAGCTACTATCGATTATTGGTGAAATGTAGTGGGACCCGATTGTTTTAAAAACTTAGCAGTGTGCCGTCTTTAGATGCTACCCCTAAGTGCAATCTTCTGTTCGTAAAATACATAAGGGGTCCCGGTGTTAAACATTAAACGTAAGATGTGCGAACGGGAATTTCTAAAGTTTTTGATGATTTCTACTTGACTTACTGGCTTATTCTCGATTAAATTCCAAACACAATTGAACAATTGAGTGAGGTCAAACCGATTACTATTGTTTCAAGATTTTAAAGATCCATCTCCAACAATATTTGAGATAACGTTATTATCATTAGAATCAATGCTGAATTGCGATGGCGTCAAAGGGAATTGTACAGATTACACTGATGTCACTAGCAGTAATTCATATTGTAACAATGGTATGAAAGGTCGAAGAGGGGTTATTTTTAAGTATGAGGTGTGTACATAAAATGTAGGTTAGAAGATAAGGGAAAAGGGACATGCGTTCTGCACGTACCTAAACTCTAAAGTGGAGCTTCGATAGTGTAGTATACACATGCGAAAGTAGCGCCCATGTAAGTGTATATGTAGAAATATCTAAGCCAGATGTTCATCAGATACTAAGCTATTGTCTATTACCACTTTCTATTTATGTCCTTGGTATTAAATATGTTAAATGTCGTTCCAGTAGAGGCATCTTTACACGTCCCTTTCACTAGCTAAATATTGTATGGTTTTAAGAAAAAATGGGGGAGATAAATGTGGAACAGAACGAACACCAATACTATACTGGGGAGGACACAAGCAAAGAAACAATATTTTGCCGATAAAACTTATCTGAACACGGTCATGTTTGTGTGGAGTTTGCCCCTAGCCATTAGCAACGGCCTTGTTTAAACTATGTACAGTCAATAGGATATCATTAGCAGGATAGTATTACCATGCAGTTCAGAATAATATTGCCTACTTTGATGAGAGATAGATAGATAGATAGATAGATAGATAGATAGATAAGATGGATGGATGGATGGACGGACGGACGGACGGACGGACGGACGGACGGACGGACGGACGGACGGACGGACGGACGGACGGACGGACGGACGGACAGACAGACAGACAGACAGACAGACAGACAGACAGACAGACAGACAGACAGACAGACAGACAGACAGACAGACAGACAGACAGACAGACAGACAGACAGACAGATACAGAGACAGTGGCATACGGACAGACAGACAGACAGACAGACAGACAGACAGACAGACAGACAGACAGACAGACAGACAGACAGACAAAGTGGAGAAAGACACACTGACAGATAGACGAACGGACAGACAGAGATAGAGAGATAGACAGGTAAACACAAACAGACAGCTAGAGAGACGGACACTACATACGACAGTGACACACAGAATGCGACAGGTAAAGAGACGTACATAGAGGAAAAAGAGGAAGAAGGAAGACAGACAGACAGACACACTCACTCACTCACTCACTCACTCACTCACTCACTCACACACACAGATGGATGCATCAATATTGAGACAGACACGTGGATGGGAACAGACAGACAGACAGACAGACAGACAGACAGACGATTATTGTGGTTGAAAGGTAGTGTGATCTAATAGTTTTGAAATTTAGCAGACGTGGGAGTGTTTGTTGTTGAAAATTTACAATTATTGTGAAACCGTAACATAATCCCATTTTGTCGATTTTTTGTCAAAACACGATCGGTTTGAACTAACTGGAGGCTGGTTTGCTAAAGGAATGGTAGTGTTCGTCCTACACAGCAGGCTTTTCCATGTCCGTGTCGTCTTTTGTCGTAACCCCTGAGTGCCAGCGTCTATCTGTAAAATATGTAGTGACCTTTGGTGAAAAACAGTCAACATAAGACATCCGAGAATTTTTAAAGTTGTTGATAATTTTCTGCTAAGCTTACTAGCTTATTCGCGATTAAATCGCAAATCGCAAACAAAGCAGAACAATTGACTGTGGTGAAATTGATAGCATATACTGTTTTCAAGGTGAAATGATCCATCTCCAGGAATATGTTTTGGTTATCATTAGAATTATCCCTGCTCTGTATCTGGTATGGTGTTAAGGAGACTTAATGCAGATATACCGATGTCAGTTAGAGTAATTCCTATTGTAGCAGTGGTATGAAAGGTCGAGGAGGAGCTAGAGACATGTTTGAACTAGGGGGAGCGTACATAAAATACACATTAGAAGATAAGGAAACGAACAAACATGCTACTGCACGTATCGAAACACTAAAATGTAGCTCCATCATACACTGTTACATACATACTAAAGCTAACCCCCAGAAAAAAAAGTATAATAATTTCCCCTGTAAGTGTAGACATCGACGTCATCAGATAATAAACATATTTATTATCATTATCTTATTTATTGTCACTTTCCGTCGTTTTATTATAAAATGTGTTAAATGCCATTCCATTAGGGATATCTGTGCTTCTCCGTCAAAAAATTGAAGAAGACAGAGGTGGAACAGTATGAATACATTGTTTTCGAATTTCACCTATTTCCAAACACGGTCATATTTTGTACTCATGTGGGGAATTTGCATTGGCTAATTGGCAACGACCTTCTTTAAACACACGCAAGAAACAAAATTCCTCTTTGTCAGTAGTTTAAGCTATGTAAAGTCAACATGTTATCACTGTCAGGATAGTGTTATTCTAGGCGCCATCAATTAAATTCTTGTTTGCCATCAGCATGTTTAGGTTGTAGGTTTTTCCTTAGACATTTCCGCTGAAAGTCCTATTGCATACGATTGTAAATGAAATGACCTTACAGATGTCATCTTAAGGACACATATCTCTAAATAGTTTAAGTCAATCAATCAAACTTTACATTTTAACATTTATATTTCATCAGTTCAGTAGATACAAACAAAAAAAAAAGATTAAAAACAAGGTGACATCCTAGTATTGATTTTTCCACTGTATATGCCTGGTAGGTTTTGGTGTGTGAGAGAGAGAGAGAGAGAGAGAGAGAGAGAGAGAGAGAGAGAGAGAGAGAGAGAGAGAGAGAGAGAGAGAGAGAGAGAGAGAGAGAGAGAGAGAGAGAGAGAGAGAGACAGACAGACAGACAGACAGACAGACAGACAGACAGACAGACAGACAGACAGACAGACAGACAGAGACAGATAGAGACAGAGACAGAGAGATAGATAGATAGATAGATAGATAGATAGATAGATAGATAGAGAGATAGAGAGACAGAGAGAGATAGAGAGATAGAGAAAGAGAAATAGAGACAGAGAACTATGGAAATGACAATTAAGAATTCATAACATAATAACTTAATTTGCAGAACTTGCATATATTACAAATTGTAAATCTACAAATTGTAAAACTTCATTGTGAGAACAGTTAGGACTGTTCTGTAATCTCTAGGGACACGAAGGTGAAGGTGAAAGATAAAATAGACCCCTGGTTGACATGTGCGATGTCTTATTATTGGTTTTATAATAATTTTCATTGAACATATATTGTTGGCTGTCTGATCAGAAAAAAATGATACTCCTGTTACAGCTAGTGTAGATTTAAGACCAACTTTCTTAAAGTACCAACTGTAATGGCTGTATGAAAGTTTTAGAGGAAGCAGTTTCATTCCCCTTCATCCTCATCATCTCATTCCATGTCATCGTCATATGCATTAGCATGTTAGCGTGTTCATTTTTGCTTTTTATATTTGCTTCACACCTGTAAAATTTAGAACACAAAATTCCAGTTAATTTATAGCAGTAATCGTTTCTGGCACAATGGGTTCAGTAGTGCATCCAAAGAATATAATTTTTGTCTACTTCTGAATTTCTCAACTGACTGTCTAATTTGCAAAACCTCCTGATAGGTGAATGTGTATCCATAATCATACAATGTATAACAGTGGAAGCACTTTGGAATCAAAGTGATGATGAACATTAATAGCCAATCCTAACATCATTTGTTTTTTCATTTTGTTTTCATTTGATACTGTATAGCCTTAGCAATACCAACAACTTTCTGTGTTTTCAATCGGTAGTGGGAAGTGGGCAAACAAGGAAGAATTGCAGTTTGAAGTCCTGATTTGGATATATAATCGGAGGTGAAAACATGATGATGTCTGTAAGCTAACACTCATCAGATCATGTACATCAAAATGACTTGTTGGTATAGTGGAAAGCACAAACGTTTTCCTGGTGGAGAGTGGGTTAAATATTCACAATATTGGATGGGCAGTTGGCTGGTGGGGTAACTTATTTGGAGGGGGGTAGATATCTTTCACCACCAGTGGGCCTGCTGGTAGGGCAAATAAAAACAGCTAATCCCATTCCTTATAATTTAGTGGGAGGGGCGATTCTTTTACAAAATAATTTGGTCTAAAACAATTAACATAAAATTAATGAAAACCACAATTCTGCCAGTTGGCTGCTCATGTTATGTCGGACTTGTATTGCTACAGCCTTGGAATAAAAAAATTGGTCTACGTTATATCCTGGGACATGTACTCGTTTCTTTTCAGCAAGATTTTTTTATACTTTTCATCAGGAGCTCACCTTGAAAACATTTGAATGTCACACTGACCAAGTGTGGTCCAAATTAGGGAGCCTTCAGTAATTACAGGGGGCGGGGGAAATCATGCCTGATCTGTTTCGTAAAATATTACCCACCAACGATTCCACCGTGCTAAAATGTGGACCTTCCTCAATTCCCTTCCTCTAAAACATAATCCCGATGAAATATCTTTAAAACGTGAGTTAAAATGTCGGACATGAAAATGAAAAGGTCCCAGAATTTTCTACTGCTACCAACTCATGGATTCTGTGTGATGCCACTGCAATAACCAGAGCATGTGTTGGGATCTAATTGGCTGAGTTGAAGGCCAGAACTCCCACAGTAGAGATGGGCATGTACAATCGTGACATTGTCAGGATCAGGTACATGGCTTGTGTGACGATGTAGAGTTAAGGCGGATGTTTAACTCTCTAGACATTCATGTAAAACATCAGCTATTGCTTAATATATCAAATAATTCATTCTATCTGGACTGATATTTATAAGTTCACCGTGTTCCATTCTACACGATGGGAAGAAGCAAAATTGTTCTGCCATTTTCTATAATTGGAGATACAACTTTGTGTTGTTACACTCAAGAAACCTCTGGGGGTGAGGGAGTCCCGGAGTTTTTCCCCTGGTAGATCTGCAGTTTTTTGCTTCTATTAAGGCAATGTTAGGCTATTCGTAGCGTTTATAGCGGTAATTTCCAAGCTTCTAAAAGCTAACGTAAATGTAAGTTTTAAATGAGTTTCCCATGTCACATAAAAATCGCCCCGGAACATTGGTATAGGGACATTAATATTGCATGTATAGTAAAGGCACCGGTATGTTAGAGAACTTTAAGTGGTCATACCTACTGTATAATAGAAACTGGGATCTGATGAGATGTGGTTATTTGTGGTGTCAATAACATGTAGTGTCCACAATAGAAAGTGTATTAATCCTCTCTGACAAGTTCATACTGACGAGTAGAACAATCTAGATTCTATTCTGAAGATTACCATTACGAAACGTTCAAGTTCACTTTTGCCTTAAAGTTCAATATAAGTGAAGCATTGATTGTGAAACAGCCAAGCATTTACATGACATGTTCTGTAACTAGTGTGGTAGCTAGTTAATAGATGTATATTGTATATATATATATATATATATATATATATATATATATATATATATATATATATATATATATATATATATATATTATATGTATAGTTATGTTTGAACTAATAAGTAATATCAAAGAATTGATATAAGAAACAGGGACAAGAACATATATTTACATGTACCACATTGCAGGCAAGGCTATATGCCATTGTAGAAAGGATTTGTTTCATGAATTACAATCGAAAACCCAATGACCCCCTATCCACAATTTTCAAAACAGCATGAACCCCCCTCTCAATTTTAAAGACAGGGTGACCCCACTACAAATCCATCGCCCCCCCCCCCCTCAAGCCGAAGAAACTAACCGGACCCTTAACTTTATGCAACTTATTCAAATTAGAATAGTTTTATCTTTGATTATAATGCCAGAAGTTGCTAATTATCTAATTAGTGCTTACATTGTATTGTATCACTAAAAAGTTGTTTTATTGGCCATTCATGCATGGTAATGTTATATATAATTATATACTACCAAATGGCCATAAATTTGTAACTTTTACTTTATTATGCAAATTAAAAAAATGCCCTTGGGTGGCGCCAGGCAGATTCTTGTTCAGGACACCCTGGAGGACAAACATCAACCTCAAAACCTTCCTCTAAGACAATGCATGGTTAAGTTTAAAAAAATTACGTCAGACAACTGAACTTTTAAGTTCCCTGACATGAACGACAGTTTAAACTTTAACATGACATAGACACAATTGCAAAATTGTTTGATACAAATGTTGTGTTGCTGAAGAGACCTGTAAACTCGGTACACACTGAGACAGTGAGAGATTCAGCTATTCTTGAACGATGCCTGTGAAACATGTAGTCATCTCAGAGCATGCAGTGAACGGTAAATTCACGTACATGTAGTGCACAGGAAACCCCTGCAAAATGAGCGCGATTGATTTACATTTCTGTCTGTGCTCTACCTACCCTTCCATATGATTCAGAACACTTATAAATGTGAAATGGCGAAACTGTTTTCAAAGTGTTTTGCCATGCTGGTGAATCAAAATTATCGCTAACCCATACAGTCAAACGATCATTTCATGATAACTTCGCCCACAGAACGGGCGTATACAGTTCACTGGGTGCCGCTTTGTATTTTATTTTTATATATCTGGCGTACTATTTATGGGTATTGCTACCGTGTACTCCGATCGTCATATCGGCGAAATAACATAATAGCCATGCATTAATTGCACTGTTGTAACAGTAGGTCAGTTAACACGATCATTGTACATTAATTTTGTAACAAGTATCACTGTACTAGAAATGGTTACACTATTTGCAAACTCGACGTACCACAGGCACTGGAATCAATCTGTGTGATTTAAAACAAGCGACCTATCGGTCAGAATAGCTCCGCTGTTCTTTTTATTTTTTATTTTTGAAGCGATGTAATAAAGTGGTTAGTGGTTTCATATGATGACTCACTATAAAACACATTTTACACAGAAAGTTGGTAAAATATTGTACTTTTATACCATAGTCACCATTTTATAAAAAAATTTACTGTTATGAAAATTACACAAAATCTCAGAAAACTATAATGACTGGGAAATGTGCACACACACATATACATACATACATACATACATACATACATACATACATACATACATACACACATACATGCATACATACATACATACATACATACATACATACATACATACATACATTCATACATACATACATACATACATACATACATACATACATACATACATACATACATACATACATACACACACACACACAGGATTTTTGAGGTTGGCTATAAATAATTCCAGTCCCTTACAGCTTTAATCCTGGAAAATTTTAATAATGAATGAAATAAGGTAGGGATCTAAAACAATTTTGAGGCAATTTCAATTTCAATTTTCTAACAAATTTACCAAAACCACTGTCCATAAGCTTATTTGTCAACAACATTCAACTTGTAGTAGACATATTAAACATCGTCTAATATCTAAATTTACGGA
Organism: Glandiceps talaboti; assembly: GCF_964340395.1. Classification (NCBI taxonomy): domain Eukaryota; kingdom Metazoa; phylum Hemichordata; class Enteropneusta; family Spengelidae; genus Glandiceps; species Glandiceps talaboti. The sequence continues at coordinate 13,646,564 of NC_135562.1, read as the reverse complement.
GTGTCTTGTGACCTGCGCCTGTCAGCAGACTCGGCCAATTTTTTTATCGTTCCATTGTATTAAACCTTGTACTTGACATTTCGCAATATTTATAATTCTTAACAAAATACCTCAACATGTTTCACCTCGCTCGTACTAAAAGCAGCCCCGGTATGACCACTGACATGACAAGAGAGGACCATTTCGGATTTACACGTAAAACGGGGAAAGATACGCAAAACATAATGCAAAGTCTGAAGCCAAATTAAAGTTGTAATTATTTTAATTATTTTTTACTTGCCAAATATTAGCATTTTGGAATTATCAAGACATGTTCATATCATTTACATCACAGATAACTAACACTGAAACTGTCGGCCAATAAGTTTGGTCGATTCACAGTCGTTGTCTACCGGAAATTCTTGAACGGTCCAGACCGTTACACAACGATCCTACTAAATTTACTTGCCATGGTTATTTAAAACACATAAAAATCCACCTTGTTGTGAAATTTGTAAACTTTCCGGTCCGTATTGAGGAAACTATGACTCGAGCGAAAACCGGGTCGAAATTTTAAGGCCTCAAGTATGCGTCCCGAATTCGAATGCAATGCCAAAATTTTTTATTTTGCTGGTGCGAAAGATGAGATGTCAGTTGAGGTTTAGGCGTTTTCAGTATCTAAAATAGGGGACTCTAGTGAAAGTTACAGCGAGTTGAAAATACCGAAAAATAAGGCCTGTGAGTAACCATTCAAATAGCTGCAAGAATTGTAGCGTTTGATGTGATTTTGAGGGCTTTTTCGTCTGTTCTTGTGCCCTTTTTCGTTCAGACGTTTGACCCGAATCAAACGCTACAATTCCTCTAATGCAAATGCAAATAGACGAGACCACATTGCAAACGTGAGCGAGGGGTCAATATACTACCCGTTTTTAAACTGCTGCATGCCTTGCTACATTTGCCGATTTTAACGGAATTGGGGTACCTCAACACTTGAACACTTCTTTGGTCTTGAAGGCTCTGTAATTAATGTTGGCATTAGGAAATGTCCAATATTTTGCCAGGTAAGGCGTAATTTAGCAGAAAAGTCCGCCCAACTTTGCGATTCAGATCTGAATCGCTTCTGTCCATTTGCATTTGCGTAAGAGGAGTTGTAGCGTTTGATTCGGGCTAAACGTCGGAACGAAAAAAAAAGCACAAAACAGACGAAAAAGCCCTCAAAATCACATCAAACGCTACAATTATTACAGCTACCATTCAAAGTGTAACAGTCACAGGATAGATGTATGCAAATGAGGATGTTGCGGACTGGCTGATTATGTAGAAGGGGTGCCGAATTTGGATTTGAAGTTTACAACCCTGTTTCGAACAAACACTTGACATTTGGGCACCCAATGGGTAGAATTATGAGTATAGCACATATTACATTGCTTGTTTGACGTCAATAGTGTCTTTTGAAAAGTGTCAGTTTACTTAAAGTCTCGTCGACTGATTTCCAATATGGCGTCGGTCACAATGCTCATTAAAATATCAATTTTTTGTTAAATTACAAGAAAAAAATCATAAAAAATAAAAATGAAGATGTGCTGACTTGAAATTAACACATCTGAGTAAGCTACCCCCTGCCATCAACACACCAGATATCAAAGCAATCTGACAAGTTGTATTTGAGGAGATGATGAAACACTGCAGACCGAAAACTCCCTATTTTGTTTCTTTTACGCGTATACACCTTCACTGGACAATCATGTTTGATGATGCGCTCACGGTCAGTAAATTAAATTTAGCATAGTCAATAAAGAGTACGGTCATATTTACTACACTGCAAACCGGAATACAAATGTCAAACTTAGTGTATCATGTACACGATGTTCATTACTATAACAAATGGTATTATGAAAGCCATAGTTACATAATTTCAATATTTCATAGAGTCGTAAACATTCATATGCCTGGTGCACTAAAATACGCGGCCGCTGAGTGAAAGACGGATAACTTAACAGTTTTCCTGAATGGGATTGAAATTCGAAAAAATAAAACGATAGAGTTTTAGAGCGACATAGTGAGACATGTCATCTCAAATATTGGTTGAAGTAACAGAAAAATAAAAAAGTTAAACCAAAGGGTTTTATTAGGTGACGAGTATCCACGGCAATGCCATGATTTTGCGTAATTTCCCATAGACCACAATGGCGTTTATTGAATTCAACAGGGTGCGAACTTCTCGTCAGTTGAATTTTTTCAAATTTCAACTTATGATTTTCAAATTTTGCATCCTTTTTCGGAGTATAATAGGCTAAATTCGTATCGTTTTAGAATTTTGAATTAATACCCTATACTATTGTAATCTGTATTTGAGTATGATTTTATCATCAAGTATTCTTAGCCATTGACAAAACTAATGATATTTACGCCAACATGCATCTTTAAAGTAGGCTTGAAATTACGAGAAAAGGTCCGTAAATGTTATAAAAAGTACAAATTACAAGGGCACTTCATCCTAAAATCAAAACTACCAAATATTGGCTGACATATGTAAGATATAAGGTCCTAACACGACAAAATATCAAGGAGTGTAAATAATATACAAACGAACTTTCCACTGTAACTCATCAACAATGGACGTATCGATCGATATTCTTTTCACTGAAATTGATACAATGTTACGACATGTTGACTGGTCATCTCTGAAAATAATGGCGCCAAAAATTCAAAATGCAGCGCAGATATAAATAAAGGACTATTGCAAGAAAATTATCCAGTTTAGGCATCTCCTTGATTCATAAACATTAATATTGTACCCATTATATTTTTGCTTGTTTTTGCTTGTTTTGTCATCATTTGATGTGTGCAGTATTTAATGTATATATTGTATATATTTTAATGTTTTTCTCGACACTGTGTGAGAAGAGCCACTGGCTCAACAGTCTATCGAGATTAAATAAAGTCTAATAATAATAATAATAATAATAATAATAATAATAATAATAATACACTGGCACAATGATATACGGCCTGTCGACATACATGTATATCTCATGCGGCAAGTATGAACAAAGTCGTTGTAAACCAGACGGTAATAATATACTGCCTTACGAATATTCATTAGTTGCTTGTCATATATGACCCCATTGTTGACTTTCACGCTCAAGTTGGCACTTCGCGGAATAGGAAATAAATAGAAATAAATAAGCACCGGTTCGTCTCGCAGTGAAAATGTCATTTTTTGAGAAAAAAATCATAACAAATTGAAAATGGCACAGATTAACTTGGCATGAACAAATCTAAATAGCCTCCCCCCAGGGAACATGCACACCAAATATCGAAGAATTCTGACTGTCACTTTAGGAGAAGATGATGAAAATATAAAACTTTGACGGACACCAATGATTCCATCTATACTCTATACCTATACACACCTACACCTAAAGCTACGCTTTTAGCTTTAAGACGTCAAGTAGGAAGATTATGAATAGTGACAGATTGGCACATAATGTTCAGATGTTTCTATTTGTAGAATGGCCATAAACAGTACAAATTTGAAGTTTTTATTGAAGTAAATAAATTGTTATGCAATTATATGCCAAAATATGTATGGTGAGTTTTAATTCAATCACAAAAGTACTTATATGTGCATGACATGCATTATAGAATGCCCAGAAAATGACGACTTTTTTAGTAAAGTAAGGTGACCTGGTCATTGAATCCAGAGTGACCCGGTCAAACTTGTTTACTCTGTACTTGGTATGTAAATAGGTAAGTGTTTACTTTGTATACAAATCGGTTAGTACTAGTAGTAAATTAACAAATTAGACTGCCAGTTTACAAATCATTGCTAGATGCCCATTCATAATTTACTGTTTTTCATTCACCTTGTATTTACACTGGTTATAAAAATATTCAATACTCAATCAGAACATTGCAAACATCTTAAAGTAACTCTGATATCCATGTTCAAAAAGGTGAAAAAAAACAAAGATCTAAATAAAAATGCTTATGACCAAGTTTTAATTGTTAAGTTAGCAAATAGCAAAATTTCAAGCCTTGTCAGCTATTTCACAATCAATTCTTCATTTCCACTGAATCAGGTGAGTATGCCATAGTACAATCAGTCTTAATAATGAGATGTGGTGATTTGTAGTGTCTGTAACATGTAAATGTAGCGTCCGTAAGATGTAGTGTTAGAAACAAAAAGTATATATACATATTAATATGTTTCAAATTTTGACTACTAAGGGTGCCTTCAGTATTTACAAGGGGGGGGGGCAGGAGGAAATCACACATGGTCAGTTAAGTAAAACACGACCCTCTCCATTCTCCATTTGTAAAAAGTGACCGTCCCCTTTGTCCCATATTGTACAACACGACCCCCCCCCATGACAATTGCATATTGAACGTTAATCATTATTCTTATTATATGTATACATACAAAGTAAATGATTTTGACTCTGTATTAGAAAGCAATATTTCTACATATAAAGTGACAAACAGTAAAAGACTGACTAGTTACCTTTCTCTTATAATCATACACAATCTAGTTGGTATCTAAAACGTGCTTTTGTTGTGCATACTCTGACTGATCTGGTCACTTGTGAAAGTTCCCTGATATCATTGTCATCATCATCACGTTCACCTTCAGTATTGCCATTATCAGTGTCACTCTAATCTGACTCACTGGTACTACTTGAGTCAGTACATGTAACACTGTCCTTGTTCTCTATGACGACATCAAAACTAAATCATCATCATCATCAACATCATCATCATCATCATCACTAGTACTGTTACCATCACCATCATATTTTAACAACAACATTCACGGACAGTGTGAGTGATAAGGTGAGATGGATAACACTCAACAAAATGCATCGTTTTATCAAACAATTTTCTTACAATATATGTATTTTGATTTTTGTATTTTGGCATATAAAATAAATGTTGAGTGCTCATCTCACTTTTACATCTCAAAGCACACAAAACAAAGTGACAATAATTGAATCGTCAAGTTGGTCACAAAACTACGGATTGTAAAATGTGACCCTCCCCCAAACATTGTGATGCAAAATATGACCCTCCCCCACGAACAGGTTTGTAAAATGTGACCCCTCCCCTTGTACATACTGAAGGCTCCCTAATTTCTACATGTTGCATGTTTTTTTCTATGAATGACTTACAAAGTTGGTAGAATTTTGAAATGGTGCCCTCTATATAAATGTTATCTGTATTTACGCGTATTTATTGTCTTCTCATTATACCGAATGTGCACGATTACAGAATTTTTAATCCCCTTTTCTTCTATTGTCCCTAAGAATACCGAAATGGCAACATCGTCAATATTAGAGGACCCGGACCCCAGTAAATCAACAAAAGAAGCGCTTGATAAATTTACCGTGTTCCTTGTGAAATTAAGCACAAAGATTGACGAGAGTAAGTGAATAAGAAAGTTATGTTTTAGATGGTCGAGTCATTTCATTCGATTTCATTCAGCTTATCTTTCTGGCCCCATCATGCTAAAGATAGAAATGTGTTTGTTCGATGAATATGTCCGTTCGTCCGTCAGTTGTTATGTTTTGATGGAATTATTCAAACATAGTGAAAATATCGATACATCATATCTGCAACATATGCATGTCACATGTTGACCTAAAGTCGAAAATAACCACTGTAAACTGTAATGCACAGAGACTTGATTACTTTGTCTATATCTGGGTAAGCTTTCTAATAAGTATATGCCCAGTGACCTGAATCGTCAAGGCCAGTAGTGTAAGCATGCCATTTTATGTCTATTATACATTATATGCAACATTAATGTTTGTTATTTTCGTAAACACCAAGTACAATATGATGATATATATTTCTTTCAAGCTTTCTTTCTTTCCTTCTTTCTTCATTCCATTCCGTTCTTTCTCTTTCTTTCTCGCTCTCTTTCTTTCTTTCTTTCTTTCCTTGGTTTGTGAGTTGGTTGGTTGGTTGGTTGGTTGGTTGCAATTGGTTGGTTGGTTGGTTGGTTTCACAAATTCTTCACTATGTATAGGGATTTAGCAATATTGTAAAATTTCCCATTTAAAAGAATATCACGTTTACATTATATTAGATAGTTTCATTCATGTGAACTCGATTTTAATGTGTACACATAAACTGTGTACACGAGAATGTACAATTTGACTTTAACTGTCATTTTATTTCAGAGGTGTTTGACTTATTAAAGGTATTATGTAAGGATAAAATAGGTGCAGGAAAGGTTGATGAATATAAAATGGTTATTCATTTGCTTGATGAACTACGTGCATCTGGTACCATTTCATTGGGAGACACTTCATTCCTTCAAGATATATTAAATGCTGTTGATAAGAAAGATCTCGAAAAAGAAGTTAGAGAATTTTCAGAAAAAGGTGTGTGTAAGGTCAATGCTACATTTTGTTTTGAAGACCGGGTTATTTTTTTATCAATAAACAATACAACCTGATAATATATCGAATATACCAGTGACTTTAAGACTGTTCTCTACTAATATATTTCAACTAACACGATTACCATAAAGTTCCATCACTTGATATACGCAATGTCGTTACGCAGGGTGACATTTCAATGTCTATAAATTCAATTGTTGTACTAACCAACTTGCGCCATATGACGTGTGTCGATTTTAGATTGATAGGTTTTAAATTTCAATGATAGGGACATATCTGTCAAATACTTTGATTTGAATATTGAGCGATAACAAAACTACAATTAAGCACTAAAGTACGAGTCAACATCAGGTTTCTTTCTGTATAGTATTATCTAGGAGGACCGGTGCATACGCAACTGATGAGCATAAAGCTGAACAGAAGCTGGTAGATGATGCTATGCGAATGTCACAATCCATGCCGTATTCTCCAAATATGACTATGCCTTTTGGGAATATGCCTATAGGACAACTCTATGCTTCACAGGGTAGACAATAATGTTTTTCACAGTATATATGCAAAACGTACAAACTGTTTGCTCATGGTTCTTCACAACATAGATTTCTGAATGCTTGCATCTAAACAGTACACAGTTAAGATAGTCGTCTGTTCTCTGCTTGTATTTTACAAACGTTGATCGATAATTATTAATATTAGCAATGGTAAAATGATAAGATAATGCAAATGGTTACATCAAATGAGGCATTATCTGTTAGTCACACGATGTAATATCACAATATTGTATAATTCTAACATCAGATACAGCCATAGCTATTTTCTAAAAACTAAACATCAATGAATTTTTGATCAGCTCTCAATAGTACTCTCAAGAAATAGCAACATTTTTTGTCGATTTTTAACTATTGTACCGATACATTTTAAGTTCTAATAGTAATATTTCACCAATATGCTTACTGTTAAGCAGGTTGAAAAAAAAACATGTCTTCTTTTTGCAGTAGGTGCAATGATGTCTCCTGATATGATGAGGGCAAGTCATGCGTTACAAATGCTAAAGTTGGGATACGATCAAAACCAGCAATTATTCACCGACGATAATGACAGTTCAACAGGTATCAAAATATATTATATTATTCTATGTGAAATTGCTTAAGACCACCGAGATATTGTTGCAGTGATTTCTACGAGTTATATATGATTTCATGGTAATGATTTCTTTAATATGATTTCTACGAGTATTTTGGTGATAAAAAAGATGTTCAAGATTTAAATGTTTCACCATCTGACTTTAAGTACTTACTATTACTCATATTTATAGATTCCACGACACTAGACATACATATGGATTATGTGTTTCTTGATAACTTGATCTCCACAGCTCAAAAGTTAAAACAAAGTAAGTGTATCATCATTCTTTATAAGTTACTGTGTAAGTTATTATTAGATATTTTTTCGTGTTTGCCTCAGGTAGTATTTTTTATTATCAATGCTCTTGATAGTGTTTTAATCTAATTTATTCACGTATTAGCTTCTGATGTGAAGCTGGTTTGGTGTCACCTTTTTGCTTGAAATACATATTTCGTATGGAGCACCACAAAATACCTTTTCCAGTTCCCAAAATGTACACATTTTTAGATTTTTTTCATAAGATAGATTCATATTAAAAGTGAGTGTACGGTATCAACTTTGACATTTCTCCAGGACAATTTTCAAGTTTTGTTTACTGTAGTCAAACCCTTTCATATGCTGAAAAGATTCCAGTGAAATAATGAAAACAACATACTGAAATGTATTTTTCAAAATATATCCATTATTAAGATATTTATTTTTAATTTTAGCAAATTTCCTTCATAATCAGTAGAATTGAACCTCTAAAATGATTCAGTTTTGTGTCAGTTGCTGGACTTGTCCTGAAAGCTGGAAAGTGATGTGTCAGCTGCAGGACTTGTCCTGAGGCAGGAGTGTGTCAGTGAGTTGCACAACTTCTCTTGAGACTGAAAAGGGATGTGTCCTTTACAGGACTTGTCTTGACGCTGAAGGGGGTGTGTTAACTGAATAAAGTGACATGTGTGACATGACATTTGTTTATATATATTAATTTTGCATATATAAGTATAATCATTAACGCTTTCCTCCTTATCAAAATTAATTTTACCATTTATCTTGGTAGGTAACCCGGTACAGTTAAAAGGTGAAGTATTAAAGAATGCACGAAAGCTACATGGAAAGATCAATGCTATCAACAAACCCCAGGTACTGTTCGTTTACCTATTTCTGGATGGATGGATAACTCAAGAAAACACCACCTTTTTACAAAAGGTGCTTAAAGATATGAAGAAAGAACAACTAGCTAAATCTCTGCTTTGTACTGCTGAAAAAGGTATTGCACTTTATAAATGTATATACTTAAGACACTTAAGAAATCATTTGTCGCAAATGGTGTCTCTTTGAGAAAATTAACAGTATTACTTATTCGCAATTACTTTGGCAATGATCTTTGAACTAATGTGTTACATATTAAAGTGTCATCATCATCTTTTTTTAATAGCATCAAAGCAAATAGAAACTACTCTCGAGGGTAAAGGAAGAGACATCATGAATAAGGCAGAAGAGCTGTTTGAATTTTACCAAAAGATTTCAAAAGTTGTGTCAAGAATAACTTCAGGTAACCTTAATTTAACATAGTTTTAACATAATATGTCGTTTTTCTGACGTTTTTCAATATCTAACTGCATCAAAACCGGCATAGGGATGACATAATTTATTATATGGGACATGCACATCAATTCATATCTTCCATATAACATACACTTTGAAGTATGTATTTGTTCTAACTAACTTCACTTTAAATTAGGCTACAAGTGTCATATAGAATTAAGTAAAGTACTTTGTCTAATCGTCTTTCAATATATATTCACTGTGACACTTTCTTGAAGTAGATCAATACTCAGCCTTGAGGAGACTTGCATCTGAGGGCATGGATATCGATAGCGATGACTTGGAGAAGCTTCATACCAGTGGAGATATCTTTCTATATATGTACACCAAGGGAGAAGTAGAATACTCAAATACAACTGCAATTGAAGAACTTCTGGTTCAAATTGGTTGTCAGAAAATGGTGAAAACTCTCAACCCGAATCAAAAGAGTATTCACAAAATAGGTAAGTAACATAAATGTATCTATAGCATTTTGGTCAACCTTGTAAGGTATTAGCTGTCCTACTTAGGATTTTGTTTAGAAGTATCTTTGCTTTTCGGAACCAACACAGCGTTTAGCTTCTTATACACAAGGAACCGTGTACATCCTCGTATAGGAAGAAGGGCACAGCTATGTACCAGCTGAACTTGTGCATCACTACCCCGTTACAGGTTATATTTTTCCACAGCCCTGGTACAAGGATGTGAAAAACATGCCTTTTGCATGGATGTGGCATACCACCTCTGTGCCACGGCTGGTTTACACATGCCAGTACCATACCATAGCTATGAACACAGTTGTGCAGTCCGACAGACAGACATACAGGCAGTCAGCCAGCCAAACTAGAACACAGTTGTGGACATCCATGTAACAGTTAAAGTTGAATAATACCCTGTAGCAACCCATTTTTGCATATCCGACTAGCATTGCTCACACAACTGGTACATGACTGTGGGAAATACCTAGATGGTGCATGGCTATCGTACATACCCACGTTACAGCTACTCTCATATACCTGGTTCGTGGCCATGGCTGTAGAAAAAAGCGTATGTACGTGGATGTTATAAAAACCTATGCCTCATTGCTATGTTTAATATACAATTGACTTTGATGTTGACACACCAGTTACACATCTGTCAAATCTCAGTATGTTACACCTAGTGTGTTGGCCATACATTTTCAGGGATTTTGCACACATAGCTGCCAGAGCTCCCCTGGCTCCATGTGAACTGACACTGCTATGTGCACAACCATTTCCTAGGTATGTGATGTCACAGGCCCAGGGGTGTGCAATGTTTCCTGTGTAGCACGATATGCATAACACATTTCCCCCACTGACCTTGCTTTTTCACCAACAAATAACTTGATGATATTCTCCTCATGTCTCAAACTTTCCTTTAGGAACACGACTGTATTGTTGCACAACAGGACGTTTAACGTCAAAGCATGTCATGGCTTGCATTAAAGATTTGCATGCCCAAAAAGGACTATCCACCTGTGATCGTCGGGTACTTCTCTTCTGCAATAGACTTCTTGAGAAAAACGAAAAGGCAGGTTTGCTTTCCTGTGATTTTGTCTTGGGTGCGGGGAAACAATTTAGATAAGCTAAACTAACTGCTTCCCCAGAAAGAGGATATTAAACTAGTCCGTTTATATTGTTGTAATAGATGTCTAAAAGGGAACAAATCTATAAAGCTGAAGATTGTAACTTTTTTATTTGAATGCATCATGGAGACGTACCGAAGAGTCAACGGCAGAGACCAAAATGTAGCATTTCGTATACTCGAACAAACCAGTTTCACTTTCATTCAATTTCTCAATTGCTTACTTTTGAATAGGTATGGTACGATGCGACGTTGACTGTATATGGTTTGGATACAACAGCTACATTTATATCTGGCAATGGTGAAAAAGACTTTCAAGTAGCACTAGATGACAAACAGGAGCCTATGTGTACCTTGTCCGATTATGGTACGAAAACGGAGTATTGTTTTTATAGGTTTTTATAGGCTTTATAGGTTGTCTCTTACGATACAACAACCTGATTTTCTGTCTTTCTCAAAACAATAAGATAAACGACAATAGGTCGCTTTCGTGGGTTAACACGCGAGATCTAGCAAACGTCATCTTCGCAGTTCAGGGATATAATTAACTGCCAATCAGAGAACCACGTTGACGAAAAGCACACACACACACACACACACACACACACACACACACACAGAAGGACAATAGCTATGCATATTCATCTTAAGGAGGGGCTTGTAAAACAGCCACCAATGCCTTAACTGGAATGTGTGAATGACAATGTCTACACAGTGGCATGCATCAAACTCATAATTACCATAAGACTTAGTACTCAGTTAAATGTGTAATGATTACGTTGACATTAGTATGTACGCATTATATAGAGGTTACGGATTATTGAATATTATATTAACATATAAATATGCATGCATGGCCCAACCACGGCCACACATCATCTCAATGGAATGTCAAGTCTGAACATGACTTAAGCTAGACGTCCGGGCAAGTCCTCACTGCGAACTTCGTTTGCACAGCGAACTTCATTCGCTTATCGTATTAAAAACGCCCCAAACGTCTAGCAGCAAGACCATATGTCGGCTTACTGGACTGTTACCATTTACCCACAACCAACCTAAATAGAATCACTCAGGGTACATAAACATGATCCACTTTAGATTTATATCCTTTATCCTGTATCTGTAACACCAGCAAAGCGAATAATGGTTAAATAACTTCTATTTCAGGAATTTGAAATCTTAAGCCAGTCAAAAAAAATTGTAGAAAAATAAGAATTAACATTTGTTAGTTGGCAAAGAACAAAACAGGGTGACAAAAACCGCCGTGATGATGTCGAAAAATATGTGCCTAATATCCCCAATATGTTGTTCGTATCTTGCATTTATCTGCCATTTCTCTGCTTCATACATAGAGCTTGACGTTGTCAAAATTGAACGTCACAGTGAATGTATAACGAGGAAGGACATGGATTTCATCCTAAAGAATTATGCAAATGTGATGGTGGGAGCTGACAAGGACTGTTTGGAATTTTGTATTGGTTTGATTACTAAACTGAAGAAGGAATTCGGAGAGGGGGTATGGAACATAATTTCATCATATATTCTCATCTTTTGAGAGTTAAGCGCAAATGTACGAGTTTCCTATAAAGGACGTGTGATGCGTCCTTTTTAAAATATATTTGTTGGCTGATTTTCAATGAGAAGATTGGGATAGTTTGCGTAAATTGTAAGATTGTAGTCAGACCACGTATCGGTTCACAAATGATTGTTGAGCAAGACTAAATGCGGAACAGGCCTGTTAATTTAGGGTGTTCAAGAAATGTTTTATAGAACGGCGTGATGAATAGAACGATAGATAGATAGACAGACAGACAGACAGACAGACAGACAGACAGACAGATAGCTAGCTAGATTGACATACGTGACAATAGCTAGAAATGATCAATTTCGGTGCAATCACTTCTAATGACTCGATGTGTTTATTCTCTAAAATGGGAAATATCGTAATACCAACCAGGTCTTTCAACCTTACTGTGTAATGTGGAGAATAGGTTAATGTTAAACACCACGTCATTCGAGATAGCGATATCTTTCACACAGTTAGCAACTTTATTGAACATATCCCTGATGCAGTATTTTATCATCATTCTAGACTCCACATAGAATGTAAGATATTTTGTATAGTTAGTCGTAATCAGTCTTCAATGGGTGCCACGGTGATGGCAAAAAGATATCACAAGATGTATTAACTCATTGTACACGCACACACACACACACGCGCGCGCGCGCGCATGTTCGGTCATATTTGGTATATTCATATTTATCTATGTATCATGAAAATATTCATGCCAATGTATGATCTGTCATTACGCTGCAGGTACTTAAAAATGCTCGAATCGATATAATTGGAAAGGATGTAAAGGTCGCATTCATCGCAGGAGATGAGGAAAATATATTTATTATCAGCCTCGACAAATACAACAAACCGCAGTACGAAATAAAGACAACTACATTCAAGTACAAGATTAAGAGATCATTATTTAACTTCTGGAAGATTATGGGAATGTACAATTCAATTGATGCAATCACAAAATAGTGAAATGCTGGATGAAGTTTAATATCAGTGACAAGATACCTTACATTTCCAGAGCATATCTTTCATTCTAATTAGGTTTGATATGTCTTTGAATGGGTTATTCAAAAAAAAGAACTTGTTTAAAAACAATGAAAAACAACAACATCAACAACAACAACAACAACAACAAAACAACAACAAAATGAGCGACAGGAAGATGTGTTCTAAGACAACCAAGTTATTTGTAATGTATGACAGCTTTGTAGGTGTCCTTTATTCTCTCTTCATAAGACCGAAGTAATGTAGATACGACATTGATAGGATACCAATTGCAAAGCCGTTGTAAACATTTTGAATAAGTTTTGATCGTTGAATTTGTGTTCAGAATGATTTTACCAAGAGAAACAATTATCGTATTTCAACAGTTTGAATGAATAAGTAGTGATGCCGCAGTATTAACCCACACCTGCAACCCAAAATTGAAATATCTGAGGAAATACATGGATATTTCATTGTATACAATATGTTCATTTAAGATTGAAATAGGTCATCGTAGAAAACAAGTTCCCTTCGAATACTTTTTATGTCACGGGAGTGTATGGCAGTATGATTTTAAAAAAAGAATAAATCTGCTCAGGAATTGCTAGATCTACATTTTCAATAAAATAGGGAATTGTAGAGTAGGTTTTTTTGCATATCACAGACATATTCTATAGTATTTAATTACACAAGTAACAGAGCGAATGTTATCACTTCTTGTCACTCATGCAGATGAAACTTGGCTAAAAATTATAAGAATATATTGTTTTCGATAACCAAGCTGTTCCCGTCAGACATTAGTTTCATCTTCAACACATCGCTCATATAGTAGGTAGTCTTACCTTCAAGAATGAATTTATATTTTGAACTTGCCGGTGTCCCGTTTCAAATGACGTAAAATATCAACAATCTGGTTGTTTGCAGAATCATTAACCCTCCCCAACCCAACCTCCTCATGATAAAAATGATATGTACAAATATACAGTGTAAAGTTTGATTACTAACATAAAATATGTAATTAACTATTCTTCGATGCATGTTTGTTGGTAACTCAATGTGTTGAATTACACTTGCTATATTAAAAGACAGTTAACCGTTGACACACATATAGTTCTGATAACAAGTGGAGTAATTTTAGACTATATTCTGACTTTTCCCATGACATGTCTTCTGAAAATTTAAGAATTAAGTCCTTACACTATACATAACTCCTGCTACAAGCAAGATCACTTCATGTGTACTGCCAGCAATTGAAATGAATTTATAAGGTATATTTCAAACTGGTCACTTTTGGCAAGCCTTGTTACAATGCTGTGTGAAAATACGACATTTCCAAATATGGTGTGAAAAGTGTATTGTGTCTCAGAACTATTGAGACCAACTAGCCTTCTATAGTACTCACAAAAAATCAGTAAAATTGCATGTATCAATTTAGATTAATTACACGAATATATATAATTTCAAAAGTCAGTTTAATTGTTATAAGATCATTGTCTGACTTTAACCATAGATAGCAATTGTACATGCATAATCCTAATTATTAAATGTCTAAAATCCTAATATTGGAATTGTAGGTATTCTAGCACTGCATTACCACATTGAGACAAAATTATCATTAAGTTACCATTAATGATAAGTTTTGCATCATAATCTTTACATAACATTTGTAATCATTTCTTTCAACTTACAATTTACAAGTGGAAACGTTGCAAAACAATAATTATTATCTAAGGTTTTCAATTCTTGCCCTATGTCAACAAAATATCAATAAAGTGTGCGAAAATAGAAACCCAAAATAGATGAGAAGTTATTAACATATATAGGCGTGTCATAACCGTCAGAAATAAAGTATCAACGTTTTTCTAGTATTCTATTAACTGAATGTTCCTATTCAAGTTAAGCAAAATGTAAAAGATGCTGTTAACACCCCAAAATGACCATTTTTGGCATTACAAGAGCAGAACTCTGCCAATCGTCAACTGATTTCTAAGATTTTTTTCCCTTTGCACATCAACTTTTCTAACGCAGGATTTTAATATTTCATTCCAGTGTTATTTAATAGTATTCAGAGAGGCTGGTAACATTTTGTTTGAAAATGAAATGGGTACGCTTGATTAAGAAACACCTGACCATTATAATGCTATTGGTGACTTTTTTGTCCATTCACATATTTCAAATTTGTGATGTTCTGGTTTTAGCATTAACGGCATCAGTTTTGGAGTTCATACTGAAACAAATAAAACAAGTACAGTTGGAGTTATTGTAAATTGTTGGTTTTTTGCAGTCACAATATTTGCAAACTGCAGTGTGTGGATACATGTATCATTCAAAATTAAGACTCAACACTGTACTCGAAATCTGCATCATTCCTTTACAACTCTCTTGACTCATCCGGTGTGTTGGTTCATCCAGAAATATGCTCTAGACTAACACATTACAGGTCCATGACATCCATAAATAGAGTGAGAAAATATGACCATATGGTGATAACCTATACTGAAAACAAATTTGTAGGTCAACAATGATGAACTTCATGGTTTTGTTTTTTGGAGAAAGCCATAGAGCACGTAAAGTAACGAGAACTGAGGACAATTTACAATTTGCTGGTAGTCTGCATGTCTTTCAATACAGTATGTTCAGAAATTTACAAAATTGGTATCTCCTACTACAAAAGTAATGTATAGATGTAATGGGCTATCAGATACTTATCTCTCAGTGAATATTCTGTTTTGCGAACATGTTTTTAATTTTTCAACAAACCCTGTTTGATAATTTGTGCCTGTCCTATATTTGTAAAGTTGCTTGAAATGGGAATATTAAGTAGACTAGCATTTCATTCAGTCAATATTACTTCAGGCAAAGAGTGTATTAGTGGCAATGGCAAAAGTTAACCTGTTCAAATTCTTAGCGTGTATATACAAAGAGAGGAGATGTAATAAACAATACTGTGCGTAAAAACGGCCTTGTACTTTTAGTTTCGAATGGTGAGGTAAGCAATCTTATCAATTAGAACGTGAAGTAATTTTACCATGATTAATCATAGACGTTGGGTAGACGTTGGAGAAAGAGGGTTTGGCAACCGCTGTATTTCCTTTGAAGAGACATGGGTTGCACATTTTATCTAGGTATTGTCCATGAGTAATCTAGGAAGGCCGATGCTCGACTTTCTATGTAGCCAAACTCTGCACACTGCAGCTGTATTGTGCTCTCTTACCATTAGAGAGGTATTTGCTCCATAAATCTGACAAAAAAAACAATAAGGTTATAAGATTGTCAATTTGTAGAAATTTTAATACTAACTCCTTAATAAATCTGTGCGGTCGATAGGTCAAAGTTCATGTCATTTGAATGGTGCCTAACTCGAGGAATGCTACTTGACTTGAGCAGAACCGTTTTTACGACGTAATAGGTAAACATTTCCATTAGTCACTTCACAAGCACGTCAACATATATTGACCTGTGTACACACATACTGATTAATTAGGACAATGTTTTTATTCCACTTGTCCCATTCTATTTGCAACGACTAAGCAAAGTCATCGGCATGTATTCGCAAATAATCTCACTGTTAGCTACACATAACCATATCACACAGCAGGATACAACTTAACTCAAGCTTTGATTATATCTCTCCAGCTTCACTCCTAGCAGCACCCTGAAGTGCGCGTATATAAACATTATTGAACCAGTCACTCACAGGATGGTTCTAGAAAATGATAATTTCCGTTCTTCACTCATGAAAGGTGTCCTCATATGACAAACGAACGACGTTTCAAAGCAGATACACCATGTAGCCTAAACGTTGGAGATCATGATCATACAGCCTATTGTTTGCTTCCTAGTTGGGATGACCCCCCCCCCCAACTTGAGGCAATTAGTAGAATTTAAAGCTGATTCTTTAATATTCCTTCAAATATTCCGTAGATTACATCATATCATTGTATATTTAGACCGTCGTCAATACATTGTAATAATTTTGACACAAAGCAAACACGAATTCGAGGCTGTACCTTTATCAAGTATACAAAATATTCACATGAATTCAATGCACTGACAGGTATATCTGTGAATGATTTCACCATATTCTTATCTCCATAACATATTAGACCAAACTGCTTGAGCAGATCGACGACATACAAATTCAAGGTGTCAATCTGTAGCGGTCTGACAACAATTAATTGTCAGTGTATTAATTGTTATTTGAAGCCGC
This sequence comes from Glandiceps talaboti, assembly GCF_964340395.1. Classification (NCBI taxonomy): domain Eukaryota; kingdom Metazoa; phylum Hemichordata; class Enteropneusta; family Spengelidae; genus Glandiceps; species Glandiceps talaboti. Next base: position 13,629,115 of record NC_135562.1, on the reverse strand, counting down.
ATATATATATATACGATGTGTGGATAGTCGTGACAAACGTTGGCCAAAATATTGATAAGGGTGTGCAAGGGATCTTTTCATACTTCGTAATGGGGCCATTTTAGTTTTCATATATTGCCGCGAATATTTTGACCTTTTATTTTTATGCGTCGTATTGGATGTTACAGAAGTCTCTAAGCGCCCTTCACATCAATACGTTTCTACTCTTTGTCTTGATAAAGTGCAAACTTTATGTTCATGGTGGTTGAACATGATACTTCAATATTCCAATAGACGTCCCATTATAATTTGATTACCAGCGTCTTACAACGTTAGCTAATGACGTCACAATGTTACCACGTTGAGATCGAGAAAACGCCTGTTTTCAAAACCACTGGCTACTGCAGTGTCGGAGCCAAACCATTTCAAAGTTGACGGCTTATGAAAACGATATTTGATTGGTGGAATCTAAAGATGTGCATATTGTATATTATTACAGATGGTTTCAGTGACGTTAAATATTGTCAATAGACTAATGAGTCTGTATTGTTATTTAGGTCGAGTTCATTCATGGTTGACGTCAAAAGTTGCATAGAATAGCTCATTAGCGGCGGTATATATGTGCTTAGGTGAAAACCCACTAATAAGACAAACTTGTTACAAGGACCTAAGATTTGGTACGCGGTAGTTCACTGGATTGACGCGTCACGTGGTCTGTTGCCATCTTGGATTTTGTTATAACAGCAAAGTTAACTCTTCTTTTCAAAAGAAACAGCTGATATATTTAATTGCAATGTGCTTTATTGTATATCTTAGTTGAATAAGATGCCCTTTGATTGGTTTATTTCATTGTCGAAACTTTACGAAAAATAATGTGGTCACATTAGATTTTATGATGAACGTACCATGACCCTCTGCTAGAGACCACATCAAGCAATTTATCACGTGCCGCTTCAAAGTGTTGCCACGTTGACCAGTCAACTGGGCTTTAGTGGTAATGTTTGATTTACGAAATCAATGAACCAATGAAGTTTACTTCTGAACAAACTAAACTTAGATAATGTCATTAACTATGTCCCAGATTCCGTCAAGTGACATGCTCATGAACGTTAACTGCGGTGACATAGAATCGAGGGAATTAACATTCCATAACGTATACGAAACAATTCCGTGCCTAGCACGACAACATTCCTTCGTCCCCTTTGAATTTTGTTTGCTGTTTTAATTCTGACTCGTCTTTCAATGGGTAATAAATTAATGTAATAATGAAATTACAAGTTCGCGATAATACACTGTATGTGCGTACATTCAGGTATAAAACACAAGTGTTCGATGAGTATATTGAGGGTCTTTTACCCTTAATTCTCTTCCACAAAAAGCTGACCCATGGGTCTGCCTCTGTCTCTATTTAGACTCTATATATATGTTTGCCGGTCTGTATATATGTAAATATATCTAGATACAGCTTGCAAATATCGGAATGCATGTCCCGAGTCGGTACCTGCAACATTCTTAATATGTTCAATTCGGTAAAACAAATCTCACTCACTGCAAATTCGAGCATATATTCAACTAAATCATTCTCGATTGAACAAATGACACATTTTATAAAATTCAATCCATGACAAAATGCTCTCACTGCACGATGCCCAAACAAGAACGACTTCATATGACCTTGACTTACATCATGCCAAGTGTTTGGGTGGGTGAGTGATCAAATAGAGGTTATTAACAGATATTACTTGATCAGTGAGCTTTCGTTTTGTAGGGTCAGGGACGCTGTCAGTTTCATCGACTGATTAGCTGGAAACAGATGATAAGAAGTTAAGCCAACCCATATGAATACTTGAACTTTATACACATTATTTCAACCTAAGGGGGCGCGATTTACATGGATGCCCGATTACTATATGTTCAGTTACAATATTCATTACTGTTGATCATTAGTATCTAACGGTGACACATTTCATCCCCAGCTGATGAACCGAAACGACCATTCAGTGCACAAATAATGCTAGTTTATGTACCACACGGTCATACATAGTATACTGGTGATGGCAACGAGACTAAGTTTGTTTAATGGACCTGTTCTGTGTGTACATTGCAGTATATTTTTATATTGCCATAAAGACAGCTTGTGAATCGTCTATAAGCTTAATACCCCATTATTTCTTTGTCATTTGTAAGTAATTTCAGTTATCCAACCGACAAAGGAGGAATACTATAATTTTCAGGAAAATCTTGGTCTTATATGTTCGTATATGTAATGTGTTCTCAGGTAACTTTTACCGATTGTTGTTGCGTTGTCCATGTTTACACGATGCCACGAATGCGCGCAGCTATATGACACGACACATTTATAATCATACATAATGAGATACATGCGTACACAATGTTCCACCTTTGTCCTTGTTTTTTTCTTCTCATAAACCTAATCTAGATCTGTTGTAATCCACACACACACGTCATATACCAAGTACATTCACTATTACACTCGCTTGGGTTTTGAGTCTATCACATGATATGAGAAGTGATAATTAAAGGCGATCACCTTTAATAAGAAGTAGCAAACACTAATGAAACGTGACATGTTTTGACAATAAAGTTTGTTCTTTGCACGTGCGCCCAAACGAAGGTCATTAGACTGCTGAATGGTAATAGATAATGATGGCGTGTGTGTAGCTAGGTTGGTGACGTTTTCCACATTCTCATAAACCAGTGCAGTAAAAGAAGCTGCGATCTACGACGGTGCGTTTTGATATGAGTCGTGTTTACCTTCATTGTGAGCATGTTTCACAATTATTGAATTACCTTACACAACTCAACACAACACAACACAGCACAACACAACACAATATAATATTTTATTACATTGCATTACATTACATTACATTAATGGCTGTACACCTGATGAGAAGAAACCAATAACATATGTGGGAAAACAACGAAACATATAACTACCTGATCTAGACACTTGCATATGAGAAAAAATACATATATAAAAAAAATAAAATAACAAATCTACCTACCCACCTATTCTAAAATTGAGTGTAATCAGAACCACGCAGTTTTTTTTTGTTAGGCCTTAACATTCACATGTTATACGATAGTATAGGATAAGCTTATCAAACGCTACATACATATCCCTGACGTCAACGTCCAATGTTGCAACCATTTTCGAAAGAAGTGTCGTGTGAGGGCGCTATAGTTCAGGGAAAATGAGTGGTTGGCATTTTCTGTCATGGTTAATGCTTTAGTCAATAGATGCTATATCTCAGTTCTAAAATAGAATTTATGCGAATTAGGAAATGCTTGTCATTGGTCTAGTATGTGATTTATTTATTTTCAATTATTTAGTCATTTTTTATTTCTTTATTTTTTCTTTATGTATGTATTTATTTATTTATTTATTTATTTATTAGTTATTTTATTTATTTATTTTTGTATGACAATTTTATAGAAAAAGATTTTTCATATAAACTACAGTTGTTCCTCTAAAAATGCAAATGAATGACACGTTTGGGTTGCATAGAAATTACCACAGCTACCTGAAACCATGGGTAGTTAAGTCGTCTTTTTAAACTAACATTTTTTCTGACCGAACTGTTCACAGTACCTGCCTATCTAATTTTGGAATATGCCAACATCAGAAACCTTTGTGACTTGCTGCACGACATACGTGACGGCACGACAACCGAAGCAACCAAAGATTTATCGGGGAAAGATCTGATGTCATGTCCTGAAGACATCGCAAGGGGAATGACTAATCTTGCTAAGAAAGACGCAGGTCTGACGAATTTTATAGATTTTGCGATATTTATTATTGATATTAAATTGAATTTTTTACTTACCGAAATGTCTAGTATTGTGGTATATATTTGGTCCTTTCTCATGTATGTAGTTCCGTACATTTGTGTGTATAGTCTTTCCTTCATGTATGCGTTCATACAGTGAGTCAGTTAGTCAGACAGTCAGTCAGTCAGACAGACAGTCAGTCAGTCAGTCAGTCAGTCAGTCAGTCAGTCAGTCAAACATTTTTTTAAAAGTCATCTCGGGATCTGTAAATGCTAATATATTAAAAGTATTATGTGGGGGGGGGGGGCAACTGATTGATGATATGATCTTTCTGATCACAGGTCAAGGACATAGTCAAAATTCAAGGTCGTCTTAATTTTTCTAAATGAAAACACTGTTGGAAACTTTTCTATAACTAGCATCAGACATAGTTTTTATTGATGAAAATCAAACACAAAATAGCAAATTATATAGTCTTTCAGAGAACAATAGACCAAAAGCATAATAATTATTCGAAGCACCCCCTCATTACATACTTTAAACCAAGATATATAATTTCATAAAGTATCTAAATATTTTTGTCAAATGCAATCCATTGAAGATGTTACTATTACGAGATGTGCCACATTGGTAAATTTTGATCAGTAATAAGACATTATTGAAGAAATACCCAAAATTGCATCACTGTGATGATGTCAATCTGACCAGCACAAACGACACCTCTCAAGTGTTAAATAATGATGAACTTTAATTGTGTACATATTGTCTAGTCTAATTCACATGTTTTACAAAGCAATGCCGATAATAATGCACAAACTATGTTCATCTAAACACGTCTGGCAGACTCTGGATATAAGAAGAATTCTACCAAAATATATTTATTACTAATAATAGCTGGATTTTAAAATCCCTGTCATGAATATATATTCAATTATCATTATATAACGTAATAAATCTATACAACACTTTCTATTCTAGAAATCGTAAAAGTAACCGTGGAACGACACTCTATTTCCATGCCAATTTATCCAATGGTGTATATCGTAAACCAATGACTACTGGATGTCGACTGTCCAGTTGTAAACATATTCGTCCTTCTGTTATTACTCCGGGTTTTCTACACCAACTTTCTTCCTTTCTTTCCTATCGAAGTTAGAATGAAAAGAAAACAAGACGAGGTTGATATGACTAGCACGTTTTTAAATGAATAATTTGAAGTAAGGCAAGACATTAGGCAATTAGGCCAACTAAAGAATGGCGTGTTTCCGGTAACCCGACCGACCCTAGTTTAAGCTGCCGACCCTAAAATTACTTTTAATATTCAAACAAAACGTTAAATGGTGAGAATTACTTCTATTTCCGTGTAATTTTTCTCCCTATGGTCAATTCCTTTCTAATGCCAATCAAGAGAAATCGAGTCTTTCAAAAAATGTTAATTCAAGTTACACAATATAATCTGTATATTACCTTCGTATACTTTTTATTTACTTCTTTTACTCCTCATCAAACAATCACGAAAGTATTGTGACCAACGCCAACGAATATCCTATATATATATATATATATATATATATATATATATATATATATATATATATATATATATATATATATATATATATATATATATATATATATATATATATCCTATCCTATTTTCTGAAAACACATTACTGGTAACCAGTATTTGGTTTTTATTTTTGCCTTACTAATTTGAACTAAACTCTATGGGTTTTAATATTTAAATAGGTCAGTCACATTTGAGTACATGTCATAGATTGTTGCCTAGTTTATTACAATTCGTAGAATAGAGCAATGTTTGAAAATATCTATATGTAATATATATATGTCATTCGTTTGGAAATTGTATTTTGTTAATAGATGTATAGTTCTGGTCAACTTACTTCTTGTAACACACAACTGCAGTTACTATAGCAACTATTGCTATGGCTGCTACTGATCCAGTCACTGACCCAACAATAAGACCAATGTTTAGACCACCTGACGAAAACAAAGGCAAGTTAATACATGACACAGCAATAATACAAATTATTTGTTTGTGTGAGCCAAATGGCATTGTGTTCTCGTAACTCCCAACTTCATCCCACCAACCCCTACATATGAATGGACGAGTCTTGTACATGTTGTATAAATGAATCATAAGTGCGGTTAAAATAGTTTTAAAAGAACCAACATATTACCGTAAATCACACGTTGTCCTTGATGACCAACCACTATGATCCAAGAGAGTTCATTTGTAAAAATAAGGGATATTGATGGCGATCATTTACACTGTATGATGAATATCATCAACTCATCACCACAAAAAGAGGTGTGGTATTAATAGGATATTAGTGTCGGTTACCCAAACCTTTGCCATTGAGGGACCCCCCCCCCCCCACCTCCATCAGCAAGAGTGTGGGAAAATATAACTAACGTCAGTGATTGTTACAAGATGGCTGCACAGAGAGGCTGACTCATAACATGACCTGTGTAGTAAAATCACATGGTGGCAACTCTTGCTAAGAGTATTTTGATTCAACTCCTAACAAAGATGGTTTTTCAAATGTTTATACCATGATTTCTGTTAAATATACACAGAGTTGATGAAAATGAACATTCTGAATCATTTATGTCCAAGCGGTTACTGTCCCAGATCTCGACAGCTGCCATGTTGCTCCTTACAATAGGCGACATTGTATTTTCCCAGACCCTGCTGGGGTGGAGCCCTCAACGGCAAGGGTCCAGTGGGTAACAGAGACTAGTAGAATATCAGTCACTATGCTAACGCTCGTCTTTGTCATTCTCTGACTAGTATATTAAACCCAGCATCAACGAAATCATCAGCATATGCAAGACCGAGTGAAATCGGTGTTTATTTTAGTTATACAGGTGTATATACAGGGAGTGCAAATTAAAGTTTTCTACCTAGTAGACCTTGACATTCAGGGTCGCCGAGGTCATAACAATCACCGTCAACAATGCATATGCTGGCCTGTAAAATAATAAAAACAACGTTTAGAAAGGTATTCTTACAATTTATCAATTAAAACACACAGACACACACAGAGATATATATACACTGTATATATATATATATATATATATAATATATATATATATATATATATATATATATATATATATATATATATAGACATGAGTGTCTGATGATCGCAATATGCGTGAAACTCCGAGTTACACCCAAGAAAGAGTTCCAGTACTACCAAAACTATTACGCTCTGCCACTGCGGTATAGAGCACTGTCTTAGCAGATTGATACTCACCGAGTTATATATATATATATATATATATATATATATATATATATATATATATATATATATATATATATATATATATATATATACATTTGTATATATATATATATATATATATATATATATATATATATATATATATATATATATATATATATATATATATATGCTTCAACTTGACTTTCAATAAGGTTAACAATAGTTTCGAAGTTGAAGTAACATTTCTGTCTCTCTTCGCGAATAAGGACAACGCCATATTGTAACTCACCCGTTGATAGCAGAAACCTTCTGTCCCATTGCATACGTCACAGTTTGGATTGTAAACAATGACAAGAACCTGGTCACTTTCCATTTCACCATCGTTGCTGATAGATACCAATACGCCCTTTGGTTTGACAGGTTCGCCACTGTTTTCATTTCGACGTCGTCTGCTGGATTCTTCAATCGGACATTTCACTTCTTCAAACGTCTGAAAGACTCCTGGAAGTTTTAAGACGTCGTCTTCTATGGTAAATCCAGATGAAGTTATCTAGAAAGAGATTAGTTGACTTTTAAAGTACTATCAATTTCTTCATTAACGAAGAATAAAATCGTTGCAACTAATAAACCAAGCCGAACTGGCAAAGAGATTAATAGACGTTAATGTAGTAAACGGACCAGTACAGAGTGATTTTGTTCTGTCATTTTTTGGCACGTCAGGACATGTTCAACAAATAAACCTGGAAATATGCAGGTCCCCGTGATATTCTACCATCTATGATAGTACACACGTAACACTGATCCCATGAGTGATGGCCCTTACTGGACTTCTTGGGAGATAAGTGTTTATATACTTAAACAACTATCCGGTATAAATAAAGGTTAAGATTATTATCATTATACATAAGCAGACTGAGCGTTCATGTTTACCTTCTGTGAGGAAGGTTATATATTTCTACCTTTAGTACACTTGTATTGATTACTGATATCAACTTAAAGGAAAGGTTCAGTCAGACTTATTTCTTCCTTTAGTACACTTGTGTTGATTACTGCTATCAACTTAAAGGAAAAGTTCAGTCAGACTTATTTCTTCCTTTAGTACATTTGTATTGATTACTGCTATCAACTTAAGGAAAAGTCCAGTCAGACTTATTTCTGCTTTTAGTACATTTGTATTGATTACTGCTATCAACTTACACGAAAAGTCCAGTCAAACTTATTTCTGTCTTTAGTACACTTGTATTGATTACTGCTATCAACTTACAGGAAAAGTCCAGTCAAACTTATTTCTGTCTTTAGTACACTTGTATTGATTACTGCTATCAACTTACAGGAAAGGTCCAGTCAGACCTATTACTGCCTTTTGTACACTTGTATTGATTACTGCTATCAACTTAAGGAAAAGTCCAGTCAGACTTATTTCTACCTTTTGTACACTTGTATTGATTACTGCTATCAACTTAAGGAAAAGTCCAATCAGACTTATTTCTACCTTTAGTACAGTTGTATTGATTACTGCTATCAATTACGATGGCCTGTACACTGATGACTAGAATTAAGTCAGATATTAAAAATACAAAAACAAAATTGTCTGGAACATTCCCACGAAGCCAATGAGGAATGTTTATACCACACAGTGTATCGAACCTCAATACGTACATATTCAAGTAATACCGGTTTTCGTTGTTTCTCATGGCTATATGTTCTCAAAGGTCAGTTGACCCTCGGATGAATGATTCATAGTGATGGTGTGATTAGCTAGCTCCACCTATGTGGAAAGCGAAGAACTTAAAATAGCGCCCACAGCAACAAGTGTTTTTACAATTGAAGTTGTCCCTGGAACATGACATTTGCAAGACTGACTTTTAGTCGTAATTAGAGGTATATGATAAGAAATGGCGTGCTATTCATGACAACACATCATGAGTGATTTCGAGAACAGAAGACACTGGTTGCATGGAGATTTTTGAAAACAAAGATAACTGATGGGAGTATCGCTGAGAAAAAATAACCTGACAACTATTCGAAAAGCTACACCAAATATAATGACGGATTCAAATCTTTGGATCTGAATGTGAATCTCCAAAAAATAGTGAGTCGATACCTGGACTGGCCTGGCCTGTACCTGACCTGTACCTGTTCTTTGTGTTTTGTCTTGCTGGTAGACAGCCGATTAATGTAAACATGGTATTAGAGATTGAACTTATTGCGAAAAAAAGTCAAGGCTAAAATAGGTGCAGTTAGGTAACGTGGTAATTACTCTTGGGAACGACGTACACGATCGTTTTGTCCGATCAATGTTTTTCACTGCACATGTCTGAGTGAGACTACCTATATAGTCATCGAATGATCTGCTGCATGAAATCACCAATTGACACATACATGGAAATATCGTCTGTAATGTCTGTGCTAAGATCAATCTGATTAAAATCCTATGTAGATGTCGGCTAATCATTCATTGCTATTTTACCTTCGTTATTTTGCCTGAATTGACCTTCGTAGTACATGTTTACGTCATATTATCACGCCATAGGTCACACCATCACTACGGAAAACAGACTTCACCACAGCATATATACTTGTTGCAACCTCAGACCACTAAACCCGGAGCTCTGCAGGATAATAGTATCGCTTCGTCAAGACTACATTACGCGATGACAATGCGCTCCCTATGGAAGTACCAGTCTAGTTTGCTGCAAAAATTGTAGCTCCTTTTTGACATTACTTTTTTATTTCTTATATATTTCATTTTGTGTGACTCAACAGTGTTCGCTTCACTGGTTTTTATTAGCATTTCACTGTTTTTATTAGCGACGTAACGAAACTACAGGTACTGCATCGACAGTCTAGTCAATGCTGTCATACCGTGTACTTCTGTTGTAGTTAGGACAAGGAGAGGCTATCGATTGCTCTGTCTCATTAATCAATGTGACCTTACATGCGTCTTCTTGTCATTGCAAGATAATATTTACTTGACACAATTGATTACAATGTGTGACTCGCAACATAAAATGTTAGCGTGTAACTGCGTGTTGTAACCGATATGTGTGAACAATCCAGATAAGTAATATCACCACACTAACCACAAGTTCTCCACGTCCAAAAGATTCAGCTAGTTATCATATGCAAAATAGGGTGCCAGGCCCCAGGAGTCATGCGTTTCTAGTATTATCATCAGAACCTGCGATCGGACTGTACTTTGTTCACTGACGTGTACCCTACACGAACGGGACACGTCTCTGCCGGCATTCATCAAAGGGAGTGGTTTTAAGTCTGAAATAAGCTGACAAATAATCCGTACATTCAGTTAGCATCACGAGTACGTGTACAAACTACAACGTTTACACCATAGACCCTGCACAATCTTACACAATCTAAGGTAAGAGTACGTAATCGCTATTTTCAGAAACAACCGGTTCCTACGTGTTACGGCAATATTATATACATTCAGTGTGTTGTCAACGTTTGATGCTTGTTTGTACCACAATGGTTTTTCAGTTGATGGTTGAAGACTCGATTACGATGTCAAATCCTCTCAAAAATCCTTTAAAATGGCATGTATGGTATTCTTTGCAAACTAGACAGGAAACTAGTGCTACAGTTTTTGGCTTTGGGGTGAAACAACTTGTTTCATCACGGAGAGAAAAAACGTAACGATGCATTACGCTCATTTCCAACATGGTGGGTCACCTTGTATGTTTTGTTGACGGTTTTGATAATGTATATGTACTCGTTTGTGGTGTTTTTTCTAAACATTATAAAATCTAATTTCATATATTTGCACTGTTGGTATATTACAGCCATGCACAATAAGTTATATAAGTAAAACTACGATATAAAACACAACGGGATTGAACTTCATGTTTTCGACACTAGACGTCATTAGATTTATGTTCTGACAGATCAGCTGGATAGTGTCTACATTCTACTTTCTTATAGACCTTTTTTACGAAAAAAAACCACCGATATAGATGACGATATACCTATATCCAATCGTAGGAATGTGAACTTGTTGGTAGACTGTCCACGTTGTTTGTTTGCCTACCTTTCGTGTAGGGTCTATTGACTGTCAACAACCCCTTTACGTCACCAGTTTACAGGTACAGAGCAATGGTAGTGTACATGTGTTGCGTGTACAGTCTGGACATTGCTTATTTACCAAGCTTAGAACAGGTCAGAAATATTTGCATAACGATGGTTATCGAGAATTGGCATCTTTAGTGACCTAGATTGACCCGTATACTCAACACGAAAATAGGTATATGATTTACTACACTTTGAATTAAAATAGTGTAATTTAGTATGGACTAAGTTGAAGCCAGCAGACACTTCCAGCAGACACTTTATTCTGGCTGGCTGATAATACAGGGCGCTTCAAATGATACGATTCGTAATCTCTAGCAATTGCAAACTACACACACTCACACACACACACACACACACACACACATATATATATATATATATATATGTGTGTGTGTGTGTGTGTGTGTGTGTGTACACTCAATTGCTTGGATGGAAATAGCGTGTGAATTTCATATGAATTTGTAAAATTCTCACAACTCCTTTAAAATACAGTATCTGCTTGGTGTAAAATACAAAACTTATGCAAAGTAAATTGTAGTATGTTATAGGCTGTATAAACCTGAATTAAACCACGTAGTCGAATACTTTGCACATAAAGAAACAGTGAAAAACAATGCACCACATTTTCATGTGTCTGTTAGGTACAAAAGATGAATATTATGTGAAATCATGTACATCGTACCATAGTTTTATAATGTGTGTGTGTGCGTGTGTGTGTGTGTGTGTGTGTGTGTGTGTGTGTGTGTGTGTGTACTTAATTCAAAAGAGTAAGGATGTTATAAGTTGTTTCAAAACAATCATCAGACGACTGATAAAATTAGGACTTTCATGGTCTTAAATGTTTGTGTATATTTCCTAACAAGATGGTTGGACTAGACTATTTTTACAGACTTCTATTGTCGGCGAGGGAATACTTATTATTATGACGATATTTTTGAGACTAATTCAGATGTTTTTATTCAGTAGCATGCTCTTTTAAGCATTGATTATACATAGTTTCTTAGTTAAGGTCTAATTTGTGCAAGCAGCTGACGCTTGGGTAATGATATCCAACACAATATTATCTGGTTGGTTCCTTTCCTAGCTCTGTGCTGCACTAGAACATCTAATGCCAAAATGTATGTTTGTGACTGGATAATACGAGAGCTATCATAGTAGCACATCAATGCCAAACACAAGCAATTAGTAGTATTGGTATATTATTTTTCTTTTCAAATTTTCTTTCAGAAGAAACGATATACTGATAATCACAGGATGTCATCGGCATTAAAAATGAGAGAAGAATTTCCGGATAGTTTCACCATCAATCACAATGAATACCATGACCGATATAAGATTTGTGTCAAAAATGGTCTTGCTGAAAGAATTGCACACAGTGTAGCTGACATGGAAGAGGTGTTCGGTAAGCTTTGCTTGGATACAAAGGGTGAACTACAAGTGCTTTCCATTGGGACTGGAAATGGTAAGAACAGACTTTTTATATTAGTGTTCAGCATGGACGAGTGTGTGTTGTGCCAGCGATTGATGGATGGTACTATTTGCAGCTATTGCAGATTGAATAATAATGTCTCTACTTATAGGTAAAAATGAAGTGCCGATTATTAATGCTCTACATCGCCAATACCCCAACATGGTGTACGACTTTATTGAGCCCGCTCAAGGTCAAGTTGATGAATTCCACTCATTAATACAGTCACACATCGATGAATGGAAAGGGATATCCTTTAAAGAACACGTTCAAACCATCGATGAATTCATTGAAGAAAGTAAAGGACAAGACGTTCAATACGACGTGATAATTGCTATCCATAGTGCCTATCACTTTAAAGGTGGAGCTACAACTATTTGCAAGTTATATGACTGGCTGATTAAAGGTGGAATACTTTTATTCAGAATGGGATCAGGTAACATTTTCACTTTTACATTGTATCATTTAACGATCTACTGTTTTAATTTCATTCAGTCGTTTGCATAGTAATGGCGAAATCGTCTTTGTGTAGTCAATTTGCATATTTTATTTAAACGTTTTTTTGGTAATTATGCAAAATCTTAATCTGCTATAAATGTTGATGGTTACAAAAGATATTGGAACGCCAATCTTTATGTTTGACATTTCAGTTTTACGTCTGGTGTAAAAATGGTCACTTCTCGAAAGCCAATGAGATTTTACTGATCTCAATAAGTTTACATGGAGAATGTGTATTTTTAATGAGATGGTAGAAACAGTGATGAATAAGATATTGATATAGGGGTATTTAATTTAGATATGTCTTTTTCATTATATGTTAAGGAGGGTGGCCGAAATGTTCCGCCAAAATCAGTGACTATTACAAGAATCCAATGATAACATTCTTTGGGTCGGAAGATCTACAGGAAATTTTAAAGGGCAATATTTCAGAAGCAGAGAGAGAGGAAAAACATCGTAAAGGAAAATTCAAAGTTACAGAATGTTTCCTTGAGCCTTCCGAAGACGGTAACAAGATGCTTGATATAATATTTGGAGTTATCAACTTTCGACAGAACGTCCCAAGAGCAACGGCAGACAACTTGTTGGCATACATGCGGGAATGCTGTACTGAGGAAGAGGATGATCTGTTTCTCTCTGATAACGACGACGACTTAATTTTCAGAAAATAGTCACCGTTTGTTGATTTGAATTAATGTTTACTGTAATGTTAACAATTTGCTAATTGTATATCGTGTTGTTCTGTAAGTTGTGTACGTTAACTTTGTATAACAACTCCAAGAAAAAGTACAACTGAATATCTTTCAAAAAATAAAGTTTGTCTCGATGGTGTTTTCAATAGAATCGGGGTCTTCTGATGCTATGGTGGCTTATAAATACCAATACAATTATATATACTTTGAATTTAATATTCTTCTTGTATATTGTGTTCCTGTGTTCCGTTTTATTGTTATTGAGATGAGATCATGACAGATATTAAGATATGGATTTATACCATACTAAGATTTCCGCATTCTAAAAACATTCAGTTATACCGATTGTGGTGGTCTTTCGTAGGACTTTCACCAATTTCGGGCAATAGTGATATGTAAATACGGATATACATCGTGATCTGGACAAGGTCGAGGCGACTTTTATCACTGGGTAACTTTCAAGTACCACAATACATTGCCCGACATCCAGTCCATTATAGTTTCTCTGCATTGGTAATTTGGTTCCAATAACATAATTCAATACTCAGGTGTACAGAGGTCAGCCCATGTCTAATTTGAATAAAGTTATTGCTCCTATTTTTAGAGATCTCGCACAATATATCATGGTGAAAGTTGCTTTTTGAGTCTCACTAGATATCAACCATAGCAGCAACGACAAACGCCTTTGCCCCCCCCCCCTCCTTAAAGTGGATTATCAGTCGTTGGTTTTTAGCACAACTGAACCAGTAAGGGGTTCAATAGTGCTATAGTCATGATGCAGTGTCTGTCTGTCAATCACTCTATCTGCACATGTCTGTCTGTCTGTCTGTCGGGGTAAATCTTGAGCACAGTTTTTGCAAACGTGGTATGAGACTCCAAGTTTGACTTAATTTACCCCTGGTGATCTCTCACCTGGGGTTATAGACAGTCAAAAGTGGTACTGCGTCTCGTACTACCCCAGGACAGAGAAGGTGGTTAGGTGGGTCACAGGTAGGGTAAAAGTTGGGTAAAGGTGGGTAAATTTGACTTTTCGTACAATGCCATCAGTTGCGTTGTAAATCAAGAATTAATCTGGGAATAGGAATCCAGAATCCTGGATAACTTTATTCACAGTTACATTCTCATGTATCGTTCTAAAGATAATTTTTTTCTAGAATTTAAATGAGAATGGGTTGGCCTTTCTTGAACTAAGAAACATAATACGTTTAGACAGTTTATCTTTGAGGAGTATTCCAGTATGACGTCATATCGGAATGATCATTTAGCGCTTTAAACATTGATATATATTTTCAATATATTTTAGTAATGGAAAAAAATAGATAAGTAATTAAATGTGAAATATTTGTAGTAATGAATGAAACCATAAAAGCAATTCTAATCTGGTATATTTAACTAATAGGTAGCCGACATTTTCATTATTACATATGTACCAGATATTACCTGTACCGGTGCACAGTGTGCGCAAATACTAGTGGCATTTGCACTGCAGTGCACTACCAAAACGTCATTGCATACCTATATGCTAATGAATACAAATGAGGACGCGATCTTCCACTCTATATGAAAGCGCGTGAGCGCATATTGTCATTTTTTCTTCCGTAAGCATTTAGTGGGTGGAAGTCTGTGTTTGTCTGTGTCTGTCTGTCTGTCTGTGTCATTGTTTTCTCCATAACGGCTTTCTCAATTCAAACGAAATTTTGAAGACGTATTTCGTAGGGTAATGGCAAGACTTGATTAGGTTTTGGTAAAACTCCCGTGAATATTAATGAGCAATTTACGTAATTAATGATTTTCGGTAATAAGGCTATATCTCAAGAATGCACACTTCAAATTCAATATAATTTGATATTACATGCATTTGCGATACCAAAGCGCACTTGTCCTGAAAATATTATTCATGTAGCTTTTAGTTTTTATAAGTCATTGGCATATATTCGATTGGCCACAAAAAAGAAAAAAATAGTTTCTTGTCAGGAAATGTCGTCTAAAGTGGTACGACGATGCGCTTATTTTTTTTTTTTACATTCTCAACAAATGTCACAGTACATAATAATACTTTATTTTAATGAGGGCAAAAATAGTTGATCGAAACAACAACAACAACAACAACAACAAAGCAAAACAAAACAAAACAAAACAAAAACATACAAATCACACAAATCCGGAGAAGTATTTAACTAAATTCGGAAACAATGACAAATCTTAAAAGAAAGAACAAAATGGTATGTTGCGGTTGGCCAGGAGATCACTAACAGCAATGAGCAAATAGTAATCAATGAGAAAAAAATAACATTACATGTGTTCTGTTGTATTCAACAATTGTCTGTAGTAACGACAATCTCAAAACTTTGCCCTTACGGAAGGCATTCAGTTTAAATCTGGTTACGGAAATGTGATGTTTCAGTTGAACATATGTAATAATAACAGAATCCCATGCCGCGTGAGTGAGAGCATGGGTACTCAGGGGCATTTGCACTCGTGCTTGCACTGTTGTCGATTGCACTTTCAATTGCTACCCTCGTGAAAGTACGGGCGCAAAGAACACTGCAAGAACTCGTGCAAATACCCTGAGTATGCCACACTTGCACTCTCGTGTAATTGGGTTCTGTCATATTCTCTTCACACTGCCTGAGAATTCAGTATTTCAAATATGGTAGTTTGGCCGTGTCTCATCATCTGTTACTGTTGGTGACAATCAGCATAAAATTAGCATATTGGCTGTGATAATTAAGGCTATTTGTTGAACTACTACCTAGATTATATTTCGATATTCGGTCAAGTATATCATATTAATATCCGCAGTCACAGTCAACATAATAGTTGTCATGAAAATTAATTAACTGCCATACTATAGACATAACATTATTCAACCAATCAGCTTCTGTTATTCATTAAAACGTTGAGTTCACAGGCTGCATAAGAGAATGCTTGCCAGGTCGACTTGGACAAACCTGCCTCTTATATTATGGAGGTTATCTTCTATGTAAACTACATCGTAGTACCACTTTAGTAATGTCGCATTCTTTCATTTCTGAATGCAGTATCACATCCAAAGGTATTGTAGTAGATTTTCAGCTTGACCAGGAAAGTATTTGTCAAAGGTTTTCCTTAGGTAGAACGCTTCCTTTGTCTTTGGTGTAGCATGTTGATATAGTTTTGGGACTGTTTTTAACATTTCCGCACTTACCTAGTAAAAGAACAGGTTCAAATATTAATACAAATTTAAGAGATAATCAGCCATGTGATCGAATTTGTTATAACATCCAAGTATTATGAATCACCCGAAAGACAGACAGACAAACAGTTGATGGATACTAAATAACATACATACATACATACATACATACATACATACATACATACATACATACATACATACATACAGACACACACACTCATTCATACATACATACATACATACATACATACATACATACATACATACATACATACATACATACATACATACATACAGACAGACAGACAGACAGACAGACAGACAGACAGACATACTCACACAGACAGACAGACAGACAGACAGACAGACAGACAGACAGACAGACAGACAGACAGACAGGCAGGCAGGCAGGCAGGCAGGCATACATACATACATACATACTAATAACACATTCCACCACTCACCAGAGTCTCGATATGATCCTGTATCATCGATGCCCACGATTGTTTACTAGAAGACACTCCCACGGAAAAACTCTTTTTTGGGCGATATAAAATCTCCCTTGGAAGACATCCAGATCCATCGAATGCATCCCTTAGAAGGTTCTTCTCAAGGGAATCACTTTTGATGTATCTGATCTCAGCAGGTACAGAGAGATAGTATGCAGACAGCTGGTGATCCAAGAAAGGTAATCGTATTTCAAGTCTGTGTGGATAAACAGAAACATTTCCATGAACATTCAGTACTGTAGCCTGCGGGGGCAAGGGGGGGGGGGGGGGGCAGCTGACCCTTCCCCTGAGATTTTTGAAAAAAGAAAGAAAAAAGCTGCTTTTTGAATACATAGCGATGCTATTAAAATCGGTATTTACGTGACGATTCCTAGCATGCGCGATTTAAATAGATAGTTCACTAAAGTGACTGTACACTGACTCCTGGCTAATATCAATCTGATTAAAATCCAATGTAGATGTCGGCTAATCGTTAATTGATATTTTACCTTCGTTATTTTGCCTTGTTTACATTTCTAGCCTGATCGCCTCCTCTAGAGGAAAAATGTAAACAAGGCAAAATAACGAAGGTAAAATATCAATGAACGATTAGCCGACATCTACATCGGATTTTAATCATATTGGGCTAATATGTATCTTATATCGCTATTGTACGCTGGCTTAACTTTGAATATGTGTCCAAATTAAAAATTCTTTGTGCGGGAATGTACAAAAGAAGTGCGCACATGCACTGTGCATTTTCCACGAGTCTTGAAAGTCTCAAAAAAAGACGGAAAAAGTCATTCAACGTGAGGTCGCCTGCTATTCTGCATGCAGTGACTCTGAAGATGCGGTCTAGGTCTCATTTACATCTTGTTCCTTATATTATTATTAAAACATTTCATGCTGATAAAACGGTAGATCTCTTTTTCGGAATATATGGTGGCCCTGAAAAACTATTAAACTAGGTACGCAGTTTAAGATCCACTATTTGAAGATATTTCTTTCAATAATTGTGTTCGACGTTGACTTTGGTTAAAATGTTGTTTGATATAATTATCTCATTGCACACTGATACTAGCGTTATTCCGCAATTCATTTTGAAGCGACAATTTGCTATGGAATTTGAATTTGTAAACAGAGCTGTACCTTCGACATCAAAATCCAAACTTCAATTTCCATTATAATGATAATGATAATGGCAAGGAGAATTCACTGAGTTCACCTTGGGTTCCGACATAAACGAGGCCACAGTTTTTGGAGTTGGGTAAAGAAAATGATTATTTTGTTGTGTTACTTATTTGAGAAAGCACCATCCATTTTTTTACTTTGAATGTGACATCTTTTCGACATTAGGCCAGAAAAAAATGAAAAAGCTGTTCAACCTACCCATATATTTTTTTTCTGGTGATGGACAATATATCCTCATGCGGGCTTCGCATTTCTTTTTTTTTTAAATTAAGGATATTTCTTTATATTTTCTGAATAGTACACGTAATAATATATATTTGAGTCTATTCCAAATAATATAATATCTTATACAGTGGTTTACTTGGCTCTGATGTTGCATACAAGCATGAATTGAGATTAAATATCCAATGTGCACTAAAAAGAATTGAACAATAGTTAATTTACGACCATTGGGCCATCAAAAGCCTGAAAGTCTTGAAATGTTTTGCTCTTTATTCGGGATTTTTTGGTACCAAATTAAACTTCAGGAGAAGTAATTTACTATGTGCACATCCGCATAATATCTTTCAGCTTTGCCACAACAAAATACACTTCCAAATAATATGTAATGCATAGCATAACTGTTTCAATTCTGGTATTTCATTATGTCTATGGTTTGATATTTTATGTTTCTAAATGGCCTCCTACACTGTCTTATTTTCATTTTTTTTCACCTTTGGAGTTGTCTCCTTCCAATGCATCATTGTACCATATGATTTTATATCTCCACTGTAGTGTAGGTGACAGAAGGGGTGGCTAAAATAATACTTGAGTTTCAATTGGTGGGGCTTAACATTTTTTTTAGAAGAGAGATTGAGAGGAACTACACCATTTGTTTATTAACCGTAAATTGTGTACATTCCTAACTGTAGCTATGCAGACAAATTGCATTAAATGGTATCAAGATGACTGAATAAGTTCTATCTAAACTCGACCTGAAATATTTTGCTATCATTATATATGGTTTGTTTTATCCTTGTCAAGCATTGTGAAAAAAATGAAATCGACCTACTTACCCAATGTGATGGGTTAGGTTACCCGTTGACCAGTATTTTTTATTTTTTCTGACCTTACATATGATATTTAATTGCGTATGCTAAAATATATATTATGTAAATCGCATGCAAATTTATGTAAATTAGCACTTTTCTAAAAGTTCTGCCCCCCTTGGCAATTTGGCAATTTGGTCAGGCTACGGCTCTGGATGTAAAATCATAAATGACTCTCAACAATCAAACGTTTACATAAATGTCTTTATTGCCTGGAGTGGCGTACCCCTTTAAAGAAACAGTGACAACAGACTTCAAGGTCCATATAATTAAGATATTATTTCTCTACAGTAGATGAGATGTGAACTTCACAATGAGAAATATCATATTAGGTTCTAACCTATATACATCGACACAGTAAATAGAGAGACACCATGATGGCTAGTAGGAGGATGTGGGTGTCCATGTGGCCCCTACCATGGTGATTGCTTTTTAAAATAAGGACATGTTGGAGTCCGTCTGCTCTTGTTTCTTATTAACTTACCCATTAGCAGAAGCAGCCCTGTCAACTCTGACAACGTCATAATAGTGTGCATCTTTCAGTAAACGTCGACTGAGTTGATCAGCTTCTTCAGGTGATGATGTTGATAAATACTGTTCATACCCTTGAAATACCTCATCCGCGCCTTCACCACAGAATAACACGGCAGAATCAGTATTTTCGCGTATATACTTGCACTGTAGCTGCATGGCTGTAAAGAAGAATCATACAACACGGTGCTTTTAGCATGCAGAATTATTATTTGCACTTATACAAAATCAAGTCTTTCTTTATTCCAATAACGGAACATACATCCGTTTATCCCCCGGCGGAGGATTCGTCAGAAGGGTCTCATAAATTTACCAAACATGATGTGATAACTGAGTGTTTTAAAGGGGGCGCTACTCAAGGGAATAAAATCATTGTCATAAACTTTGTATTCTGGAGAGTCATTTCATGAGTTCTACCACACGAAAATCGCGCGATTGCCATGATAACACCAAATTAGAACTTGCTTCACATTATTCTATCAATAGTCCAAAGTAACCTCATGGGTGTTAAAAGAAATACTGTAGAAATGTGTTATAGTGTTTAATATGTTTGTCATGTCAGGAAATCGTTTGTTGATGAGCTATTCCCGGCACTCAAAAAATAAAAGACAAACAAACATACATGCGTATGTATTAGATGAGCAAGTTATTTTAGTCTCGGTTACTCGGTCTCTTGCCGTTGAGGGCATAACCACACCCCCCCCCCCCCCAGCAGAGTCAGGGAAAATACAATGGCGCCTATTGTAAGGAGCAATATCGCCGCTGACGAGATGCAGGACAGTCACTGCTTGGGAAAAAATGCTTTTGCATTTTCATTTTCAACAACTCTGAATATATTCAACATAAATCACAGTTTAAACGTTTTGAAAAAACATCTTCATCAAGAAATAAATCAAAATACTCTTGGCTCTCTGTGCAGCCATCTTGTTACAAGCGGCGACATTGCATTTTCTCAGACGCTGCTTGGGGCTTCTGCCCTCAACGGCAAAAGACTGCAGTGGGTAACCGAGACTACAGTTATCTAAACTTAATAAATAGTAAACTTCTCCGTTGTTCACCTAATACATATGTATGTATGTTGATTCCCATATGGCAACACTGGATCATTGCTAAGACAGTCACAGAGTAGAACAATGAATGTGAAGCAAGCTCCAAGTTGGTGTTTCTTGGCTATCGTGCGATATTTATGTGACATGAAATCATGAAATGACTGTCCATAACTAAAACTTAACAAAATACCTTTATTTTTTTGTTTATTGTTTCCCTTTAATTGTATCATGGTGTTCTTGTCACCATGGGAACTCACCAAAATATATATCAGTATCAAGGCCAGTGTCATCATATAGGCCACTAAAACACATTGCATTGTGTCAAGTTCATTATACAGCAAAGTCAAATCACAACAATTGACACAGTATGTCTGGTGCAAACGTTATACTTCAACTGTTGTATTTGAGAATTATATTTAACAGGACTGCAACAAAACTTAAATTATATTATTTGAAACCGTAGAATCATACAGCCTTCAGTGATTGGCTTAGATCGTATCATGTGGTATGGACTAGTGACCCACAGTAACCTCTATTTACATACGCAGCATTCATATATTTCCTCTAGGGCACTATTCATTCAGCAAGGGAGTGCTAACAGTGATTTGCTTTGACCATGAAAGGAATATGTGCCCGATAATGTGATGTGATATAAAAACAAATTCTTGCCTGGCTTTATTCGGGAACTAGTGGACGTCATTTTACCCCTTGTTCTAGTTATGTTGCGACTAATTCACTTGGATTTCAGCCTCGATATGTAATTGCTGCATAACAGCCTTTGCAGTGCCCTCATAGCCAGATGATAAGTGTATAATAATTCAAACCATATGTCTCCTTAAAATAGACGTCATCCTACTACTTCTGACATAGCCAACACACGTCAGAAATAATTTGTAGCTGATGACATACTGTTAGCAGCTGAATGCACTGTTACATCTTAATTCTTCAAAAATATATTGTTTGACATAGTATATTGATATATACTCACGGATACTGCCCCTTATTGTCATGACGTCATAACTCTCCGCTAAATATACAGCGTCATCAATGATATCTAAGCCTTCTTTTTCGGTGTAGACAATTTCATGGTGTTCAGTACCGAGATAGTCTGCCACCTGAAAAGATTACATATTGTGAATGTATTGATTTTGGCGCTCAAAACATTTAGCGGAAAGACAATTTGTGTAGCTAAAATTATGTAGGCTTGGTGTTTCTGTCATGTAACATGACATTTGATACACACCCTCATACAATTTTAATACAAAGAAACAATTACATACAGTGGAAATGTAGAATAGTAAAGTTGAAATGTTGATTATCAGTTAGAAAATAAACAATTGCAACCATTAAAATCATCAAGTCCATTTGTGTAAGGTTTCATTGAAAGCCTGTTGTTACTGCACTGTGAAAGAATAGCAATGCTTATCAGTTTTCACTGTGATTGGACTAAGGATCAAGTTACGTTTGTTGTGTCTCTGTTATTGTTAGTCTAGAGTTGACATCTGTTTATCTTTGTGTCAAAAACGTAATGTCCCATGAATGAAACACCAAGCCTTCATATCATTTTAGCTATAACACTCCGGCTTCAAAAGATTTTAGCGGGGGAGGATAACTAAAATAAGTCATACATTGGCTTACGTCTAATTAGTTTAATGTACCTTAATGATGACTAAAAGTGATTCCGATCCATTCTCATGCTGATTAGTTTCCAAAAACAATGTTTTCAGCTAAGTATGTAAAAATAAGTTAAAATCCAAGATACATTCTTTCAGCATAAATAACTCAGCGTTTTGAAAAGAACACCAAATATATCAATTATAAATTCCGGCTAGCATATGTATTTAGTATTTTATTTATTTACTTGAGATGTCTACAGGATTACCCCATTTACATACATTCAGAAATTGGAAAAGACTAAAGTGCATTCAATATTTACAAAACAAACAAAAATACAAATAAAAAAGAAGAAGATAAAAGTACTGAAACTACTATTAAATTCACAAATTAACTAAATTGGTTTAAGGCAGTTTTTCTAAAATTACTGAGACTGGAAAATATACCATCGTTTTGCAAGTATTGATAAAACTGAAGGTCCAAAGTAAAAACGAGTTTTTCCTTTGAGTAGAAAGTGTAGTTGGAACGGAGATTCGTGGAGGGCACATGAAACGAAACATTAGCAACAATATACATTGAGTTAAAGAGTCATTTAAACATTTATATAAAAAAGACAGCATCCTATGAGATGGAAGGCTTTGGATATTGAAATACTGGCAAAGATTACTGTAATCGAGGCCTATCCCTTTACCGTGGGACGATTTTAAATTTCCAAATTAAAGGTAGTTGAGAAATTTATGGTGGACTCTTTTAATTTTAGTGAAATACTTCTGATGGGGTGACCAAGCTTGTGTACAATACTCCAGTTGACTCCATACAAGCGATTTATATAAATTAATGATACAAGAATTGTAAAAGTTATGGAAATACTTGCAGGCACGCTTTGTCAAACCAACTAGCTTGTAAGCATTGTTGACGATGTCCTGAATATGTAACTGCCAGCTTAAATTTGATTAGAGGGCAAGGCCAAGATCTTTGACTTGGTTTACACGATCGATTTTGATGCCGTTAATCGTATATTTATGAGAGATGACAGTCTTCTTCCTACTGAAAGTAATCACATTACATTTCTTGAAATTAAGTTTGAAGTGCTACAGTTTGGACCACTCAGAAACATTATTAAGGTCATTCTAAAACAGTCTAGATCATAAACTATGAGTCGTCTGCATACAGCGAACACTCAGACAACTCATACTAATGTAAGTTATCATCTTTTGGTAATTAATAATTCCAAAACAGCAGAAGCAACAACAACGACAACAACAACAACACCAACAAACTATAAGCTTACCTTTAAGCTTTTCACAGCCAATATTCTATTTTACGAGACAGACAGACAGACAGACAGACAGACAGACAGACAGACAGACAGACAGACAAACAAACAATCAGACGATTGATGAAGGCAGAACAACATAGTGTATTTTACTGTCTACAAAAGTTATCATCTTACCTGCCTTGCAGCGTTTAGATCAGTGCTGCCCTCCATTCCTACAGTGAACGTTTGTATCGGATAATTGATACCTCGTTCCTTTGCCAACCGTACAACAATTGCACACACAAGACTTGAATCCACCCCACCTACACAAAGGAGAATATGCTATTTTACAGACTAACATTTAATCACGTTCATCTCTTACGGGCAAACAAGCAACAAAAAGTCTGATCAGACTTATTTCTGCTTGCATTGATTACTGATATCAACTTCCATGGTTTTGGTTGACGAAGTTATATAGCACACCAGTAACGTATTAAACTTGAAATATTATAAAGAAACCTCGAAATGTGTTCACCATATTTCCTGCACAGGATTATGTGAAATTCTGTAGTGATGACATTATGTTTACAAACCAATCACATAGGGGCTTCACAATCTTGTTTTAGAGCTTATTTGATTTTAAGTGGGATAGGGTTAGAATTTTCTTCAAGAAAGTAACATCAAAGGTTTTTGAGATCTTATTCCACATGTAATAGCTGATTAGACAGGAAAAGGGAAATTGGGGATAATCCCTCATTTCTCCTCCCATCCCTTCCCAATATGGAACAACATACCGGATATGAGACAGCCGATTCTACGATTGGATACCATTCTTTTCTTCACAGACTCAATCAACAATGTTCTGATGTTAGATTTGATGTCATTTCCTGTATAGATATAATTCAAACAGTGTCACATAAGGATAAGGATAAGTACGCATATTTTGTGTGCGCATTTAGTTTGCACATGATGAAATGCGACAATCTTTTTATTTCTCAAAAAGATGTAAATGGTTACCCTTTCAATGCTAATTAAGGTCGTAAAAATTGCCAGTAGCTTATGAGGTCGAAAAATAATGAGACTGAGGATGGCAATTTATCGTTATTGTACGAACATATTTTGTAGGTTTTTTCTTTTTACATTTGTGTAGGGTGTAATCACACACACACACACACACACACACACACACACACACACACACACACACATTTACAAGAAAACAGGTCCTTCAAGGATTAATATATAACATATTCCATCGTGGCCATTCGGTCTAAAGGGTGCTCCTCGACAGCGCCACTAGTGCCCAAACTAAACATTATTTAGTTTATCTGATAACCGGAATATGCGTATTTTGTGACTACACTAGTCATTTTATGTACATTTCTTCTCTGTTCAAATTGACTCACCAAGCAGTGCATCATATCCCCCTAACACAAGCCAGCCTGGGTCCATACCGACTGTATGGAACTGAGTTCTTGTCACCAAGGAAACGGTACCGTCGGTTGTGATGTCATACTCGTCATAATGTCCAGGTGGGAAAGGTATTATATCCTTATCCTCATTATTTACATAGCCAATCAGCCCTGTATTAAATAATAAATCATGTGAATGTCTATATGTATGTAGTTTGGTGGAATGGCATTTAATGGCGGTTTGTATGACCGGCTTTGAATCTGCACAAGTTGCATGTTCGAGTCTGACCACTGACATGTGTTTCTGATGTATGACTCTAAAAGTCCTTGGGCAAGAATTGAACACCGAGTGTGCCCTAACAAACCCAGGTGTATAATTTGGGACCTGATAATTTAGTGGTGGCAATATGAAAGCTTTAAAAGCTTGTAATCTTAATGGCTACAATGGGGTATAAAGGGCTGTTTTGTCACTATACGTCTGTGTCAGGGTAATAATAGTAAACATTAGCGCTTGAAACATGGTGTAAAATGCTTATACCTACGATAAATTTATGTTACCTTTAGCTTCTGAGGATACGGCTAGGGTTCCATTACTGCGTAAGTTTGTAAATAATGGTCTCACACCATACACATCGCGTCCAAGGAAAACCTAACGGAAGACATGTATCTATATTGTAACAAAACAATATAAGGGTAGACGGAAAGACAAGACAGACAGACATACATGCAAGCAGGCAGACTGGCTCGCAGAAAGAGACAGGCCGGCAATCAGGCTCACATACATACATACATACATACATACATACATACATACATACATACATACATACATACATACATACATACATACCCGATACATACATACATACATACATACATACATACATACATACATACATACATGCATGCATGCATGCATGCATGCATGCATGCATACATACATACATGCATACATACATACATACATACATACATACATACATACATACATACAAGCATACACACACGCATACATACATACATACATACACGCATACATACATACATACATACATACATACATACATACATACATACATACATACATACATACATACATACATACATACATACAGGTTGGCTGCCTGACACAGACTCACTGGTCGATCGATCAGTTGATTGATTGATTGATTGATTGATTGATTGATTGATTGATTGATTGATTGATTGATTGATTGATTGATTGATTGATTGACCAACCAACTCTGACTAGACCAACAAAAAGACAGCCTAGCCATCTAACTGACTAACTAACTCAGTCACTGTCTGTAAATCGATCAATCAATTGATTGATTGACATATTGATACATTATTTTGTCGAACATAAATTAAAACACTAATGTAATCTAACCTTGTTCTTCAATTCGTCAATCAATATCAATGCATACACCCCATCAAGAAAGGACAGCGCCCTCTCCATACCATATTTTGCATATAAGTCTAGGAAACAGTCACCGTCACTTCCGGTTGACGTCTTGAAACCATTCTTTTCTTGAATCTGAAAACACAGTCATTGAAGGTCGGTCAATGTAGCTATACAAGGTGTTGTACAGCAGTTACCATCGAAAGACACATATTGGACGGGGTAGTATAATGGTTCTCAGCATCAATTTGACTGATATGTTTGAAACTGGTTGAATTTGAAGGGGGGGGGGGGTACCAAAATCACAAAATAATACAAAATTAAATAAGGGTGCTCATACTTAATTCTACATTTCTCATCATAACACCAAATCAGGTGTAAACTGAATGCCTTTTGTAAGGGCCGAAAGCCTTTAGATTTTTTTCTCTCTAGTATACAGCTGCAGATTGCAAAGTTCGAGATGGTAACAAGTAAATGATTGCAATCTTGAGGTCAAGCAGTAAAGTATACTATCATCAACTTCGAACATGTGTATATGAAATAAACATATATTTGCCAGCAATTGGAATTGTCTTTCAGTAGTTGTATTTTATTTCCCTATTTCACTCTGTCGCCAATTATAAGAAGGGATGGAAAAGGGATGATAATATTAGAGCTAAAATTGTAATGTCAATATTCTTACCTTTAGGGTATTGTAGATTTTCCCATCATAACATAACCACACACTTGGACCTTCTTTACTTTGGAGTGGCTGCATTCTCCTCTTAGTTTCAAGAATAGCATTCTGAAAATACACGATACAGCAATTCCTTACTGACTGGAGATTTTGAATGCGGAAAGCATCCGCTCCACGGCTTGCAATTTTGTTTGCATTTGTAACACAACCAGGCAAGTGGCCTCCATATCCAAATACTGCCCAGATACCACACATCCTCGTCTGCATTGTACAAGAATATTGATAAATAGTTCAATTCCATGCCAAACATATAACATATACTAAACGCTTGAAGTTATTGTTCTACCACCAGATGTGCAAGAGCTGACTTGGACACCACTTTTAACGTTATGAACACTAATTCGGCGTTAGGCACATGCACTCTTGTTGAAAACTTCAGCTGCATAGGCATTTTGTGTTCGATTTGTTTACTATTATATTCATCTGTGTTTTAAGATGCATTGATAGGAAGTGTACACGTGTTGAAACTTCACGTGTTTAAACCCTTGTGTTTCACTCACGGGTACATTATTTAGACGATTGCATTGACATTACGTAATATAATTGCTCTGATACGATGCAATATCCAGATGTTACACTGGTATAAGGCAATATCCAATTATTGCACCACTGGTAGGATACAATATTAACACAATGCGCCAATTTAGAACAACGTTTTCAAATTATGGAATATATAATATACAAATTGCATAAGGCACAGAATGTGACGCATGTTAGCTAAATAATAACACATGCCAGCGAGGGCAATATCATAATTTAGTGCCTGCCAAAAGGGTTGGCACTCTTTACCAAATGCCATCGGCTTGGGCATCATCAACTTTTGAGTAAAGAGTGCCAGCCCGAGTATTAATTTGTTTATATTTCCCAGGCAATCATTCATCTAATCCTTCACATGTCCACTCATTGTGATTGTTCATCACCATTCGTCATCGATAAAAAGGTTTTCCCTTTCATGGTTCATTTCTAATCTGTAAATGCAGCTAACCATAGAATAGACAAGGTATTGTTTTTAGGAGCTCAAGTGTCCCCACAACCCATTTGTAATTATATTTATTCCAAATTTCTGCAAATATTTAGCTTGTGTTTTAAACTGACTTTGTCACCTAAAGCACGCAACACAGAAAAACATGCACAGAATAGATGTGCAGCGGTCGATCATGTGATTCGATTCGTTCTTACACAAGCTGTCATTCGTTAGAATCGAATGACATGACATTCTTTAAATAGACTATTGTCCACGTAGTGAAATTGCCCGCGCTTGCATAGACTATTTCTCACTGGAGTTATTTCAACCGTTGCGCACACTGTCCAATGCCATTACCTTTGTACTTTAAGTGGGCGTTTTTAAATTAACAACAGGTGATTGTACAAAATCAAAACGTTTTAGGGAGAGCTGTTATCCATCTGCGATCCGCATTTTACACCAGTCCTAGGATATTTTACCACTTGTTTTAGTGTTATGTTTGTCTCAAACATTGTATCTTTTTAGCATCATGTGTGTTTTGAATCGTTTGATGTGTTACATCAATTTTATCTTTTGCTTTTACTTTTCACTTGAATTTTCTGTGCTACGCTTCATTGATTTTTTTCCAATCTTTAGTTTTCAATTTGATCTACCTCTTTACGAGTGCAAGTGGAAAGCCAATTTACAATGCATTTTAGGCAAATGGAAATAAAGTTATATTGTTATATTACTATTATATTATTCCCTAATACCAATATACGATACTAATGTAAAGGAAAAAAGTTACAGGGCCCTTTGGAAGACTAGCTTTTAGCTAACCAGGTTATCTGTATGATTTTTAACCCTCTTGAAACAAAGTTTTTTAAAAATATATTAAATAAATAAATAAATAAATAAATAAATAAATAAATAAATAAATAATTAAATAAATAATTAAATAAATAAATCGGATTTGCGTTTTAACAATGTTAATACTGAGGGTTCATCATAAACCTTGTATGATTAATGCTTTATTGTTATATCAATGAGATCAATATCCATGTTAAGTTAGTCAATATAAAGGGGACAAAATAAAATGCCACAATATTGATTTTCGCCAACCATTCTATTTATATGCGTACTGGCTTTGACAATGAGGGTTTATCATAAATCTTGTAAGAATAATGTTTTACTTATTCTTGTCAATATCATGTTTAGATAAAAACAGATAGTCAATAAAGGGGACAAAATAAAATGCCACAATATTGATTTTCGCCAACCATTCTATTTACATGCGTACTGGCAATGACAATGTGTCTCCTTATCTCAACAGTTCTGATGACTATACTTGAATTACTTGTCACCCACCTCAGATTAATGGGTCATGACGTGATATAGTTAGGCTAGAATTGATTTCTTCAACTAACGTCGACATTTCGATTTGCATCAAGTGACCTAAGAGGACAAAACGTGTACATTTGATCATAACTTGAAACAGGTGACACATTTCATGTATGCACTTTACTTATTGCAATTGACGCAAGGCAACGTCAAGCAGCAAGTACATCACTTTGAATCCTTTTTTTCGTGTATTCAGAAATCAAAAGCCTCTCTTTATGACAAAGAAGCATGTAATATGTAGCTGATTTTGTTTGAAACACCGTATTATTTCACTTGAGACCCGCTTTTTCGTTTGAGACTCGCATCTGAAATCACCGTCAGGAAAATGTTACCTGGTCCAATAAATCCGTACAAAATAACTCTAACACTGGTTATGCACAACAATTTCATCATGCACTGATCAAGGAAAAGTATACATCTAAAACAGAAACTTGATCTGAGACGTAATAAGTGTCGTATGATCAACAAGATATGCAATGACAAAAAACACCAGTCGTCTTTGTATATACGAAACAGTAACTTTGCCCTGGTCAAAACTGTATATTATTGTATAAATCTCTCGGCCAGGTCGAAATGTTAGGTCTCTATCTGACGATGAAACCATTGCATTACGTGACCAAAAGTTTGCTATGTAATTAGCGCCATTACTATGCCCATTATTGATGCATGTGATTAACCTACTCCACAAACTAAACTGGTCAATGAGATCGAATGTGTTACACCTAATCAAATATAATTGTTCTAGTTTAGGTTTTAACTGTCTGTGGGAATGGTAGTAGTCGAATTTTATCTAGTCTGCCTGTCTGTCGATCTGTGATCATTATATCTGAAAGCTACTGCATCTAACCTTTATACACATGTTCCTTTTGGTAATCACAAGAGCAGGTTAAACATCCCCTGAATAGTACATGTATATGCCAGAATTTATGATAAATAATGGGTTCCAGCAATAGTTCGGCGTTATTTTGAACATGCATACCTCAAATTTCATAATTTAGTATGTACAAAGACGTTGACAAATCGCAAGAGTCTTCTTTTAGTTGTAGCAAATCATTTTCATACAGCAATATATACTGATCTGAGAATATGCTGAAACACTATACAAAAAGTCATATGTAACCATGTCTTCCCACCGGAGTAGATCGATCTTTAGCAGAGGTTGCGTAAATGTGGTGAGTATGAGATGAAGTTCCACTTTTGACTTAATTTACCCACCGGTGATCTCTCCCCTGGGGGCTGTAAAAAGTCAAAAGTGTCATTTCGTCTCATACTACCCGTTGACAGAGAGGTAGTTTGGTGGGTCACAGGTAGGAAAAAGGTTGGCTTAAGGTGGGTAAATTTGACTTATCGTATAGTGAAACATTTTTCAATTTTGACCAATTTAGTTAGAAGGAGGGGGTGAGGGTGGTCTTAAGCCTGACTAAAAAAAATAGTTTATATTCTACATTGAAATTTATCTCGCCGCTTATTAACCTGTGTGCTAGCAAAATTGTTGTGTGTATGTGTAACCTACCTATAGTTCAAGATCAGGCCTCGTCTGATCCAGTATGCTGCAGAAATTGTTACAGTTTAGTGCCAGTGTCTTTACGCATCCGTTGATATTCTTGAATAAACGCTAGGACTCGACCCACAGCAACGCTACTAGCTGACTGAACAAACAGTTCGAATGTGGATTTTGTTAAATTGATCGACACGGGACTTCTTGTTAATTATTAAACATTCCTATATAAATATTCATAATGTGGGAGGTATACGCATTCCCACTGTGCTGGATATATCTCCAAAACAGTATCGCGAAACAACAACAACAACAACAACAACAACAACAACAACAACGACGACGACGACGACGACGACGACGACGACGACGACAGACACGGTACCTAACAAAGTGTCTGCAATATGCATGTGATGATTTAAATTTGATAGTCTATTCTGAAGGTCGCTGTATTGCTTGCATGTGACAATAAATCGTTCACATATAATTCGGCCTAATGTATATGC
>NC_135562.1:13587042-13592042 GCF_964340395.1 Glandiceps talaboti | reverse complement strand
AAATAAGTTGCTTCCATTCCTCGATCGATATGATCACTGACATGGCAATGTAATAACCAACGTCCAGGATTCTTAGCTATCATCCTAACTGTCTTGTAGACACCTATTAGAGGAAATAATCAAATTATTATGTTAGTCAGATAGAGGCGGGTTTTATTGTTGCATAATTAACAATATTTCGTATTATGTAACCTAACTTAAAAACAGGTTTGATCTTTCTCGAATTGTGACCACAACAGATAAAACCATTGGCTGTCGCCACACAGGAGTTACAAGTAAAGCAATTTTCTGTACAGTTGATCTGCAGTATCCCTTCATGCGTTGTTCTGATGTTGGATAGTACCTTGAAATCTTTGACCAATGGTCATGTAGTAATCAACACATCAAGATGTCTGTATCCAAATGAATTGATGTGGTGTGGTATGATGTGATGTGCTGTGCTGTGCTGTGCTGTGCTGTGCTGTGGTGTGACGTGATATGACGTGATGTGATGTGGTGTGGTGTGGTATGTGATATGATGTCGTGTGGTGTGATGCCATGTCATGTCATGTCATGCCATGTCATGTCATTCACTGTGTATTTTGTATATTTTGACCATAAAGACAAATTTCCCCAGTTATATTATAAAGACAATAAAGTTATTAAATTGAAAAAGAAGGACTTTTACCAAATAATTAATACATGTGTGTTGGGAGATCTTCTACTTTTGTAAACATAAACAAAGCTACTTTCATTCAAAGTTTGTATCAAATTTCAAGAGGGCTATTTCAAATATTTGTAATTCGAAAAAAACATTAACAAGGTTCATAATTGATAAGAAGGCGGAAGTTAATATCCTTACCAGGAAAGAGGTCGTAAACATCTGCCCGGTGTTCTAGACCAGATTGCTGAACTACAATTGTTTCTCCGTGGAAATGGACCGGATGTATGTCGTAGTGAGTGCCAAATCCAATCAGATACCACTCTACAGTGTCCCCAACTGACATCTCCAGACCTTCCAGATTAGCATAGATTAATCCATTTATTCCTGCCAGGCGAAATATATAGAACATATTTAACTGGAAGAGATGGAATTGAGACCATTAGTAATATATAGCGAGGGGTTATTTGCAAAATATATTATGCAGTTTGTACTCTTTAGTCATAAAATATCACATTATATTATATCATGCTACTATGTGCCATTCTGATTGGATAATAGCTGTGGTAAAATCCCATTTTACCACGCTGGCAGTGGTAAAACGGGCCCCTAAACTAGCATATGAATAGTACTCACAAAAATGAAGCTAGTGTTCGTTCTTATACCAATAAGTTAACACTTCCTCAGAGTAAAGGTATGTCAGGTATCCTGTACAATAGTTTGGGTTACAGTAGTCCAAATAATTCCACTGATGACCTTGCGATCGAAAGCAACGATCGATCAGTGGCTTCAACATCACTGGCCATGGCTGATAAGGTACAAGTTCACCCATGCAACGAGCCGTCAGCGTCCTGCTCTCGTTGAATCAAGCAACACCAATTTAACTTTTAACCATCAGTCAAGTGCGTCAGGATTATTTCAAAACTGTACATTTTCAGGTTCAGTCAATGTTCAATGTGTCCATTAAATTAAAGTAGAACGTGAAACGTCGCATCTCCGATTTACTGTCTCAAGCTTTCTCCGATTCAACTGATTCAACGCCGAGACATCTATTTTTAGCAGTGTACAAGAT
Source organism: Glandiceps talaboti (assembly GCF_964340395.1). Taxonomy (NCBI): domain Eukaryota; kingdom Metazoa; phylum Hemichordata; class Enteropneusta; family Spengelidae; genus Glandiceps; species Glandiceps talaboti. The sequence continues at coordinate 13,590,330 of NC_135562.1, read as the reverse complement.
TGTATTGTTCTTATGTAAATATCCAAACAAAATTGTTACTTTCTTTGACCTCTTGCCCCGTTTTCTTTGTTGCTAGTTTTCAACGCGTTTTCGTTTTGCAATATATGATGTAAATAAAGTAATTTATCAATGCAATGTAATGCAGTGTATGGTTTGTGTTCACGCAGTGTGTGTGTGGGGGGGGGGGCGACATGAACGTATCCACTCATCAAAATATGCTCGTTCCCGACGATTTATTACCGACGATCTTTTTCTGTACGTGCGAATTCGCCTTTTCGGGCATATACATAACCACAGAATCACATTTAGAACAAATAGACACATATTTTGATATAATATAATAGCAATAACCCCCGCCAAAGGCGGGTATACACTCGAATTTGGTACAATTCGCTCCATATAGCACTCGCCATTCGGCTCGTGCTATATGTCGCGAATTGTACCAAAATCTTGTGTATACCCGCCTTCGGCGGGGGTTATTGCTTAATTTTATAAGTTTCTTTGTTTATTTGTCTTTTCTCTGTCTTGCTACCTACTTACACTGCCTGTTTTATGTCTTTCTGCCTTTTTATATGTGTATATGTTGCTGTCTACCTGACTGATTGTCTGTCTGTCTGTCTGTTTGTCTGTCTGTCTGTCTGTCTGTCTGTCTGTCTTTGACAATCGTCAGTCAGTCAGTCAGTCAGTCAGTCATTGAGTTGGTCAGGCAGACAAAGATCAAGATCTGGGTTTGTTTTGATTTCCGTAACTGTGAATTTCACTAAATTCATTTCACAATAACTGTTACAGTAGAATCTACAGTGCTGTAATCGCATTTCCCGGTTACTAATACAGTATTCTTCTTTCGATTGATCTATCTGGTTGATTACACTCGTGTTTAACTGGTCGTCAAAGCATTTGCGCATAACACTTAAAGATCAAATTTCATTCTATGTATATAAATTCTGTGCTGAACATGATTGTCTACGACCATGATATGAATTAAGGTGTGTGAATTTTAATATTTCTACAAGGAAGTCTTATGCATTCGAAGACTATAGAAGACTATTGACCCTACATCTTGATGGTCAAAGATCAATTTCTGTTCATAAATCAAAGCTCATATTTAATTGTAATAATAGTACATATGTCCACAATTCAAAGGTGTCCAGTTAAAGGCTAATTGACCTTAAATATGAAGGTCAAGGTCATAGGATATCATCCTATCAAACAGCTCTCCCCCTGATAATGTTGGTGTAGACACATAAATTAATTGGTGCCCCAATGTGCAAAACTCCAAATTATTGCGCGTAGTGAATTTGACTTTGAAGACGTTAAGGTGAAAGTCGTATACTGTATGTCCGTGTTGGACTAGAAAGCTTACCTCTAACAATGAGAATCGTGTCGCCATGCAAGGGGCTAAAAGCATTGGACATAGCAATACAACTTACAATGTAGAAGTTTACTCACCGTGCATTGAGTTGGAGAAACCCCATAAACCACCCCTATCAACTGAATCCGGTGTACCACAGTATCGTTGGATATTTTCATCCAAATACCAACTGTCATTTTCATCATTAATGGAAAACAAAAGTGCAAATTCTTTATCTACGTCTGTACGTTTATTGTCGGCATCTAATACTCCTTGTTTGCACACGACAAGAGGACCAATCAAACCAGAACTTGTATCTCGTACGTAGTCCACGGCTGAATAGTACACCCAGGTAATACAGTTTGGATCATCATCTGTTGGTCCGGCACTTGGTGGAACTTCCCAACTGAAATATAAATATGCACGGATAAAACGTGTGGAAATAGAAAGTACATATGGAACGAGAAATGCTGTTTCATATTTTATGACAAACTCTATGCCACGGTTAATATGCTAAGTTTCAGTTTTGGTATGATGCAAAGCTATAATTATGTTTCTAGTTATTAATTTTGATGTAAGCTGTAGACTATTTCCGTTGTTTTCCCCAATCAAAGGGAACGTTATAAAAGGCAATTGTCATATGAATGATACATCTGAATTTCTGCACAAATTCGAAAACAAAACCTCGACCAACATAGCCAATAGTATAAATTTTTCAGAATTTTTTTTTTTTTTTAAATTTCACATCAATCTTCAAATCTACTATTGAAATGAATGTAAACTCATTACTCATTTCAGAAACGAACTTGAAAATGCAGCTATGGACATAAAGACATATTATGGTCAGTAGCAGGTACATAGCATGACAGATTATAAAAAAAAATCATAAAACAGGCATACGTGTATGTGAAAGTATCACCCGGCATGACACCATCATCCTTCCGCATGTTTCCACTGGTGCCATCCTTGTATGGAGCGCCTTCTGTGTCCTTTGAATAGACAACGCCATGTGGGTGAATAGAGTAATTTCTAGACGCCAAGTTGTAAAACACGATTTGAATAACTTCGCCAACTTCCGCTTTAACAACCGGTCCCAGTAATCCAAGGTGATGCTCTTCTTTAGAACGATGTTTCAGAGCTGAAAATGTTTCATCAGTGAACTCCCTGTATAATGCTTTCTTGTAAACCTTGCCAACTGTTGTGTCCCCTCTGTGTGTTTGCTCATACGCAAAACTTGTAACATAAAAGTAATTGCATGCTTTTAATGGTCCTGTCATTAAAATAGGTCCTTGTAATCCGTGATCGTGAAAACCACACGGCAAGACAGTGAGTGAAAATTATAATGTCAACTACTTGAATCGGCTTGTTAACACAGGCAAAAACTAAAACTAAAACTACAACAACAACAACAGTTTTAGTTTGTGTCTATCTTAGTTTGTTGATTGCTTCCCCGTTATATTGGGACTGTAAAGTTTATGTTTCATTTCAAATGAATGTTTATATCATAGGAAACATACGGCAGTTTTGTATTCGTGAGTTTCATTGCCACAATTCGTGAGTGTCATATACAAATAGCGATTTAGATGCGACACTACTTTTTGTACCAAATAGAGCAGTGAACAATCTGACTATGATTATATCGTTGGCAACGTCAGCTTCAACTACCATGCCAGACATCCTACTTGAAACAATGGCTACATTGAGGTATTAAAGTGATAGTATACTTTGGAAATATAGCACTTATAGCACAAATATATCTTGTCATATACACTCCATACAATATAGGTAATTATGAAAACAAATCGATTCCATGCATCCGTCAGTGATTGGCTTAAATCGTGTCATGTGGTATTGACTGGTGACCAGCAATGACCTCCATTTCCATACAGTGAGACACTAGTCATGTTCTATTCTTTCCCCAGGGCAATAGTTCTGTA
>NC_135562.1:12827042-12872042 GCF_964340395.1 Glandiceps talaboti | reverse complement strand
GAAAGTAATGGCATCACAAGGAAAGACATCCAGGACTTAATTCGACATTTGGAAGGTACAAGGAGAAACCTTATCGATGAAGAGCTTACGTGTTTAAGACGTTGTGAGAAACTTATTGTCGAACTTCCTCGACAGGTGCGTAATTTATTCATTACTGAGATTTTAAATTAAAATAATGTTTTATCAATTTATAATGGATGAATAAACCATAAACATTGGAGAGAGACGTCCATGTCTGTCTCCAACACCTATGAATAAACAAACAAAACAAACCAATGTGGTTCTAACGACATTACTACTAGAAACACCAATTTTGTATTTGTTTTCTGTATAGGAATTGAAAAACGCTAAACTTACCGTACGAGGGAAATATTTTATGGTGAGTTTCTCTGCTGGTAATGAATACAATAGATACGCCATATGCCTCGACGACTACGGAGAACCTGTTGCTACGAAAGTCCATGATGGGAGTATTGTTTACGTTAGCAAAGGAAGATCGTCAGATATATCATTTTACCATACACAGCCTGGATATTTACTAAATTACTACTTCAGACAAAGAGGTATTTCTGAAATTACAATATTACAATATTTTCCAGACCTTCTTTTGCACACCACACAAATATTGAACCTGTATCCTCATAGATGAACAACAAGATAAGTTACATGCTTGTTGTATTGTATCCATTCTTGAATAAAGTGCGTATTATCATATGACGCAAAGCGACTACATGTAAGCCTGACCTATAATCAATGACAATGTAATGGACTGTTTAGTGGACCAAGATTCCACAGTGTGTTTTAGATTTGACATTTGTGTTTAGGCTGACATTGGAAGTGTGAGGAGACATACATCTGTACCTGGTTGCTGATGGTACAATGCCTGAATTATAAAGAAATTGATAGTATAGTACTATAGAACATTTGCATGTTGGAGCCGCTCCAACAAGTCTGAACGCATACTAACTACAACACAACTTTAAAATGATGCGATCAGCTATAAAATGAATTTGATATAACTTCAAGGAGATCTACATATTTAAGCCGTTTCCATAGTAACCGGTGTGATTTCAATGGCTTACAGGTGCAGATCTCCTATTATTTCAAAGCCAGGTTATATTTACTCTAAAATCTTTTTAAATGTAGTTTTATACTACAAATTATTGTTAATGTGTTTTTTCGCTGCGAAACTAGTTTACAGACTTTGAATTTATAAACCGAAATGTTTTATTTTTTCTGATAGTGTACTCTGACCCAGTCACTATTAAGTGTGATCCGTGCATACGTTTTCGAAACATTAGTGAAGTCATATCGACACTGAAATTCTCATCAAGATACCTCAGAATGGAAGATGAAACATGTTTACGTTACTGTTACTCTTTATTAAATGAGAAAGAAGGAAAGGCAAGTAAGATAAATATTAAAACATTTTTCTTCTAATCGTTCAGAATGGAGTCTTCCTGTTGTTCTGCAATCAAAATTTGCATATAACAAGTCTTCTGTATTCCAACAATAGCCCCCAACATAGAATGTGTTGTGCTGTTAATTGATGTCTGAAATGTGGTCCTACAATCTCCTAAGGGGATATTAGTGTAAACGATTTGAATGCGACCCTTAGAACAAACCTTTCAGAGGCATTGAGCATTATACAATTTCGATCTGAGAGATGATGGCCAAGGTCACAAGCCTCTTCAAACAGTAAGCAAAATCTAACAATGTGCAGGCACACATTTATTGAACAATTTGGCATTTGGCCTTGTAGATGATGGTCAAGGTCAAAGCGTGATATTCTAGCAGATACCTTAAATGTGTCGCTAGATGCAAATTTTCATAGGTTATTGAGCAATTTTCTATTTGACCATTGAAGGTAGAGATCAAGTTCAAAGTTCACGACATAAATAGAGAGATTGCCCTTAATGTAGTGTGGGTGTAAATACTCAACTTCTTGGAATATTGATCCTGAATATGTTGGTAAAGGTCAAAGGTAGGTGAAGGTCTCATTGGAAAGCTTATTATTAATAATGTGGGGATAGACGCTTCAATGATGTCTATATTTATTTATTTATTTATTTATTTATTTATTTATTTATTTATTTATTTATTTATTTATTTATTTATTTATTTATTTATTCATTTATCAAGGTTTTGGAGATGTGCTACTTTGTCATAAAAGTCAGGGTCGCGAAATTAAAGTGATGTGCATGTGCACTCCATAGAGATCAACCTTTGTATAAGGTTTGTTTGAACTTGAGGAATGGATGTCTGAGATATGGTTGTCATGGACGGACACGCAGACGTACACACTGCCTTGGACAGACGGATGTGGGTCATTCCTATAATTCCCCTCTAAGCTCTGTATGTGGGACTAAGAATATTAATTATTTGCTCTAGATAGTCAGTGCATGTGCAACTCATCTTGAAGTTTAAAATTAGTTCAATGAGTCAAAACTCAAGCCTCAAGCTTGTTCCCTAACGCATGAACACAAATATTCTACCTTCAGCTGATTGGGATATTGATATGTATTTTCTTTTTTATTTTACACACAGACTTGGGAAAACGCCAGCATATCTGTGTTTGGTTTGACTGTAACTGTTACATTTACGTCTGGCATTGAAACAAACAAGTTTGAAATATCTTTGAATGAACATCTCGTCCCAATACATATTGATTCGTCGGAAAATAAAGAAACGGTCGTTGTGCGTCACCCAGGTGATGATGCGAGTCATTCTCACAACCGGGTTGAGAATGAAAGAAATGCACCTGATGACCAAGTCGAAGGTAAATCAAATGAAAACAGAATTCGTACCAATCAATTAAAACCTATTAAAACCGATGATGAAATAAAGTTATAGAATAGTTTCTTTACACTGTAAAATAATGTTTTGGAATAGATTCAAACGCTAAGATATTGCTTATTGTCAAAATTTGATAATGTAAGTTTAGAGGGTTTAGACTCGTATTAATTGTTATCATGCCACAATCGATAATTGGATGTTGGCAATCTATTGTTAGTGAATAATTTTTTGAATACATTTTTGACTGAGAAGGTGTTTCTTGTAGTTTAGTTTGTATTACTTTTTTTTATTTGACATGTAATAAGATTCAGGAAGAAAAGAGAAAGGGGCAAAGCCAAAGGTGAAGAAAGATAAGGAACCATCACTTCAAAAGGGTTGGTTGATTTCTTTTAGCTTCTCTTAAAGTCAACTTGAATGAATTTATCTGCTTTGATTTGCAAACAAAGATGCCGTATAAACGCATGGATTCATATGGTTAAATATAATTGACAACACTAGAATAACCATAATTTACTGTTTGAGGTATTCACGAATGAGGGGTGTGCATACCAAGACACACTACTGTCGGTAGTGTCGGTAATTCAATAGAGCTAAAAAGTGCTGTAATTGATAATAATTAAATAATATTATATAATAATAATAATAATAATAATTTTTGTGATAATCGAGTTTATTTGAATATTAACCACCCTACCTGGTGTAGTTTTTTATGCTGAATTCAAAAAGGGGTCACTTTATTAACATCCGTTGCTATGGTAACCAAAATCACCATAATATGTGGATGATTTTTTAAAAATTTAACAAAAAAACATGGAAAGAAATGAAAATTAATGAACAAATTTCCTTGTTTTTGACATATATGACATGGGGCTATCTGTTGTAACACAAATTGCTTAAAATAGGACAGCTGTTTCCATGGAAACATAAATAGAGTAAAATATGTTGTGTTGGTTAAACACCTACATATCTGGAAAATAACATGATAACTTTAATTATAACATAGTTTATTTCCATATTGACCACCCTATCTTGAGTAGTTTGGTATGCTGAGTGCAAAAATATTTATCATTTCAGGAACATCTGTTGTCATGGTAACCCAAACCATCATATTATGCATTATTTTTTTACAAACAAATTCCTTACTTTTGGCATATATGCACTAGTGCTATCCATTGTAAGACAGATTATCTAAACTTGGAGAGTGGTTTCTATGGAAACATAAAATACGCTTACATTACAATACCATGTTTTAGTAAAAAAATACATCTTACATACACCTACAATCGAATGGGTTTGCTATTAAAATACCAAATATTTTGTTACTCTAAGTCCAAATAAAATATGCAACGAGTCACAAACTAAGTGGTCGTAAAAGCTTAACATGTATGTCAGAAGATCTGTGCCAATTACAAAGTCTAATTACGATCCCAAATTTCGAAGGGCCAGGCCAGACTTCATAATTTACAACATGTCATGCACAAAGAGGGTGCTACATGTTTGTCTGTTGTAACACAAGTTGCCTAAAATAGGACAGATGGAAACATAGAGTAGAGTAAAAAATGTTTTGTTGGTTAAACACCTACATATCTGGAAAATAACATGATAAATTTAATTATAACATAGTTTATTGGCATATTGATTACAAGGTCCAATATGATCCCAAATTTCGAATGGACGGGCCCGACTACATTACAACATGTCACGCGCAGGGAGTGTGCCACATGTGGACATACATGAACAAACTGGTGTGTGGGAATGTGCAGAAAATTACAGGCCTTCACTAGTTTTCTGTTAAATATTACATGTAAAAGCCTGCACCCATTAGTAATAATGACAGCATAACACAGAAATAAAGATATACTGTGTGAAATTACGATTTAATACAAATTACCCAGCTTGAAAATACAACCCCATCTTGACATATTCTTGTCCTTTTCAGTTGCGCTGACATTTACCAACATGTACGTTAACGAACTCATCATCTACGCGTATGCGTACATATTTCCGGGTCCCAGTTACACATGCCAAATTCAAACGATAAGGACACAATATAGTTGGGATCGATCACAGTATCACTACATCGATTGTTACAGGAATATCAATATTATTATCCAGAATTTCTCAGTCGTGAAGCTTGCTGACTAGTGCACTGTTATAAAGATGGCGACTGAGGTCACTAGAATGTATTACAATGTAGCTATAGTTATCACGCGAATCACGCATGTCATGTGCACTGCATTTATGTGTGTATGCAACGGTACACGTGTGCCATACACATATAATATACACAAGCAAGATAGGCAGTGACCAGGTCACTACTTTATTGTTTACATGACTTTGCCGAACGACTAGGAATAGTCAGTAATTTACAAGTTGCTAAAATTTACACGAAGTTGACTTAAAAACAGAAATGGGCATTGCAAATATTTTGTAATGCATGCGTAGTCCGGATTGTTTGTCTTGCCATTGTTGCGTCTACCTGGAAAATTACATACATCTCGGCGAACACACATTCATATAGACAAAGCACAGTGCAGTGCATATACCATGCTCCCACGTCAAAAATTAAAACAAGATAAATAAATAAAACAAAAAATTGCACTGTAAGACATGCCTAGCCATAGTTCTCTTCATCATGTTCAAATTTTATTTTATTTTAGGAGACAGGAATGTCGATATTATTATTTTATTTTACGAGACAAAAATAGTCGTAGACGATATATACGGCACCATGACACACTGTGTAAGCACGGGTAGTTTTTTGAAAGATGATAAAACTGCTGCTGTGTGGATGGACCCAATCAATAAAAAATGAAATAATCAAAAAAAAAAAAATGAGTACACAGTTATCAACAGAGATAGTACATCCGACCACATTTCCGATGACTTTGCTATTTGTGAGGCTAGCTAGCCACTTCGCTGTAACACTGTGAGTATTAATCTTAGTATATTGTACTGCGACGACACATGATGCGTCTAGATCAAAGGGGGACCTAGCGTTCGTTCGATACCGACGTGGCCATTGAAAACTAGACTGCCATATTTTTCTCAAAAGAAACAAATCAAAGAGATGCAGCAACCCTAATTTGCAGCTCCGACGTCAAAAAACAAACAAACTGTTTTTATTTCCGACCGACTCCTGAGTTCAACACAACAAGATTGTAAGCTTAAGGTTTGAACGAACATCAAACGTTCCACATGGCGTCTTAGACCAGTGTTCCATTGTAAGACAGATTATCTAAAATTGGAGAGTGGCTTCCATGGAAACATAAAATATGCTTACATGACAAATGCCATGTTTTAGTAAAGAAATACATCTGACATACACCTAGTACAAACGTAGTCCTGCTTGCATGCGGAGTAATCCGGGACTCGATTCTGACAATTGTCCCTCCTACCTCAGAGTCAAGTCAGTAATATAGACTCGTGCACCGTCATGTAAGCAGGACTAGTACAAACGAACCCCATCTTGACATATTCTTGTCCTTTTCAGTTGAGCTGACATTTACAACCGATGTACGTTAACGAAGTCATCAGCTCTACATACCTTTCGCTATGAACAAAGTTCAACTTTCCTTTCTTGGCAGTGTAAATCATATTTACATACATATATATATATATATATATATATATATATGCACACGTAGCACATAAACTTCAGTTGAATATATGACATGATCGTGATGGATAATAAGCGATGTAACATTCGATTACGTCGGTCTTTGAGTAATAAGGTCCGGTTTAACACAACATTGACAGTCGTGTACCAAAATATCCATCCAAAGTTGCGTTCAAGGAAACAGTTAGTTGCGTTATGATTGAACACAGTGCCACTTTATATAGTTGAGGATGAGTAGCCTTCCATGCCTTCCATTTTAAGGGAATGTTGATAAATTATCCATGATTTCGCAGTTGTGTCACCATCAAGGTCGTGACCTTTTATTTGCGTTGTTTTAGTACACACACGCTGTGCAGATACACACGTAAACAACTTGTGAATGTGATACAATGTTACAAAGTGTAACAATATCATCATGCCTGGAATGACCTATATCACGTGCACTCCACATGTATGCCGTACATTTCATAATTTCAGGTACGTTTTTGCATTCGGATTAATATATTATTACATGTTATCGGCTATTCATGAAAGTACAATTTGTAGTAAATGAAACAATATTCTACAACGTTTTACAGTAGCAGAAGACACAGGTCAAGTCAACTTTATGGCATGCCAGCACAATGACATCGCATTTTCGATTGCGATCAAATCAAATCAAAACCATACGATTTTAGAAGAGATTCAAACGACTTAAAATCTCAAAATTGTATCGCAAGTAACGCAAAAATGAAAAAAATTAAATCAAGCGATAGTAGGCTGAGTGCGAATTTGACATTTACTTCCGGATATTATGTCAGATTTCCCATAGAAAAACAATGGCCGTGTTCTCTTATGACAACTGAACTTTGCCCACGTTCAACTTTTTCAAATGCGCACCAATCGGTCTGAAAATTCATAAATAGAGACCAAAGGGGTTTTGTAAAAAATCTCTTGGTTTCAGATTTGTCATTTTTTAAATTCTTTTCTGGAAAATGATGTGCTATCGCTGACTATGTTGTTAAAACTTATTAAGAAAACCATAATGTTGTAATCTGTAAACCGGCACATTTTACCATGTACATCTACATAAATACAGACCTCTAACTTCGTTATTCTGTAAGTAAATTACACGTAATACATACATACAGACTGACCTAGCATTTGCTTTCACAAAAGTCAGTCTTTAATTTCATGAAAGCTGTGTGGCAAATAAAATCGAGAGTTTCGAGTTATTCCGTATATTTTAGTTTAATATCCGTCAGCAAATACATGTAATGCTATCAACAGGTCAGCGATATGTGTTCCACGGACACTCACCACAGTCAGTACAGTACTACTGCGCTCATATCAGAAAAACATGAAATCGATATTCTTTTCACTAAACTTTGCATCATTATTTTATGACAACTAATCTTTGCTCAGCTCATGTTCAACTTTTTCAAATGCACACCAATCTGTCTGAAAAATCCATATGGGATTTGTGAAAATCTGAGTCATCGCTACCAATACCGTAGCTGTCAATCAAATATTAGTGCCTAAATGCTTCGGGGAATACTGGACAATTGAGATCTTCGCTGGGCCGCAGTGCTAGTGCCAATTTAGTCATAAATAAAAGTAATATTGTCATACTTTTATTCATATACATGGCAAGTACCAAGCTCCCAATTGTTACGACTTGAAGCTTGAATGGGAAATATTGAATAATTAGTTATGGGTGTAAGACGTCAACCTTTACACCTCCTACGTATACACACAAACCAAAAGTGATATTCTTCTAATGTTCTCCCAACATTTTTCATTATTATGTACTATTTAAACCCCTCCACTTGTAATAATAATAATAATAATAATAATAATAAAATAATATCATATAATAATTATTTTAATAATATTAACGTTTATTTGAAAATTAACCACCCTAACAGGGATTGTTTGTTATGCTGATTCAAAATGGGGGTAATTTTATGAACATTGGTTGCCATGGTAACCAAAATCACCATAATATGTTAATCGTTTTTCCAAATTTGACATAAAACATTGAAAAAAAATAATATAGTGAAACAATTTCCTTGCTTTTGGTATGTATCAGTTGGTGGTACCTGTTGGAATATAAATCGTATAAAATAGGATAGCTGTTTCCATGGAAACATATGGTAGACACAAAAATTATGTTTCCATTATGTACATAAGCATCTGAAATATAGCATTATAAATCCAATAGTAATCTTTTATTTGCGTATTGTGTAGTTTGTCATGCTGGGTTAAAAAAGTGGTCATTTAATGAATACAAGTTGCCATGGTAACCAAATGACCATATTTTGTGGATTTTTGAAAAAATAGACAAAACATTTTTAAAAATTAAAATTTAGGAAAAAATTCTTTGCTGTTGGTGTGTATGAGTTGGTGATATCTTTTGTAACACAAAGTTTCATCATTTCTGAAATTATCTATTGAAGTTTAAATGCCATTTTAAAACTCTAAAATCGACAGAATATGAGTCATTAGGACATTAAATTCAAAATACCTAAACATCAGCAGTCCTTGAGAATTATATGTGTGAAAATAATGACTACAACAATGTCAACATTTTCTCCTCAGCTCCCCTACTGCACATTCTGACCGTTCCCTAATTTCATATTTGTATTGCATTACGTATTGCCTTGGCTCACTTTATATGCAAACACTCAATTATATTTATTACACATTTGTATAAGTCAAAGGTAATATAGAATGACGTCAAAATTTATATGAAGTAATGTCGAACCCTAATTCATCATTCTGGTGTTAATGGTTATTCCAAACTCTTATTTTTATAAAATTTAACCCACTGCCCACTATTTCTTATCCCCATTGGTTCCAATCCCTCACAGCACATTGTAGAATATATTGCAATCCCAAGGTATCATTTGAACACATCGACAAGGCTATACAAGAACTTGGACGAAAAGGTTGTGACGTACTGAAAGGCAGCGATAAAGAACTCATAGATTACTGTTTGAAATTAGTTCAAGAAGTACCAGAGGAGGTAAAATCAGTATTTGTTGCTATATCACAGGGCACTCAGGCTTAGTTAGTTATGTTTTCGAAAAAAAACACACAATGAAACGAACAATAAACAAATGAATAAATAAATACTGATAAGCATCAACAATAGAATAATTACAAATCATTATCAACAACAAGAATTGCTATATGTTTTCCCATATGCGAAATGGCCACAATTGTACATACCCCAGAAGGGGTGTGACTGATCCCTACCAAATGCGAGTAGTATATTTTTAAGACGTGAAATTATTGCCAATTTGACTTCTGATCAGTTAAAATCCAAATCTCTAGAACGAACATGCTTAGAACTCACATATTTACCAGGCGCACTTGTCGTCATAGTCAACTGGAAGGCAGCAATTCTGACAATTTCTAAGCATGACATCCTGCATTGAAAAATCTCCAGCACTCAATTTGAAGGGCCCAATCATACACACGATTTGATCACTACGGCTGTGGCTGTTTGTCGTACAAGTTTAGATTAGATTAGATTAGATTGGTTTATTTCAGTAGATAGAACAACAAGATCGACAGTACGGATATACAAATAAAAACTGGTACAAATTGTTGAATTGTTAACCCACAAAGTCAAAGACAAGGTTGGGAATATCGTCACTAATCAAAACATAGGAACCCGAAAGTACACACACAGTTACTAAACATGACACACTAAAGATGGATTGAGCTAATTAATTGCAAGAAATGCATTACTGGGTTTCGTGATTGGTCCATTCAAATTGAGTGCCAGCAAATGTGTGAGTACATTATATTAATTCTTGTATTTGATAATGATTTGTAATTACTCTCATGATGATGCTGTACTTGTTTATTGATTGATTGATTGATTGATTTGTGTATTTAGTGTTTGCTGTTTTTTTTTAATTTATTTATTGTTTGTTTTTTCGTAAACATAACTAACTAAGCCTAGGTACTCTGCGGTTTTATGTTGATTAATTCACTGTCGTGTATGTGAAGGGGCACAAACGCAAGGAAAATTGATATAAAGAATATATTTATGTAGTCTTGGTTAATTTCCCCCTCCAATATGAGCAATTGCCATAATATAGTGCTTTAAAGTGACGATATGGATTAGCATATAAATTATTATGTATGATGTCGTTTCAATCTACTTTTCACATTATGAAATACTCTACTCATATTAATAATTCCAGATACTGAAACATGCAGAAATTAAAATATACGGAGAAAAATACATCTTGACTCTATTATCTGGAACTGGATTTTATAAATATGAAATCACTACTGACAGCTGTCGACATCTGCTGTGCTGCAAAACCACTCGGGAAAATACAATCCAAGGTAACCTTGTGGCAATAATATCGTATGGACATATCAAAGTTAATATAGCATGGCAGATAAATTACATTTCTGAGTTGTTTCATTTTCAGCTGTACATACAACAGAACCAAATCTGTTAGGTAATCCCTGAAAATGAAAGAAGAGGCCAATCGTAGGTAGTTACATTAAAATATTTAAAAAAAAACAGAAACTAGAACCTACCGATGGCATACTTAGTGTAATGCTTGCAAAAATTATTGGTACTTGGAAAACATAGACATTGCATGTATTCCATGTATCGACTTACTATCGGAATAGCTTTGTTAAGTTATGTATATATTTATATATAACTCAGGGAGTATATATATATATATATATATATATATATATATATATATATATATATATATATATATATATATATATATATATATATATATATATAACTCGGTGAGTATCAATCTGCTAAGACAGTGATCTATACCGAAGTGGCAGAGCGCAATAGTTTGGTAACAGGACAACTGCCCCCCGGACAATTGCCCCCGAAGGACAATTGCCCCCCGGACAACTGCCCCCGAAGGACAATTGCCCCCCGGACAACTGCCCCCGAAGGACAACTGCCCCCCGGACTACTGCCCCCGAACGAAAAAAAAAACTAGTATTACAGATGTACGGGTTTGTACAAATACAAACACGAAGTCATTTTTTTACTGGAAAAGATTTATTTATTATCAGTTCAATACAAAATATACAGGTAACAAGATAGAAAACGAGTCAAAAGTAGAAAAAATATTGAGACTCAGAATGTACATTCTCGTAAGACTTTGGTGACAGTAAATGGTGACTCCAGTCATTTTACAAGTGATGAGAAGAAAGTTCGGTGAAGAATGCCAACTATGCTATATATATTCTTTCAGTAAATCCACTTTAAGTGACCGCTTGAAACTATGTCGTGTTGGTTCTTTCCTGATATTGTATTTGATGTCGTTCCATGTAGTTGCACCTGTGTTACGATCCAAAATATCGTATTTCGGAATTGTGGGAATAAATTCTACATTTCGGCATTGTAGGCCATAGGTCAGAAATAGACTGGCGATGACGAATCTGGGCAAACATGATGTAACTGAAATTCACATGATTGGTTTGAGAAAAGTATATAATAACTTTTATGATGGCGTGATCTTATGGTGTGATTTTCTATATTTAGTGGTTGTGTAAATTCCATTGTATTGGAAGTATTCTTAAAGTGAGAATTAAACATCCAGAAGCACACGAGCACTCGGGTAGGTGATTCTGGCAAGCCGAAATCTCTTCTCAGTCGTGACTAATTCCCGACTTGTGACCTGAACGATCCCGTACGAGAGTATGAGAGTGTGAACTATCCATACTTATACCGTTCAACAGTACGACTCACAACACCTGTATATGATATTGATTGTTGTCCAACTGATGTCTTCACTGGCGGAATACATAAATTGCCCTGAGCCTTCTGTCGTGTATTGTATTCATTATTAAACAGCGTGCAATAATCGTTATATCATCATGCCAACATTTATGAATGACGTAACAATTATCACAGATAACAAGAGTAAAACATGTGAATGTAGTGAGTATAATGTACGCAAGTTGCGGCGGTACGTTGCCGACGGTGACTTTTTAATGATTGACAAACCCGTACATCTATACTAGTTTTTTTTTCGTTGGGGGGCAGTAGTCCGGGGGGCAGTTGTCCTTCGGGGGCAATTGTCCGGGGGGCAGTTGTCCTTCGGGGGCAATTGTCCGGGGGGCAGTTGTCCTTCGGGGGCAATTGTCCGGGGGGCAATTGTCCGGGGGGCAGTTGTCCTAGAATCCAATAGTTTATATATATATATATATATATATATATATATATATATATATATATATATATATATATATATATATATATATATATATATATATATAAAGTAAGTGTAACTGTGGTGCGGACAAATTAGAGACAAGGAAAAGGAGAACGAACACAGATTGTGTTTCAAAGAGCGAAAGTGATTATGGGACAGAATTATACATTGGGCTAATTGCTATTATGATTTGTTATCAACAGAGCTAATCGAATGTCACATACAAACAGTTCTTTTACATTTTCTGTCGAACAGATGATATAAAGATAAAATGCAGTCCCCGAATATCATTCCAGCATATCAATAGGGCTGTTAATATTGTGAAAAGAAGACAATGCAGCGGAGGGGATGATAATAAACGTCTTCTCAACTTCTGTTTACATTTTATATCAAATTCAACCAAACCAAAGAAGGTAACGTCGTAAAGCTAAAGCTAGATTACATAAAAATCCCAATTTCATGATTAACTCGAGCAGTAGTGTGAATAGATACATTTGTATACATTTAAAACATTTGCCCGCCTCTTGTTCGGCCAATAGAAGTCGTCATATTCAAGGTTTCAACGACATTCCATATAACATAGATTAACAGAATGTATCTTACAGTACTCGATGTCATGTAATTACTGCAAACAGCAACTTGAAACTGTCGATAAAATGCCTGACATTTGTCATTTACTGACTTTTTAAATAGATATGTGACATGGCGTGATCATTTGCAGTCTGTTTATAATTCCTCTTTTAAAGAATACTACACTTCTTTCGGCGACACCAGGGGAATATACTTATTGTTCGCTTTCTATAATCATATTGTAGATTTGGGAAGATGCAGAGGTCAAGGTCATTGGTGAAACGTACGACATAATCTTCACATCTGGGAGTGGACAACATAAGTTCGAAATTATTTGTGATTCTGATAAAGAAATATTATGCCTGGACTCAATGGAAAATGAAGGTAATATAATTTGAAAGAGAATGATGAACATAGTGCTTAAAAATAAGGGTCAATGTAAAGTGTTCGTAAGATACTTCTGATATGTCATCGGATGTCATTCTTTTTAATTTCCTGAATAGGTGGGCTACAGTCATCCAATAATAGCAAAAGTTACATCTCCAATATTGAATAGAGCAAACTAACATCACACGTCAATTATGTTGTTCTGAGGAACAGTTTACCCCTACACATGTCAACCAATGAGATCAGCTTGAGCGTTTAATGGCAGGAACATGTTAAATACAATGTATAACTCCATTACAGGCTTTAAAAGTTACCTTAAAGCTTCTGATGTAAAATAATACTTTTATGATTATGATTATGATTATAGAATTTCCTGGAGCCCTGGTTATGCATGTGATGTTTAATTAGCATTCTTTACAGTCACATAATTATTATTATGGAAACTGTTATATGTTTGCTCAAGAAAATACAGACGTGTATAACGATTTTTCTCATAACCGATACATTGCTCTAACAAAAGATGATGACAAAGATATCTGTAAGGCATATGAATATACACTTGACGCTCGAAATGTACTAAATCATTTACTTCATACAGCATATATTATGTACAATACTGTTCGCATACTAAATTGTAAGAAAACAAAGACTACCTCCCGATTTTATTATGTTTAGTACTAATTGACTAGTATTCTTGAACACAATATGTGACTTCACTACAACGAAAAATATGCACTGGTATGTTTATCATGCTAAGATGCCAATGACTATGAGTTTGAATCCAATTCGTAACATCTAACTTAAAAGCCAAATGTTTTTGTAGAATTTCCTATGCGGACAAACTGGAAAGTGTTGAATATCATATGTTTATATATCCTGAGCAATTCACCTGTATTATTTTACTATTTATACTCCTCTCCGACTCGCCACCATTATTTCAACCGTGCTCTCAATTTCATTTAGAGGACATTTTGTCAGTTAATAGGACACCTTTTACACAAAGAACTGTTACTATGCAACAAACATGTATTACCCCACACCTAATTCTGCACCTGCCATTCTGTAAAGTGTGTGTAAAAATAGCTCTTACCTTGGCAGGCCTCGAACACAGAATCTCTAGTTCTTCTGTATCTATCTATCCAAGAACATGCTCTATCACTACTTCTCCACAAAGTGACTTGTGCGTGCAAGAAGCGGGTTTCTATATAGAATTTGTTCATTGACATGACACCAGGGTGGTTAACAGAGCTACGGAAATACTGTTCGAATTTGGACTGTTACTTTGTTACAATATGAGTCTTTGCCAGGTTAATGGATTTCACACTGAATGTTTGAGGACAACATTGGATTATTTGGCTGAGATATGCGGGATGGAATTTCTATAGTGAATTTTGTCATTATTATAAACATGGGTAAGAGTTTACCTGTAGATAACAAGGTTGAACTGAAAACTCATCGAATTCGAAGTATAACTTCATTATAGGACAAATCCCTGGCCATTTACTGTAAGTAATTGAATGCTTTTGGTAACCCATCCATTATTTTGTCCTCAACTTTGCCTCTGACAAAATAATGGAAGGTTACCAAAAGTGTCCTATTATCTATCAGTTGCCTATGTAGCATGACCAGTTATTTACTTTGATTCTTTTACAGATGTCAAAGAAGAAAGTCGCACAGAAAATGCTGCTGCAGCACCTGTTGGAGAACAGAACAAGGAAAATGCTGCTGCAGCACCTGTTGGAGAACAGAACAAGGAAAATGCTGCTGCAGCACCTGTTGGAGAACAGAACAAAGATCGACCAGCTGAAGAAACAGAAACTAAGAAAGAGACATCTCAACCTTCTCCAACATTATATGATTACACCAAATATTGCTCCCCACCAGTGACTGCGGATAGTTTTCAGGCCGTAATTCGTGAGCTGAAAGACGACCTAACTGAAGAGGAACGAAAGCTATTACAACACTGTTGTAAAATGTGGGAAGTTGAATCAAAGAAAGTTGGAAAGAGGGTGAGTGTCATTTCTATACTGCCAACTTGTGAAATGATCATTTGAATTTGAATAAAAGAAGATGTAAATTTCAAAGTATCAATCTACAGTTTGTTTGCAATGTTAGAGACATGACTTTGTTTTACATTTTGACAGGGATGTCACTTGAAACATAGCTCGTTGTTGCATAGAATGCATTGCTGCTATGGAATAAATATAAATAGGTGTGAAATGTGTTCAGTAAAATAACGCATTGAATGATGTGGCGATGATGTTGTTTAAAACCGTACAAGTCTTCAATGAAATGAAATAGATTGTTTTTGTTTTGTTGAATTTTGAATCAGAAAGTAAAACCAGGGACAAATATAAAAGTAAAAGAGACATCTTATACTACAGGAGTAGACACTTGAATGAAATCTCTATGTCTTAAGCTTCCAGAGCTGTTACATAAATGTTTGATCTTTACACCAAATATGGCTGCCATTCAGTAAAAAAGTGCTATGAGCACCAACATTAATGCATGTGTTCTTTATTATCTATGCCCATGATCTATAAAATAGTGGTCGCTTAAATACCACAAAGTGATAATTGACCATGACGGTTAAGATCAAGGTAAAATGTTAAGGTATTAAAATAGAACTTACACCCGATAATGATATTTGGGGCTAGAAACGTGAATGCAGTCTCTATATGCTATCACGTAAGTAATGTATTTGTCATTCAAATATGATAAAAGTAAGATAGCTGTAATTCTCCTATATTACCTGTGTACATGATTTAGTAGATATTGGCATCATTTAAATACTCCAAAGTGTTTGTGATATGTAAGAAATAGCATGATTTTGATTATTGACCCTGAAAATCAAGGTCAGACGTCATTGTCTTAAAAGAAAGCTTGCATCTGATAATATGGGCTGGACATAAGAGTCAAGTCTCAATTTTCGAGTTCTGCAGTATAAATTTCTACTAGATTTTTCACTACAAATATGGCCGCCATCCGATCAAATGTGCACATGTCACTAACAAAATGATGTGCACATGTGCCACTTGACTGGTAAAGTTGTGGTATCGTTTTATTTATTGATTTTGTCTGCGATTTTTTTGGGGGTTTGCGAATAACAGGCTGAAATCTCGATCGGTTTGCCACGAAATCTCTTGGTATTGCATAACATCGCTTTAATCAGAATCATGACTTTGTCCATCTACAATTACCGGTGTATGCTGATTCATCACAGATAATCATGGTAATTGCGTGAATGATCAGCAGGTGAATATCAATCAGGGTGAAGCACCGGGTTTTGCATAATGTGTACTTTCATCTCTTAAAGTGGTCATATGGATGAGGATTGGGTATTTATTTTGGATTTTTAATTTATAAAACAATTTGTATCATGGCGTCCTACTTGAAAAATGAATGTAAAATATCAGACCAAATCTGTGTTTGTAACTCAATGAATTGCAAAAGACTGATAAATGTGTAATATTTTAGCATTTTGTAATGTATTGAGTTACAAACACAATTTATTTTACATTCATTTTTCAAGTAGGAAGCCATAATGAAGTTGTTTTATGAATTAAAAATCCAAAATAAATATCTCTAATCCTTATCCATATGGCCACTAATGTGGTAATTTACATTTTAGTCATAGTTAATTGTTCTGCAATAATGATTTAATTATTTTATTTAATATGCTAATACGCTATGTTACTAGGTAGATATTCCCTGTTAGAATAATAGAATTTAACGGTAAGGAAACGCAGATACTATATTCCATTCTACCCCTGATGAGTAAGGACTACGCACCTCACGAAACAGTTCTGTAGGGTCTATAGCATATAATTTGGTTCAGATTTTCAAAACCTGTATATATATATATATATATATATATATATATATATATATATATATATATATATATATATATATATATATATATATATATACATATAATTTCATTCTTCTTTCGCCAAGTAGAGTGCTCGATCACCTTGGAGAGCTATCATACATAAAAATGAAAGAAGACGAGTCTGATATTACATAGTGGAATTACACTACGGACCGTTTCACCCGAAGGATCGTCAGGTGTAATAGTGTGGTTTAATAGTATTCGTTAGCTATACATCCTGCATTATGTACATAACTTGTGTGTGTTCACTGATGGCTGTGTGTACACAAAAAGATTGACAACAAAGGTTACGTATTATTAAGTAAGAACTTGTTAGCGTGCCGGCATTTACTGATTAATTCAGTTCTGCTGTTCAAGTTCGTTGATTTGTCGGCAGTTATAATAAAATATTTTTCCTAGAGGCATAGTTGACATCGTTTGGTAACGTTAGAGTATGAGGAAGCCTGCTTGAGAACTGACCAGTGTACGTCGTAATTAATGTTGCTGTCTTTTAGGTGCCAAATGTATTTACTGAGTGCAGTGTCTTTCTTCTTGTGATCAAGTTTAAATGAAGACTTGTGGTTGTTAAACCTGCTTTTGAATTCTGTGTCACTAACGCCTATGTATGATTTGTGATCTTGATTAGTGGTGACTGTTGCTTTGTAAACAACGCTTTTTATGAGGCATTTTCCTGCGAGAGGGCACTCCTTTGGTTTTCTGCAGTTACAGGTATTTTGTTGTGTTTGCTTAGCTTTTGAAAGTATGGCTTTATTATGACCGCTGATTAATTTACCCATGTTGTCCATGCAACTATAGCTCACTTTGGTATTATTACGGTTGAAGATTTTATGCAGTACACTGGATATAGGGAAATGCTTGTCGATGAGGTTGAGAAATTTTCTACCGATGTTTGTTGAAACGTGTTTACTGTAAGGTGGGTTGAACCAAGTTATATTACGGCTGCGATTCCGCTTGCGTTGAGTGTGTCTTGTTTGGTCAAATTTGAGGGTGTGATTATATCCTGCTTCATTGAGTGCATCTTGGTAGGATGATGTAGTGGCGTCGAATAGTTGTTCATCACTGGAAATGTTGGATAGTCGTTGGTTTACCGAGCTGGGTATGGTCTTAATTATGGCTTTAGGATGGTTTGATTTCTTGTTGACGTAGTGGGTGGTGTTATTTGGTTTTGTGTACGGTCGGTATGACTCGTCACGCAAGTTGAAAGTGACATCAAGGAAGTTGACAATTTTGATACCTTGGTCGGTGGTGATTCTAAGGCCGAGTTTCTTAAATTCTGAAGTTAGCTGCTTGGCTACTTTGTTGGCTTTCGATGGTGAATGGTTACGGAGTACAGCTAGGCCATCATCCCTGTATAATCCTACCTCATTATCAAACATATGTTTGACTTTACTAAGTAAGTAGGTGCCTATAAGTTCGCAAGTTTCTGCTCCGTCATAGCAGCCCATAGTAATATCAAATAGGTAGGGCGGGTTAGACTTGTGATCGAGCACTCTACTTGGCGAAAGAAGAATGAAATTATATGTATTTAATTGCTCCTACTTGTTGAGCACTCTCCTACTTTTGTCAATAATGGAACGAGTGAACTTCCGATACTCCATGAAGAATATCCTACTACCAGATGACCGTGAGTACACAAAAAGATTAATCGAGAAAACTGAAAGCGTGATAAAAAGAATGAGATGGAAAGCCTTCTTCTACCTTCATCCAGAGGCCAAACCTAAGCAGAAGGAAACCTACGGCTTTAAATCAAGAAAAACACCACCCCAGATTGATGAAATGATTAAGTTTGAAGAAGATCTGCTACATGTTATCGAGAACATAAAATTTAGGAACATCAAATGTCAATTTTTAAATAAGCTACGCAAAGATGCTAAATGTATCAAACAGTCTGAAAACATGTTTATCCCAGCCGACAAAACTAACAATCATTACAAGTTACAGAAGGAAGAATACAAAAAACTGTTAAAAGACAATACCACAGCGAAATACAGGAGGACTTCCACTTCACAAACCGGACAAATCAATGCCGAAGCAAAATGTATCGCAGAGAAACTTCAACTGGATGATAGAATTGAAACACTTGCGCAGAAACCAGCATTCATTACAATCAAGGACCATAAAGATAACTTTCCCAACCACGTTCAATGTAGACTAATCAACCCCGCAAAAAGTGAAATCGGAATTGTAAGTAAAACCATACTCGACCGCATTAACAAGGACATTATCAAGGCCACTAATACCTATCAATGGAAAAACACTAATTCTGTCATTGAATGGTTCACATCTATTACCAATAAGCAATCATGCTCTTTCCTCACGTTTGATGTAGTTGAATTCTACCCATCAATCACCCAGAAACTTCTACATGAAGCACTTGACTTCGCATCAAATTTTACAGATATCAAGAACGAAGAAAAGGAAATAATTATGCATACAAAGAAAACCCTACTTTTCCACGATGATTCACCATGGCACAAGTCTAACCCGCCCTACCAATTTGATATTACTATGGGCTGCTATGACGGAGCAGAAACTTGCGAACTTATAGGCACCTACTTACTTAGTAAAGTCAAACATATGTTTGATAATGAGGTAGGATTATACAGGGATGATGGCCTAGCTGTACTCCGTAACCATTCACCATCGAAAGCCAACAAAGTAGCCAAGCAGCTAACTTCAGAATTTAAGAAACTCGGCCTTAGAATCACCACCGACCAAGGTATCAAAATTGTCAACTTCCTTGATGTCACTTTCAACTTGCGTGACGAGTCATACCGACCGTACACAAAACCAAATAACACCACCCACTACGTCAACAAGAAATCAAACCATCCTAAAGCCATAATTAAGACCATACCCAGCTCGGTAAACCAACGACTATCCAACATTTCCAGTGATGAACAACTATTCGACGCCACTACATCATCCTACCAAGATGCACTCAATGAAGCAGGATATAATCACACCCTCAAATTTGACCAAACAAGACACACTCAACGCAAGCGGAATCGCAGCCGTAATATAACTTGGTTCAACCCACCTTACAGTAAACACGTTTCAACAAACATCGGTAGAAAATTTCTCAACCTCATCGACAAGCATTTCCCTATATCCAGTGTACTGCATAAAATCTTCAACCGTAATAATACCAAAGTGAGCTATAGTTGCATGGACAACATGGGTAAATTAATCAGCGGTCATAATAAAGCCATACTTTCAAAAGCTAAGCAAACACAACAAAATACCTGTAACTGCAGAAAACCAAAGGAGTGCCCTCTCGCAGGAAAATGCCTCATAAAAAGCGTTGTTTACAAAGCAACAGTCACCACTAATCAAGATCACAAATCATACATAGGCGTTAGTGACACAGAATTCAAAAGCAGGTTTAACAACCACAAGTCTTCATTTAAACTTGATCACAAGAAGAAAGACACTGCACTCAGTAAATACATTTGGCACCTAAAAGACAGCAACATTAATTACGACGTACACTGGTCAGTTCTCAAGCAGGCTTCCTCATACTCTAACGTTACCAAACGATGTCAACTATGCCTCTGGGAAAAATATTTTATTATAACTGCCGACAAATCAACGAACTTGAACAGCAGAACTGAATTAATCAGTAAATGCCGGCACGCTAACAAGTTCTTACTTAATAATACGTAACCTTTGTTGTCAATCTTTTTGTGTACACACAGCCATCAGTGAACACACACAAGTTATGTACATAATGCAGGATGTATAGCTAACGAATACTATTAAACCACACTATTACACCTGACGATCCTTCGGGTGAAACGGTCCGTAGTGTAATTCCACTATGTAATATCAGACTCGTCTTCTTTCATTTATATATATATATATATATATATATATATATATATATATATATATATATATATATATATATATATATATTGGTACATCATAAATCAAACCTAACAAAGTGCACATGTATTTTAAAGCTTTTTGATGTAGCTTTTAGTTTAAATGAGAAATTTGCATAATTAAATATTTTCGGTAATTAGACTATACTTTAAGAATGCAAACTTCCAAATTCATATAATTTGGTAACTTCATCAAACACAACAAAGCACATGTGTTTGATGTAGCTTTTGATTGTGATGTGCAATTTGTATAAATTACCATTTTTGACAATTACATTGTACAATTAACATGGAATATGGTATTAATGTATAATTTCAATAGGATGGACTATTTTCATTCAACAACTCAATGCGTTGATATCATGTACTGTAATTCATTTTCACTTTTTTTTTTACAGCTATGGAAGGATGTGAAGATAACTGTATCTGGTTCGGATAGAAAAATAGTGATAAGAACACATATAGACAAGGAGGAAACTAACCAATATGAGGTTATTATGGGTGAGGGTGACACACCTTCTTATAACAGGTTGAAGAGTGGATGGTGGGAAAGTGGGTGGAGCAAGGTACCTGAAATGCCTTCTTCTGTAAGAGATTATATGCCATGGTGGGGAAAAGTAGGCATGGACATGATAGGGTTTGGTAAAGAGTAAGGTGAATGAACATTGAGATTATTAAAGGGTAGGCTTGAATCTAGAAATCTTGAGCTGTTTCCACATAACTATTAAAGTGTTTCTTATTCACATATCCAACTTCACGAGATCACCTATTACGAGAAATCACTGTATACCATGGCTACACCTATATCATAGTCACTCTGTTTTCCATGACAACAACTCCCTTGTGGTATGCTGGGTCATGTGAACATATATCACTTGATAGAACATTGGCAAAATTAACACCCATCGAGAATCATATTCAACAACCAACTATTTAAATATTCTGCATGGAATATTGCATAGGCAAATAAATGGCAATTAGCACTGATATATAATTCAAACGTTACCTCTGATTTGTCTTTATTGAAAAAAGAAATCGAGAAGATATTATGTCAATTTGATACGTTTCTGATGACTCATAGGGAAACGATTTCAAAATGTAACTTTCGCTTTCGGGAATGCGGATTGAGCTGCAATCGTCACAGCAATACTTCGGTCTAGGAATCCGTTATTTCACTAGTGCATTTTAAACTAAACGTTTACGAAATATAACATAAATAGATATAATACACGATTGATGTGCATATACTCAAAGAGGCATGTAAAATGTCAAACGCCTTTTACTTTTTACACACTCCAATTTGCAGATTGTAAATTCCTTGAAAGTTTTTTGTTTTATTTTTCATAATTCTCAATTTTGAAATTTTTTTATGCCAACGTATTGATGTGTACTTCTTTGTTTACTTATATAGATGTGTTTTTGATAGAGCATAAATTGAGTTTTATTACTGTGATATTTGAATTACACATTACAAAAAAGATATAAGGCAGTACTATAAGTTTAGCAGATGCATTTAAAGAGAAAGGATACCTTGTGAATTAAACATGTTTAATAAAACTTAGATGTTAACAAGATAAATTGTGTTGGTTTCATTCACTTTCACTTAACAGTACTGAGTAACACTGATCAGAATGTAGGCGGAGGTGAACAATAGAAGCAGTCGACAATACAAGTTGCCCTGCAAGACTTATACATCACTTCCGGCTAATTTTCGAACCAATGCCAAATCCATACTCAGTCTGATAAAGTGAAAGTGAATGAAAAGAACAAGTTTTACCTTCCGTAAGGGAATGATATAATTTAGGGATGAAAAGTCTATATTCTTAACCTGGTTGGTCATTAATAACACTTTGATCTTTCGTTGACTAACATAGTGATGCATTCTGTGTTATTTGTACTATTACGCAAAGAAAGTGAATCTCGTTTTCTACAGCTTGCATTTTGATTACACAAAATACAAAGTTTGTAACCCATGATTCTTTTCCATATCGTTTTGTTTCTATGCAATAGTGGCAATACTGCTAATCGAAATTCTGCCATCAAAATGAATGTTCGTTGACTTCGTGACTTACTCGGAGACTTAGTTTTATCGTAGTTTATATTTTGGTTTTTGGCCATTGCTGTTCCACCAAACTACCGCAAAACATCAAAGAAAGGAAACGGTTTACCCCAACGATGTGGGCTGGAATTTAATTCTTAAAAACTTAAAACCTTGACAGAATCTCGTTAGAGTTAAATTACAATTGTATGAAACAAAATTGAAATGAATGAATAAATAAATAAATAAATAAATAAATAAATAAATAAATGAATAAAATGAAAAAGCGAGAGATATATTATAATAAATTGCGGAAAACAGTTCTCGGCTCACTAAGGTAGACACAAACTAAACACACTGCAGTTGCATGTGGGAGATTACGAAAGTGG
This sequence comes from Glandiceps talaboti, assembly GCF_964340395.1. Classification (NCBI taxonomy): domain Eukaryota; kingdom Metazoa; phylum Hemichordata; class Enteropneusta; family Spengelidae; genus Glandiceps; species Glandiceps talaboti. The sequence goes on along the minus strand of NC_135562.1, from coordinate 12,848,255 downwards.
TGATAATGATGGCTATTTTGTGCGAATGTGACCATCCTGTAATTAGGGTAGTTGTAGACACTAGAAGCCCCACAACGTTATGTTTGATAGGTGTCATAAATTACGTCATTGGATCGTTGATCAATAGGGAACTTGCAAACCCGCCATGTTGAATGTTGCATCATGGGAAATGTGATAATAAATACTAATCAATTAACATTGTAAACAATAATGTTACATGTTTGTAAGTACAAATAATCAATTCGTGGTCACCCTGACCATTGTGGGATGTTTATTTTATCGATAGCTCCAGATTAGGTATTACAATAACCACAGATAATCCCATAGTCCGTTGCATCTGAGCATGCTCAGTCTGGATTGCAAGTTCCCTATTACACACTGATACTAGTATAGGTATGAGTTCAGACAATTGTGAGTATATTACTGCGAGGTCCTTATACTATGCAACATAAACTCTGCCCAGACATGTGTAAACTCACCTTCTGTCACGTTAACAAGACACACATTGGCTATGTGATATTGTATGGGACTAAACGTTGACGCAAACGACAAACGTTGCCGGTAAAAAATGGGTCATTACGTAAATTATATATAGATATATCCAGGTCAAAGGTCGTATGACATCATTGTACAGACAGACATGACATATATAATATACATATCGACAGATTAGTTAATTTATTCCAGAGTTAACGATATCTAGTTGTATAATTTGACATTATTAAATTGACCACAGTTTAAGTAAAGCAGTTATGAAGGCATGGCAGTTGTTAAGCTGTGGAATATATGAATATATTAAAGGTAAGTATATATTATGATTTATATTGTCGACACAAAACTTTCCTGCATATTAATTGTTGATCTCATGTTTTTTTTTTTTACATTTTCATTGTCATTACAAATTTATTATTTGTCATTTCCAATTCAATTAATCGATTTGGTCCCCTTCTTCTCAGAACACACAAGCTGAGTTTAAACGCTTTGTGAGAATTGTTGGTACATTTAGGGTAATTAAAGTGTAGTGTTCTCCATATTGTAGCATGACGGAACTCAAATTTAGTAGTTAGGCATACTACATAGTCGATTCAATAACGTGACTGAGTACGTATACGTACGGGGAGGAAACTCGGATAATGCATCACGTTACGGATAACGAACGCTCAATAATGTTTTTGTGAATGGGGGTTTTAAGTTTTGCCGTCTTCACACGTGTTTTTGGCGAATGCTGACAAATTTCAAAAGTTCACCTTGAAGCAGCCTTAATATACGAAGGTTTACCTAGCAAAGACAAATTATGCCTCACTTTTGTTCACTTTTAATACAGCTGAGCGTCGACAACCACAGTTACCACGTGATCCACAAATTTGTGATGTTAGAAAAACATATTAGCAACGGTGCAGATTTTTTTATTAACATCTGGATGTTTTTTGTTTCCATTCCTCTCATTTGAGATCAAAATCAGGTCAAATTAATGTCAAAAATAAAGCTACTAAACGTTCAGTTTTCCAAGTGAAATAATTTTGGCTATTTCGTGAATAACAATGGCGTGATTTACTGAACACAATATGTGCAACGACAAGAGAACAATCCAAACGTTGGCGGCGTTCTTTACTGTGCGATACAGTAAAGTAGTTAAGTTGGGGGCGTGGTTGTTAACGTGTCATTTTAAGGTCAGTCATCTCAAAATATACGAATTCTCGGAAAACCTAGATAATGCTAGCAACATCCTTAAATTTAGAATCTCTGACGATGGACAAGGGTTATATGCGGTCAAGTCGGGATTTAAGGGTTACTTTGAAGTAATATGGATAGTTCAGGAGAAAATTTGCATAATACAGTTTACGGCAGGAGGATTGTGATAATTGTCGATAGCAATTAAAATGTCCTTTTCTTATATTTTTCAACAGTTAAGTAGAATATAATATCCCATTATTTCAAACAAATAATACTAACTATTAAGAAACCATTTGGTAGCACTTCGTGTGGCTAAATTGCTATGGCGATATAATCCAAACAAATACCTAATTGTTCCGACCAACGACCGGATTTTGATAAGACACGTAGTGCGCAGGTCAATCATATCAACGGTTATGTTCTCTTTTAGTAACAGGGTTAAGTGTTTCAGATGTGATAACTTATATTGGGTGTTGCATGGCAACGTAATCACCTAAATGGGCAAATATCTACCTATTTACAAACCGGCTGCTGTGTTAGTTTGCCATTGTCACCACTTAATAAATACATTTTTTATCCAAATACATTTGATGTATATATGTTTTTGTTTATTTTATAGCGATGAGTACTACTACGACAAAACATTTTCTGTATATCTAAAATATATTTGTGGAGCACCTGTTTATTTTTTCATGCTTATCACATCACGTCACCTCACCTCACATCAAACCACATTACATTACACCACACCACACCACACCACACCACACCACACCATATCACATCACATCGTATGTATGAATATATTCATTTATTATTTCTTGAAATATTTTCTGTATGAATCTGTTCATGATAAAAATAATAAAAGTTACATACGCATATGAACTTTAACGTTGGCTCGGATGTCCCTCCGATTGTACAATACATATTTGTATTCATTTAATACGCGCCTTTGTACAATTTGGAGCACATACAAATTGTATAGATCTAAAAATTATAGTGCTACATTTTTTCAACCTTTTGAAGGCTAAATTATGCCACTGTACCTGATTTACGAGAAGAGGTGTGACACCGTGGAAGGTATTAGCCTCCGTGATATCAGTGACACAATCGGATATCTAGAACGAACTAAGAGACTCCTCAACAGAGATGAACTGACGTGTTTGAACTACTGCAAACGACTTATCTTAAGACAACCTCGTGGGGTAAGTAATGTTATGTTCATTTCCCATTTATCTATTTTGCACATTGCAATATCTTCTTACTTTAGCTGTCAAATGTATTACAACACATTTCAAGTTACCATTCACTGGCTCTGTTTGATACAACCAAACAGAAACGAAACCCTGCACATTCTACACTAATAAAGTAAGATCGCAATTTTTTGCTACATTTTGACATATGTAATCCCAAGGTATATCTTGGTTTGATCTGTTCCCTTGCACCGATCTCCTTCTCTATTTGCCCTCCCCCGATCCCGGTGCTCAGTAAAGTAGCTCAGCGGTCGTCCAAGTCACTTCGGGTCCACCACATAAATGAATCAAAGTTTGTGCTATAAAATCAACAAGGGAGAGAAAGAGAAGCAAATGAAATGTGTACAAGACAACCGATGAAACCAAGACACCTTGGGATTACACATGATACTTGAAAAAAACCACGATTATTTTTTTTTTGCATTTTTAGCATCAAATTCTCAGTCAGCTTTTTTTGCACACACCTCTAAAAGACATGCGCACTGAAGGTGCACAACATATGACTCCTGAACTTTAGACCATTCAAGTAACGGAGCAAAACTCAAACGAATGAATATTTTACGGTTTTGATTCCTTCAAAAGAGGTTGACAAATTCGAGGAAGGAAAAAGAAAAATTTAAAGACCAGCACAAAACATTGGTAACACTGATGGTTTAAAATTCTCCTGTATGCATGTTGCGGTTTGTATTGTTATTGTTGGCCGAAAATAATCACCACCTTTGTAGATCGAATAAATCACACAGGTTATAGGCACACAGACAGTTCAATGTAGTTGTTATCTGTAACCACTGAAATAGAGAATAGTCGATGAAAGGTCAATGTTATTTACGAAGTTGAACTGACTGTGTAACGTTAACACATTCTCATTTTGTTGCTGTTGTGCGAAATATTGTTATTATTATTACTGCTGTTTTTATTGTTGATCATGATGTTGTAATGTTGATACTAATGTTTGTAATATTGTTCATAGACATGTGTTACCTTTACCACAGAAGACACATATGATCAACTTTGCAGTTTAGCAAAGTTCCCCGCGATATATATGTAATTTGTGGTCGCATATTTCCACAGGTATTGAAGAATGCAAGAATTACTGTAAGAGATCGATTGATGAACGTGACCTTGTCAGCTGGTAACGAACTCAGTAGATATGACGTCAGGCTTGACTCCGAGGGCCAACCTGTTTGCAACGAAAGCTTCGATTGGAACGTTCGCTACCGTACGAACAGAACACTACTAACATCATATTGTGACACATTATTGCCTTACTACACAAGATATGACCATATAAGGGAAGCGAAAAGAGGTATTGTAAAATCACACCAGTACAATGTAAGCCAGTACAAAGAAGTTCCTTTCACAACCAATTGTTTGTTTAAAAAAATCATAATTACAACAATATGTTTCAACCTCCTAGATAGTAGAATGCATATCAATAACATTAATTGAAGATAAATGTTCTTGGTTAAAACAAGTTGAAAATAGCTGATGCTTTGGGTTTAACCCTTCAAGGAGTCCTTAACTATGTCTTACGTCCAAATATGGCAAGTGGCGCGCTCATCGATATCCGTTTGCTCGGTGATTTGGCTTTGTTAATTTCTTCACTATTTAAAAAAATATATTTTTGCAAATTATAAATATTTCACTGCCAACTGATGTGGTTATGTGATTCAAATCATGTTTCTGTGCCACTACATGGGGTATATGATAAACCCTCTACCCTAATAGTACGGCTTACGGATCCTCTTAAAGTCGGGCCCTTCCGTCGTACAACATGAGTCCGCAAAACCCATACCTGGGCCGTAAATTTAAGATTAAAACAATATCGCATGTACCCACAGATTTGATTTTGAAGTTAGGATACTATTCGTTTCTTCGCTATTATAGAAAACGCCGAAGTTGTTACTGTCGATTGCAAACCACACATAACCTTTGAACATGTGAATGACGTAATATTGAAGTTGACGTCACCACCTCGATATCTGAGAATAAAAGACGAGGCATGTTTACGTCATTGTTTCTCACTGCTCAAAGAGAATCATTGGACGGTGAGTCATTGTATAAAGTTCCACAATATCATAACTCCACTTCAATCAGTAGGAATAGGGCGTGATTCTTTTATTTACCTTTATTTCCTCGGTTACTTCGCTTATTTCTTTGTCTTTCAGGAAGTGATCGTCTAGAGATAAAGTTAAATAAATGATTCTTGCCACATTCCTACATCAGATTATAAACCCCTTGAGCTCCATGTTTCATGTTTCGAAATCTTTTAGTGTCATTGATTTTTGTTTTACTGATACATTTTTTATACGTATGTTGCCAATAGTTACGTATTTGAACATGTGTGTATGTGTGTGTGTGTGTTTTGGGGTGTAATCTGTAGAATTGGCCTTCAGATCAAAGATCAAAGTATCAAAGTAAATCATACACAGAAAAAGTAGCAATTCATGAAAAGAATAAGAAAGACAAACATATAAAAATAAATAAATAAATACAAATAAATAAATACAAACAAATAAACAAATATACAAATGAACAAACAAACAAAGCAAAACAAAATAACAGATAAACATACAGGTAAACAAGCAAACAAATAAACACACAATCAAGGTAGGACACACTACATTTCTTTTAGTTTCATATGACATCATAGGAGATGATATGAATTTTACCCTATGGTAGTAAGTATGTACCCTCAACCTTGTTTCCTCTATCATTCATGAATCCTGTAATTGACATAAATGATATAATCTCAAATATTTAGGTTTGGAAAAACGCTAGAATCGCTGTTTATGGTATATACGTTACTGTGGTCTTTAAGTCTGGTACTGAAATCAATCGATTTGAGGTAACACTTAACGAATACTATGAACCAATTTTCATCGACGTTTCGGATGCAACGAGTGGACCCACATATCAGGATTCTACAACGGTGATGGATGAAGACGCCCTGGAGGTAGAACAACTGGTTGAAGGTATAAATGATTGTTATTACATTTCACAATGTTATATATATATGTACTTAGCTGTTGGAATAGTGAGTAAGGGGACAACTTAACCTTGCTATGGCCGGCATCAACCCTGAATCGGACATTTTGACTTCGATTTCGTATGACTACGTGAGCAGTGCATGAGTATATTTTTTAATGTTTAGTATAAATATTGGTACAAAACGTTAAACGGTAAAGTCCAGTCAGACTTATTTCTACATTTAGGACAGTTGTAATTGTATTGATTACTGCTATCATCTTAAAGGTAAAGTCCAGTCAGACTTATTGTCACCTTAAGTACACTTGTATTGATTACTGCTATCAACTTAAATATGATTTTGGGGATAAAACAGCACCCCGTACGTTATTCAGCTTAAATGTGTGAAGAGGTCCTACTGCACTTGATATGTGATCACCTATTTTTCGAGATTTCTTACAAGGATTTATGGGAAAACGTACGGGGATGACATCACAGTTACCCTGTATTCATTTGTCTCCGCACTCTTCGTATATACATATGCATATCAAATACTTATAGGAATGCATTTCATTTGAAAACAAAACAAAACAAAACAAAACAAAACAAAACTTCAACTACAAAGAATTGCAGGAGGTATCAAGATTATTGTATACTACCAAAATTGATTTGTAATACTTGTATTTCACATCAATACACACGTTTCACTTTTCCCGTTTCAGATCACCCTAAACATCACCACACAATGGATTGTCCAGCAGGTATAACTTTCAAAGATATCCACGAAGTAATCGCAAAAATGGAATCATCACCTGAAGGCCTTGACGGAGATGACTTAAAATGCTTGAAACATTGCTTTGTTTTAATACAACAGTCTTCGGAGACAGTGAGTAATCATATATTGTTATACAAATCAATATCTAAATATTCTGACGTATTTGAAAGAGTTCAACATATGAATACGATTGATATCCTATGTTTATGCTTTCCTCTTTTCTTTTGTCACAAGGATTTAAAAGATGCCAGAATCTGTATATACGGTAAACGTGTCAATGTAATAATTACTGCTGGTGAGGAACATCAACTTTTTGAAGTAACTCTTGATGACAAAAACGAACCACTGTTCTATAAAATACCGACAGACGAACCCGAAGAAGAAGAAGATGAAGACGAGTGTGGATCTGAGCAAACCTCTCGAAAGGGTGCATTTAAATTAACTTTTTCATAGAACATTATACACACTGTATATGACATTATTTTTGGGTAGTCTGCTTTCCCATTAACAAATTTTGTAACGGCATCTTTTGTTCGTTTCAAGGTTAGGGACTTGAGTGTACACAATCATTGCTTAGAATATACTAAATTTGCAAATGGTACCTTATGACACATTTAAAGCGTTCCTAATGGTTTGCCTTCTACCACGACTGGATTATTTTGTGCATGTAGAGTTCCACTTTCAACAGCCTCAATCCATGCAAAAATTCGTTTTCATTGTTTCTCTTTAGTAGAGATCGTTAAGGAATGCGACCAATCAATCACCTTCAAAGATGTTTATGACGTAATGTCAGAGTTGGAATCATCCAATCACCCGCTTCATGACGATGACAAACGCTGTCTACGTGCTTGCTATTCATTGGTTGAGAAGAGCAACGAATGGGTACGTGTATCAGTTATATTTTCTGAAAAGATTTCAACTGCAGTTTGATTTTTAACAGCGTGTCTTACATAGGCAGTTAGTTTAATGAGCCCCTCTATATTGCTGGTTGAAAACGTGGTATATTTGTGATGGACGAACTTGTTCCAATATATGAACTTATTCGTCCAAGACTTATTCTGTAAAAAAGTTCAACAGATGAATTTTCCTCATTTCTGCTAATATTCTTGTAATCCTGAAGGTGTTAAAGGACGCTGTGATCACGGTGTATGGTATGAATATCGAGATAGTGTTTAAATCCGGTTCAGAACGATTTAAATTCGACGTTACTCTGGATGAAGAGAACAAACCTATTTGCCACGAAGTCAACAAAGCATTTTACAAATCACAGCATCCCTCGATGTTGCATGGGACTACCAATGTTGGACGTATCCACTCCTCCCAGTCGGAAGGTAAATCTTGAATTGATGTACGAAATCGAGCTCTTGTGATAACGTCGTCATAACATCGGGAGCAGAGATAATTATTAAAAGGACACTCTTCGGTGAAAAGTTGCCTGCAAATAATAACATAGTATTATTAAGTAATGAAATCGTGTCTTAAAATTTCTTAATATAGCTGTATTAATTTTGAATATGTAGGCAAAATTTGAATGTCACGGTCATAGCCTAATAATGGAGCAAATTAAATTTCATATTTTGTGTGTATTAAAATGTCATTAAAATATGCGTCTTTTGTTTATGGATACGGGTATTTCACGAATATTGCTGCCCATACCTTTTCTTTTCTGCGAACAAAGATTGAAATTAGCAATATTATGATAAGAATGCTTACCCATATATTTACCTCAGGAACAATAATGGAATGGCAAACATCATCCGTACTTGCATTTTTAAATTATGTTTTTTTTTTTTTAATTTCCGCTTTTAGAGTATGTTAAAAAGTGTGATCCGCATGTAAGTTTCCAAGACATCCATGACGTCATCAAAGATTGCGAAAAGGCAGAGAGATACATCCATAGTGATGACGTGGCATGTTTGCGTTTCTGTTATTCTCTGATAGAAACACATAAAGGTGAGGTAAGTGGTACAGATGTTTGGTTTAGTTTTAGTCTCCTTTCTATGCATATCAATATATGCATAAATTAAGGTAAATGTCATGAAGCTTACCAGTAATTATAAAATATATATTACTATGTAACGAAATTAGGGCTAGTCTATCAAAGGCGACTTCTGATAACCACGACAGGTTATCTGTGTGTAGATAAAAAATCATTTAGAATCTTTCAAACATGTCGCGTCCCACATCAGGGCCACGAATGCACGTCAAGTTCTAGTATAGGAGGGTATGACGTCGTGAATTCCTAGAATGACCAGTAGAGGGCAGGTCAGAGTTGGCGATGATTATTAAATGCAAGTTTTAAAAATCAATAGTCAAATATCTTATCAATGAATACAAATCAATTTGTTCTTGGGCGATCTTCTTTGGGGAGTTGTGTTATTTGATAATTTGGTATTTGATAATCCCATTGAGCGAAAAAAAGTATGTTCCATAGTGAGTTTAGTACATGTACACATTTTGTATTATACTTGTGTAGACGTTGGCGAATGCCCGGTTGACTGTCGAAGGCAAGACCTTGCAAGCAGTGTTTAAATCTGGGGACGAGAGAAACCACTTCGTTGTTACTTTGGATCACGAAAACAAGCCGGTCTATGATGTCATTTCGTATACTGATACTGTGGACCATTCCAGGCAAAAAGAACAACTACTAAATATTGCCACAACCACGCATGGTAGTTATATTATACAAAATTTTTGATTGGTGGATGAGTTATTGGTTTGTTTGTTTACTTGCTGATTGATTGATTGGTTTGTGATTGGATTAGTGATCGGGTTGGTTGATTGTTTGGTAAAAAAACACAATTATCGTTTAAGTTGAGTATTGGTGTTTAGTGTTAATGTTAATGTGGCTGGTTGTCTGAATATTTCATTTGCTGACTGACTGACTGATATATTGATTCATTACTTAAAGTTCATTCGTTGGCAACAATTTCAATTCCTTATTCCTTTGTATGTCTCTGGAAGGTAAAACAATCTTTATCCACAAAATGATTTTTAAGAATTTTCACAGATACACTGGTACCTTCGTAAGAGGTGATATCGGTTCCCCCGTTGTGTGACTCTATTCACCCTGTGATCAAGTGTAAATATTGGAAGTACTAAAACAACACTGCAAGTTCATGAAACTCTGAGTAAACTAGTTTTCAGAGACGCCTAGTTAAAGCAATTCCCTTTCATTAGCTTATCACTGTCGCATCAACAGATGTGTTTAGATGTTCATTTGTAAATGAGTGTGTTTTGTAACATTTGAACAATATACATGTACAGTGGTTTCCTTAAGGCTGTCATCGGGATCTTTTTTTCTAAATGGGTAGTAGCTTCCGCAGCTTATTTTTCTTTATGTTTGAGTGTTCGGTTGTGCAAAGTCGGAAGTAACATTGAGGAAAACCTGGTATACACACATACACACACACACACACACACACACACACACACACACACATACATACATACATACACACTTACATACACACTTACATACATACATACATACATACATACATACATACATACACACTTACATACATACATACATACACACTTACATACATACATACATACATACATACATACACACATACATACACACATACATACATACATACATACATACATACATACATACATACACGAATACATACACGAATAAATACATACATACATACATACATACATACATACATACATACATACATACTTACATACACACATACATACATACATACATACATACATACATACATACATACATAAATACATACATACACGAATACATACACGAATACATATTTACATACATACATACATACATACATACATACATACATACATACATACATACATACATACATACATACATACATACATACATACATACATACATACATACATACATACATACATAGGGACGGAATATGAGCCCTGTACTCTTTAATATAAGTGTGAATGACCTACCAGATATTTTTGATGAACACTGTAAACCTGTGAAATTGAATAGGTCAACTCTGAACTTTTAATGTATGTGGATGACCTAGGTCTTTTGTCAGAAACAGCAGAAGGCCTCCACAACCAATATTCAGAAGATAAGTGGGATTGAAAACCCCAAGAATTTTTGGAATAATAATTCTCCACAAACTTTACATAAAGTAATAGATAAATGCGATTAAGAATATATATGGAAGTGGAAACAAGAAGTGAGAGCAGATAGCCCCTCTAACAGAGGAAACAATACGCAGCACACATATTGTAAATTTAAAACTGAATTTAAAAATGTATATGTAAATTAAGAATAAGTAACCATAATATCATGATTGAAAAAGGAAGACATTTAAAAATAAAACTTGAAGATATGAATGTAATAGAAGATGAAATGCGTTATGTTATTGTTTGCCCTTACTACCGACAAAATAAAAATAATTTATACATGTACAACACACTAACTATATTTAACCCAACCTTTGCAAGTATGGTCGAAATTATAAAATTTAATTTTCTTATGAATAACAGTGATGCTGCACTACAGCTAGCAAGAAATTACACCCCCTCAACTACGTAAAGGTACTGAATATTGACATTTGATTTTTTTTAAACACTCTTTTTGTATTTAATTTTATTACTTTCAGCTGTAAGTAATGTTACTTTCTGTTGGTTGTCTGTAACATGTAAAGTTTAATCATGTATCTTTATAATTGTACTGAAGTTTCTCCGTTTCGGCAAAGTTCTTTTTTAAGAAATCGTCAATAAAAATGAATATGAATATGAATATCAATATGAATACGAATACGTATATTTTATATACATTCACGTTCAAATACACTTTCATAAACCTTGCATTACATGCAAAATTGTCGCTCTGCTCTGATAATTCTGATGGTGCAAATCACCCATTTATACGGTTACATGACAACTTACTATAATACCATACCACCTAATAAAATCCCCACACTTGAAACAACTGCACACTTGGAATTCTGTCTGTTTTTTCAACGTGATTTTAATTCTCCACATAAACTAGAGTTTGCCATGATTACTTACTTGCCAATCCAACTGGGCCAATCGTTTCATTTAGCAATACATATAAAATTGTGTGAACAATCAAATAACACGAATAACGACAAGGGAAAAGTCGATTGTGGGTAGATCTGATATATGTCTATAGATATAGTGAGCTATATAGGTAATCAGGAATCTGGTAGGTACAGATGACGTCACATAGTCGAGTGGTCAGGGAGCTATTGTGGGGCAAACCTTGCAATATGGGATTTATGATGTTTATTTTCAAATTCCACCTCAGAAATGGGTGTCGTAATATTGCGAGTAAACCTATATATACACATTAATACTGTATTAAAGAGATTAAGCAGAGCTTACGGGAACGGCTGGCTGACCAGAATCGAATGTCTTACGTCTGCACGTTTTGATGACGCACAGTACGAAACGAATTCGTTGGCGTTGTAGTCACGTTCTTGTGAAGTTAAGTACGCTGAATTCCTTTACGTATACGCTTTCACTCCAACAAAAACCCTTTAGACTGACAAAAATATATATTTGTGCGTCTGCCATTTTTAGGGACCGCTCAGTTTCTTCGGCCTGGAAGGGGGCGGGGAGGACGGTCTGGTGGAATTTTTCATCGGGCCGACAAAAAGTCACTGACCCCCTATCGGTAACCGAAAACAGTATGTATGTATGTATGTATGTATGTATGTATGTATGTATGTATGTATGTATGTATGTATGTATGTATGTATGTATTCGTGTAGGTATTCGTGTATGTATGTATGTATGCATGTATGTATGTATGTATGTATGTATGTATGTATGTATGTATGTATGTATGTATGTATGTATGTATGTATGTGTATGTATGTATGTATGTATGTATGTATGTATGTATGTATGTATGTATGTATGTGTGTGTGTATGTGTGTATGTATGTATGTATGTATGTATGTATGTATGTATGTATGTATGTGTGTATGTATGTATGTGTGTGTGTATGTGTGAATGTGTGTGTGTGTGTGTGTATGTATGTATGTATGTATGTATGTATGTATGTATGTATGTATGTATGCATGCATGCATGCATGCATCTTTTTGGAACTTCTACTTATGAAAGCGACTGGAAGAGCTTATTTCTGCTTGTATGTTTTGTTGATCATATCAAATAATTCTATTGCAGAACACAAGAAAGACTGCAATCCTGCAATTAGCTTCCGACACATACATGAGGTCATTTGTGAATTACAACAATCTTCGGATGATTTGAGTGAAGATGATTTGAAATGCCTTCGACATTGTAACAAGCTTCTCCAGGATATTAATATTTCAGTACGTATTTAATACAATGTTGTTGTGAAGACAAAGAAAAAACAAGACGGCACATCAAATGTATAAACTATTTACAGATACCCGATTGCTTAAAGCAATAGTATATGAACAACAACACATTGTGGATGTTGAATACATATTTTGTTTCCGTCTAGATTCAAATAATACACATGTATTAAGGAATCATTTAACGAAAACATTTTTATTTACATTCTGTCCCGCCTTTTATAAGTGGAATGAATTTGAATGAATTGCGTGAGTAACAGAAAGAACGTATTAAATATTGATTGGTTATTTCCTTTCATACTTAGTGGGTATATATTGACCAACAAAAAGACGCATTGTGGGCATACAGAATTAACACAAGATAGAAAAAAATTGTGAGCTTCAGAATAAACATAATTTTGCTAATCTATGATTTATTAAGATTAGGAAATATTTTCAATGGTTAAGATTAATCTGTAGTCCTAGAGTTCACGACACACACACACACACATATACACACTCACACACGCACGCACGCATGCATGCATACACACATACATGTATACATACATACATACATACATACATACATACATACATACATCCATCCATCCATCCATGCATACATACATACATACATACATACATACATACATCCATGCATGCATGCATGCATGCATGCATACATACATACATACATACATACATACATACATACATACATAGTATACATAATTACATACATACATACCTACAGACAGACAGACAGACGGATAAACAGACAGACACACACACGCGCGCGACTGATGCGAAACAGACCGAGTCAGCCATATGGATAGGTAAATAGATAAATGTAATGTAGCTAGGTAGAAGAATGGTAGGATAGATGGATAGATAGATAGATAGATAGATAGATAGATAGATAGATAGATATATAGATAGATAGATAGATAGATAGATTGATATCGAGGTAGATAAATAAATAGATAGATAGATAGATAGATAGATAGATAGATAGATAGACAGAAAGACAAACAGACAGACAAACAGACAGGTAGACAGACAGACAGACAGACAGACAGACAGACAGATAGGCAGACAAATTGACACGTGGTCTGAACTGCAACTGATGACGATGTTGCGTGTTGATTCCGACTACGCCCTCAGTAACTGTTATATAACGTAATTACATTAAATGAGAGTGTCGCTAGTATAGAACAGAACAAGACGTCCTTAAATACTTTTATAAAATTGAATACTGTTAAAACTCATAAAATAGCTATGACAGTATCATTATACAGGAAGTGTGTAGCAGTCAGTACGACAGTAAATCAAAACGATAAATGAACGAGTAACATTTTTAAATACTTTGCAGGTACTAGAAAATGCCAGGATTTCCATCTTTTTGTCTACTGGTACTGTTGAATTGAAATCAGGAGAAGAAAGGACACTATTTGAGGTTAGCCTTGATGAAGAACACAGGCCATTGCATCGGAAATTCATTCATCCTCAGTATCAGCAATATGGAACTAAGTCGGATTGCTCCACGACTGTATGTGCAGTAGCACAATATGATGGTGAGAACATTAAACTATAGAGTTGTTTGACTTGTAATCCAAGGCAGTCATCATCTTGACCATAAGACTTATGTACCAAACCGACAATAATATAGTGAATTATCATTCAACTATTCTATTGTAGCTGCTATTTACATAAATTTACTTATACTTCAGCGAGGTGTGGCTAATGTCTGTAGAGGTACTGACAGGCGGCGATTGACCAATCAATGGGTGGGAACTGTTTTACAGAACCTAAATTGTATACAAGTTATAATCACCAAAGTGGTGAAAAGTTTAGCTTGTGGAATAAGTGAAATAGATTGTGATGTGCCGACAGTGAGAGTAACTTATTCATTTACATAAGGGTGAAACGGCTTTAGCAGTTGATTGGAATTTTCCCCTTCTATTCACCATTCCGATTTATTTAATTTGTTGATTCTGTTCTCCTTTCTTGGCCCGATTCTAGTTAACTGTAGCGATTTTCCCTAAAGAATATTTGATAGTAAAAATATGTTATTCTATATTACCGTTCGATCACATTTTATTTCTGTTATTATATGACATCTCTTATTTGACAATATGTTTATTTATGCACATTTGCTACTTGTCATTCGTAAATATTTCTACTTTTCTTTATTATTCAAATCCTTAGAGCGCGAGTACATCCATACTTGTACACCTACCATATCAACACAAGATATACGAAATGTCATCTCCCGTTATGAATCAAGTGTTCTTGGTCTGTTAGAAGTCGACAGAAACTGTTTGAAACACTGCTTTTCAATTATTGAATACGTTGGATCAAAGGTCAGTATCTGGCTTTCTTCGTCCCAAACAAAATGGTAAATTTACTTGAAATAAACAAAACAATTCTCTCTCTAAAATGTGTTTAGATGTTTGAATCTTCCTTGGAACAAAACTTAAAGATTAGTAACCTTGGAGACGAGTACAGAAGGGCACCTAAATGAGTGTGCTGTGCTATTTTTTATATTACAAACCTACAACTAAAGATGAAATATTGTCAGGTTTTGAAATTTCTTTCAGCACAACTGCATTGATAAGGTTAAGTAGTGTTGTAGGCATTATAAACTTTTGTATTAATTTATGTCTTTCTGTCTCTCTCTGTGTGTAAACAACTTAGAGTCAAAAACCGCCATGATATTCAGTTGGTATATTGCCTTGAGAGTCTAGTTGGGAAAGCATTCAAATGAACTACCACTTGTGTGTGAATTGGGTAAAGAATATGATTTTCGGTCACAGAACCTACTGGGCAAATCGATCTGGGAATGTTCTTAGGGTTATTTATGTTAGGAATTGTTCATGCCATGATGATCACATCAGTAATATGCATATTAGGTATAAAATATGCATTTGGGTAAAAAAATCTTTAATTCCAAAAGTACCATGACATATAATGTCAGTATGACACTAGTGAAGGAAAGACAAATGACGGAACATTCCAAAAATGTATGCAGATTTGCCTAGCAACAAGACCATGCCATAGCAACAGTTATACGGTTGCATGTATTGAAAATATAACACCATGGGTGAGTGCACTTTTTGGCATTGGAATAAATCTTCAAAAGATGCATTCATATATGCCTAACAACAAGACCACATATCATAACAGAAAATTACTTTAAAGTGTGCTCTCTTGATCAACAGTTGTGCTACAACTACATTGGCGCTTTAATGTTTCAATATAAGGATTTGTTTTGTAAGTTGTAAAATTACAGTATAGGGACAGTGGCTAAGAAGAATTATCCCATCTAAAGACATGTCAACTGTCTTTGCAAAGTATATTATTATGCTTCATTGCATACACTGAAATTCCTTCTGTCAGAGATATGCTAATCACGGTTGCATTTGGCATATTTAATTTCTATTATTCAGAATTTAAGAAATGCAGAGATTTATGTCAATGGTAAGCGTATCGAGACATACTTTATTTCTGGAAATGGAAAGATACTCCGGTTTGAAGTCTCTCTTGATTCTGACAATAATCCAGTGTCACGTACCTTATGCCGTGTTGATACATATGAAGAACCTCAAGCTACGCCACTGGAGAAATCAGCAGTTAAAGGTTGAACTTTAATTAAAATTGCATATTTTCTGAAAGTATTCTCTGAAAATTTCATAACGTTCGTTGAAATCAAACTATGGTGTGTTTTCGAAGGGTTGGGTTTAGCTGCCATCCAATGAAACGGGTAATGTAATTGAAGAAAACATTACCATTGCTCATCTGAGTCCATCAATGGTACATAAATACATAGATGCATGTAGCTAGACAGGCGATCTATTCGACCTGACTTTGCATTGCACACGATGGATCATATATGTTAAACATTACATAGTGTTTTTAACGTCAAACAAGTCCAATGTTCTGAGCTTTTCATTATTTAATTATGTTTAGCGACAGTTCTTTTTATGTTTTGCTCTGTCTTCCACCTTAACCTTTTCTCATTCTTTGCGTTTTTCATCACAATTCCTTTATGAAGAATATCATAAGGAGTGTCATCCGGCAATCACTTTCAAGCATATCAGTGAAGTCATATCAGAACAAGAGCCGAATGGTATTGATGCCGAAGAGAGAATGTGTCTTCGATATTGTATTTCTCTTCTGGCAAATGAAGAGTCAAAGGTAATGTAGATATCGACAGATTAATGTTCATGTGCATATTTATACGACTATCACATTCTTTAGGCGTACACCATGATGGCGATCTAAATTTAAAGTCCGACGTTCACTCTAACCTGAAATGGCTATGACCTCTAGATACATTATGTAATTTGACTATTCTGTCCAAAAGTTGGATACTGATATATTTGTTTCCTTGTTTTTATTTACAGGTACAGGTATGGGATAACACCAAACTATATGTACACTGTAAGCAAACAACATTTACCTTCACAGCCGGTTATGGTCATGTCGAATATCATGTCGCAATCAATCACAATGGGGAGCCATCTGTACAAGGTATTGGAAATCTTGGCAGCCGAAAAGATACCACTGGCAGCAATGAGAAGAGCAATTCTCAAAGGTTGGTAAATATAACGAAATTGTTCTTTGGTACATTTGTTGCTTATCTAATGTGATGTAATTAATATGTAACAGGTGTATTGCACAAAAGAAAGACGGTTACTGTCAACGAATTTTTGTGCTGCCGTAAATTCCTACTTACTATATCATACACTTGTGAAATAAGAAGTCGATAGATAAGGAATTAAGGTTTAGCATATTTAACATTTTCTATATATTCTAGCATTCTACTGAGAGCTATTTGGAAGTGAACAAGCATAGCAGGTGTATACATTATGCACCTCTAAGTTGAATCCTAATCTGTGGTTCACAGAGTCTGATCAGTATTAACCTTATTTATATGTACACAGTTCTGAAGCTGTATTCCATTTGGATGAAACACAAGATAAGGTACTCTGTATTCAAGGTTTGTACACATATATCCTATATTGATTGATTGTTTAGAAATATTGTTGTTGCGCAGTGTCTGTGATTATCTTGCCTTCATCTTGTTCAAGAAATGTCAATAGAAACGACGGCGATAATCACTTGTTAGGCTTTTTATTACCAATGCATTGTGCACACCTTTAATTGTATCACATGTTGACTTGTGTTAGATATGATTTGTATGTTGACAAAATTTCATTCTTTAATAAGTAGTAACATTTGAGGTATACTGGTACTTTATTGACAATATTCAATGGCGGTGTGTGTCTGATAAGCTACGTTTCTTAGATTTATATCATTGACATGTCGACGATCAATCAAACGCTACACATATAAACAATATTATCAACCGTTAGCTCCAACTGCAAGTTCGAACCTGCCAAATCCCAGAACTTAACAACTGTAAAGGTCAACGCGAACGGATACGGCTATCTTAAAGCACCTTCTTCTCATATTTTCACAGTATACAGCGCTACACTTTACGCCCTGGAATCCCAGCTGAGAAAGCACAGTACAATCTTTCCCTCCTATCATAAGCTTACTCTCAGAACAACTTATGGGGTTGGTTTACAGAGAAGCCGTCGAACGCAATATTTCATGAGTGCATGGAAAATATATATAAAATGTTTATAAAGTACTTGTAAATGTTGACTCAAATTGTCGCAAATTCACATGAACATGAATTGTCTGCATTACTTAATGACCATGTAATCGCACAAAATCAATCATGTTAGTATTACGACGCAAGTATAATACTCGTACGATTCGTGAGCAGGTAAAATAGCGAGGGATTACCAAACGACTGTGCGTATCATACATATTTTATGTTCCCTAAAAAACAATTTAGAGAGATAAGAGTCAGGCTTCCCACAGACCACTCAATACAAATATAAACAACATCACCCAACCCCTACTGATACACCGACACACACACATCGTCTTTAGAACAAACAAGCTATTGTACGTTATTGCATTACAGGCTCAGATTTTGACACATACATGATTCAAAGTTACAAGTGATATGTGTGTACACATGCAGTGCCTGCTTGTCGGCAGGAATGTGGTGTTGTTTATATTTGTAATGAGTGGTCTGTGGGAAGCCTGTTTCTTATCTCTCTAAATTGTTCTTAGGGAACATAAAATGTGCATTATACGCACAGTCGTTCGGCGATCCCTCGCTGTTTTACCTGTAGCTCACCAATGATACACACATTTCAGAGCCTTTAGAAGTACCCTGTGGTGATCTGGTACGATTCCAACACGTGAATGGTGCAATTCATACACTGAAGGATAAATATGGACTAACTGAAGATGATGTTAGAAGCCTTCAATACTGCAATACATTTATCACAGAAAATGATTTAAAGGTATTTAAAACATTTGAATAAAATAAATAATCTTTATTTATACTTATCTTCCAAGAAGTCCAGTGAGGGCCATCCCTCATGGGTTCAGTGTTAATGCATGAAGAAACCGGAGTACCCTGGGAAAACTTGCATTGTTCGGTCAAACTGCACGACACTCATCTTACTTTAATACAGTGTGGTAAATTTAACCAAACACTGAATGGGTTCGAAACCTGACCACAGTGGTTAGAGGCAAGTGGTTTAATCACTCAGCCACTGACAACCCTTTTAAATATGTGTAGCTTCGAAATTAATTTCTTTTCCCACTTCTTCTCTTGGGTATTAGCCAAATCGATTTGTATTGTATTATTAAGTTGACTTTAACTTGACTTGTTCTTTGAGTTACTGAACTTTGCTGTTTCACTACCCATTGTTTTGTAAATTACTGTTGGGGTGACTTATAACTCCACTCATTGGGATGGGAGATGTTATCATATTTATTGTTTTTGTCAATGTAAAATTTTCAGGTAAAAGTCATGTCACTATAGTAAACAATTATACTATACTATTAAGTATTTTGCAAAATAACAGACTCTAAATCGGAGTGCTTATCTCTGTAAGCATCTATAAAACATTATTTTTTTCCAATCTTTTGAAATACATGTATGGTAATTTTGTATATATATCATGTATTGCTAGGATCGAATAACGACAAAGAACGTTTCTTTTTATTCATCTGTATCTTTAGGTCCTTAGTAATGCATCGATAACCGTTATGTGTGGGAAAGGCGTAACTGTAGTTCTTTCCTCTGGTAAGATGGAAAACCGATTTGATGTTTCACTTAACGACAAACAGGAGCCTGTAGTGCAAGAAATCTTTAGACTCCCCGACACTCATGCCAGAGACGCTACTTTGCCGGAACAAACACAAGAAAACAAAGGGGACAAACGGGTAGACACAATTATAGGTAAAGCGAGTATATTTTATATAATATATGATTTTTGACGAGGAACAATTAATTCAGGCATTATTGGATACTCTGAAGAAGTGTATGTGTTCCTTAAGATCTCATCAAACATGTGTCTAATGGGAGCCATGTTTAATTTTATGCAGAGTCTCATTTAAAGAAAACGATTAATAATATAGACACACCATTCAGACGTCTATCACTACATTACCTGGTGCTAGGGTTATTTAAAAATGATGAAATCGGTTATGTTCAGTGTTAAGACGATATAGGTATGAATATATCTGCATAAAAAGATTATCACTGGGAGAAATTACGAGCACATCTTCAGTACGTTAATACATGTGCAACTAATTGTGCGGTCAGGTAATATCAGGGTGATACATGCGAGGTTATTCCATAACGTCTTCACATTCTGTTTAATAGTGGTTACATTCACAATATTCGAATTACGCATAGTATTACCTTTCACACACACACACACACACACACACACATATATATATACCTCTTTCCAATTAAAGGTGTACTTGTAGATCATCCATCTGTGGAAGTAATCTTTGAAAATTAGTTGTGCTTTAAAGTTGAAAGTCAGACATTAAACACGAACAAGAATTATACTTATTACATGACTTTATACATTTTTACATTTAATACTCAGAATCCAAATATAATTAAATATTTTATTACAGAGAACGTAAGAAATGTACAAATAAATCAGAGTCAATGTCACGTATCTAAGAAACTATAGGATCATTGATGACCTTCAAACGCTGTTTTTCTATGACGTCATTAGAGCCATCATCAAAAATGATTTGAACCTGCTGCCAACTTTACTTTGTTCACTCTTGTCAATAACTAAAGTCGCTAGAAATATGATTTATTGATACTAA
>NC_135562.1:12657042-12822042 GCF_964340395.1 Glandiceps talaboti | reverse complement strand
ACTAATATAATTAAAGAGAGTTAAATAAATTCGATGAGACCAATGTTTGTAGAATTTTTTTGACGTTGTAATGATATTTAGTGACGTATGGTTAATCAGGCTTCAAATGGTAGAATTGAAATTTGCATGTAAATGTAAATTGTGGACGTTGCAGACGATGTTGAAATTGCCGATTGCCTGTCTTCCCCTCGTTCAAAGCCATAATAAAGACTTGAATAAAGAATCATGTTTGAAATGGTGATTATTTTGAGTATTAGGTGAGTTGTTTCATTTTCTCAGGGGCGTTTTACTCTAGGTTTCTGTAATTCAGTATCTGCAATAAACAAGGTGACAACCTCCAAAACAAGATACCTTCAATTCATCACACTGCATTCCATTAACTTGTTTTCCTTACTTTAAATAAATTCAATCATGATTGTGATCAAGAATGAGACAAGACTTAATATAACGCCCCCAAGACAAAAATGAAACAGAACTCATTCATTTGCTACTTCTTGAACACGATGGAAATGTTCATCGCTATATTCTTTGTACGTGGCTTAGTACGTCTTCTTGTCACACTCTCCCAATGTACTGCAGTGAATTATGTTTGAACATTAACCACTTAGCAAGGCCTTATGACTGTAAATGAAGTTGGCAACATTGATCCCACATTTTACTTCGTCATCCAAATCGTCTCATTCCTCAATTCTGATTTCTTGAAGTTTCTTTTTCCATGTACACATCTGTCGTGTCATCTATTCTTAACAGGCTTAGCTGACCTCCGATCGACACCACACATTATTTAGATCTTGCTGTGGATTTTTGACCAAATCAACGACACGGTCCCCGGTTACTGTTGAAACCGTAATGTATGAATATATTTCAAAAGAGTGGTAGATTTCTTAGAGTTTAAGTGGTGGAAACTATATAAATACAACTGTTTTATCTTTGATCTCCTCCAATTTATTCTGGCTGTTATTGGACATAGCTAAGGCCATGCATATGATTGATATAACATTTGTGTTTTGAGATGCTCATTTAGGGGCGACATTCAATTGTTCCCTTCATTGTGTTTGCAAGTACACATCCTTTTAATGACAAGAATCCCATTTACACTGCTTTTGGCTTAAACCAAGAAAACCTCAAGTTGTTAGTCTAAATTAGCGTGTTTATCTCTTAATACGCGGTGTTAAGAGATAAACCTCAATAAGTCCGTCGATTCATGCAGACATACAGAGTCTGGTACCAATAGAGATACTGAGTCAATTAATGGCTACTATAATTATTATTCTCAAGTATACGGTTCAAAGTTTTTGCTAAGTTAACAATATACATTACATCAATGCACGCAACCTTATCAGCCAAGCTTGACTACAGTATTGCGTTACACGAACAATATTGCATTTTGGTCATCCCAGTGATGATGTACATCCTCATTTGACCTTTGCACCTAAGGTTATCAGACACTCATGTCAGTGCAAACAACGCTACTATTCATTAACAACGAAATTTCACTATATCGTCATGTATATCCATGGAAACATATATGATTCATCTTGGTTTACATAGACTTAAATGACTGATCTATGACGATAATGTATAATCACTGTGGTTATAAGTTTTCAGTTAATTCATATAAGTTCAAAGTATACCATGCATTGATTTGCTTGTAGAACCCCCCCCCCCCCGTGTATTAAATACAATCCCCATAGTTCTACCACCCAAGCGTAAAAATTCCAAAGTTGTATTATCAAGTGATTGAATACAATGATTGTATTTTAACAAATCATTCTGACATACAATAGGAAGGATGCAAACATTGAGCAACACAACCAACCTGTCACGGGCACGTGGCACAAATATTTCTACAAAAACCGATCCACAATTGTCAATGACCATAGTGTTGATGCGTGGAAAAGAAAGGGACTCATGAATATACATAGCCACTCTACCACCTTTAGAATATTCACGGCTACACGTGACGAGTTCATATGATGGAATGTTATATACATATCAATCAGAATCATTATGTAGCCAGGTCTCTGTTAAAGCGAAAACCGAAAAAAAAAGTAAAATGTTAGACATGAGGGAAGCCAAGTCGTCGAAATGTTTCGCAATTGATATTATATTCAAGTAAAGAGCAGAAAGTGATTTTGACTAATACAATTCGAGCAAGTGATGCCAAAATTGAATTGGTCCAATGAGTACGTGTTGTAGGTATATTTAGAAGTGGATGATTCTGTGTTACTTTGGGCCATATCCCTAATATTTACAATTACGTCATGTCTCTATATTCACACTAGTTCATTTGCTTGATGTCCTCCTCTGACGTTATCTTAATTTGCTCTTTCCTCTTCACTCTTCTTCACAAAAATCTTCCCTTTATTGGTCCAAATAAACTTCTAACAACTTCTTTCTTTCATTTGTCGTATAGAATATCTGTTTGTTTGTCTGGCTGAGATTTTCATTGATGTAAACGCGGTAGTGGTCGGGATTATCTATGTTCATTCATACATTACAACGTTTAAACTTTTCTTTTAATCAGAGACTGATTTATACAGAAATAATATAAACTGAGTCCAAAATACATTGACCTTTTCCAAGGCATAATGACCCACCTTAAAAGTTAGGTTTTTGACAAATTTGTTCTCATTTTCACCATATAAAGTTAACTGGAATTTCATAAGTGTCTGATGTTGGCTGGAATTTCCAGCCATGAACTATCGCTGGTTCATAGGTCTCTGTGGTTGGCTGGAATTTCCAGCCCCAGACCTTAAAAATCACCCATATTATGCACAAAGTCGTGAAGAAAAATACAAAAATGTAGCCTATTTCCACATTTTTGTGCATATAATGACCTTGAAATTGACCATTTGGAATGGTCAATGTATTTTGGACTCAGTTTATAATACGTCAAACACAACGTAGGCTACGATATATTAGTATGTATATACTCACCGGTAATTTCACCTATTGAACAAAATTGAGTAGAGTATTGAATAATACGTTATTCAGTTTGGAAGCAGAAGGCAAGTACGTGAAGTCCTCCGTAGTACAGTGCTGCCGAAGGAATGATTATTTGACGTGTTATCACGGAATTATCTACGATCACCGGGGGAATGTCCCTATTGAATGTGTACGCTTCTGTCTTTACTTTGTTGTTTAGTTGCACATGGAATGTTTACACATATTTCCACGGGAAAAATACATCCTCACACACTCAAAAATATTTTTAAAGCAAAATAAAAACTACACAACAATACCGCCAAATGATATAATTGGAATATGATTCTACATCGAACGATAACGTTTAAGATCTTATGTTTTATTTTCTCTAGCGTACTAGAGAGGGCGCCAATTCCAACAATCATGTATACTTTGGATATTAACTGTGATTTACATCTTATTCGTCATATAATTAACATATAAGGATGGGGTTAGAATTTACGGCGGGGGGGGGGGAGTAATTAATGTGTCCAAAACATTTCCGCAGCCTTCCGAGATGTACAGTACTAGTATCGTACACTACATTACCATTACACTAACAGAGGAAATCAACTTTAGCATCCATACATAACAATGAGATTTCTTTACAATAATGTGGGCTTTGCGAAAAAGGTCTCACAGTGGATGTACTTGGAGATATTTAGCAGGGTTTTACTTTCAATCTTGATTCTTGACAGAAACAGCATCCCTCATGATAGCTGGTGGGGAGGATGTACCCCTCTGCCAAGGTAAGCACTTTGTAGAAATAAGGACATGTAGGAGTTAATTCAATGCCATAAAATTTCAAACCATACACATTATCGAAAGCCATAGAGTACTTGGATTTTTTTTTCAAAAACCGTTCAAGCACATATGTATATACATCTTTTTGCGAAATGTGCACATTTTCTGATCCGTATGAAGAACCTGTGAGCGAAAAACCGGACCAAAATTTCCAGGGATCAATTATATTTCATTATTATATTGCCATGAATTCACTATTTCTAAAAATAACTCATAGATTGACTGGCACGAAAGAAGAGTTGTCAGTTGAGGTTTTTGATTTTACAGTATCTATTTAAAATGGTGGACATAAGTGAAAGTTACGGAGAGTTGAATATACGCCAAACTTAACTTTTGTAGAATCGGATATGTACAATATGTCGGCTGGAGATTCAAAGCTGCGTTAAATATGATGTAGTATTAGTAACTAATGGATATACAATGTCATGTCTGGTAGCCAGAATTTCGATCTTTTCGGCAAGGCGTGAAGGAACAATAATCTAAAGTCTATTCTGGTCAGTAATTAAGCTATATCTTAAGAATGCACACATACATTTCAATATAATTTGGCAGATAAATCAAGCACAACAAAGTACACATATCCTATACCACCTGTTAACATTACTCTTAGTTTTAATGAATCATTTGCATAAATTAATGATTTTATGCAATTACTCTGTATCTTGACTATGAAGCTTCAAATTCCATTTGCCATGTATATCAACCATAATAATGCGCACCTGTCCTATGAAGTTTTGTCTACGTTGCTTACACTTTAAGGGATAAATATGCATAAATGAATGGTTTTCGGCAGTTAAGGTTTACCTAAAAATTGCAAATTTCAGATTTTATTTAATTAGGTTCACTGATGATAACAACGTGCACAATCTTATATAGTTTTTGATAGTGATGTGTTATTTGCATAATCAATGATTTTCGATAATGAGACTACACTTTGGAATGGAAGCTTCAAATTTCATATATTTTTGTACATCATACATCAAGCATAACAAAATACACACAGTTTAAAGTTCATCATGTAGCTCTTACTTTTAATGAGAAATGTGCATAAATTATTTTTTTTGATAATTAGTCAATATGTTAATTTTATATTGTTTCAAATAGTTAATTTTCCAAAACGGGTGTACACCATTGTATAATAACTACAGCCCAGAATTTTGCATTCCGACTATGTGTGTAGGAACAAAAGAAACCATGGTTTTGCCCTTATGGGAGGCTTTCAGTTTAAATCTGTACTGTCGACCAACAAACTCCAATAGAGTACACGTGGTTAAATATCACAGACTGAACCCTGGCATACATGACTGGTCAATTTAGTTGATCTTACCATTATATTATCTAAATTTTAACCATGGTCACATGACCATATAGATATTCACTTGAATGACGCTGATGATGGATTGTGACACAAACAAGTATTACTTGTCTGTGGTTGTGATAAGAAGCCTCCCACTCAGGTGACAAAAATGGTGATTACTAACCTTTGACCTTCTATGCGACAATTGTCATATTTCATACTTGATATACATATAAGTTCTGACAGATTGCTAGTTTGCGTTTGGCCCTGAAACACTGATTAAGTAATTTAAGAGGTGGGGGTGTTGCCATGGATAAACCATCAATACAATGCAAACCGTGTTTTGAATGATCCCGTAACTGACATATTCAGGCCAAGGCTTAAACCTTTGACCGAATTTAGAGATACAGAGTAACAAACAATACCGTCAAAAAAGAATATCGATTTCTGATATGAGTTTTTCTGATATGAGCGCAGTAGTACTGTACTGACTGTGGTGAGTGTCCGTGGAACACATATCGCTGACCTGTTGATAGCATAATTTGCTGACGGTATTAAACTAAAGTATACTGAATAACTCGAAACTCTAGATTTTATTTGCCACACAGCTTTCATGAAATTAAAGACTGACTTTTGTGAAAGCAAATGCTAGGTCAGTCTGTATGTATTACGTGTAATTTACTTACAGAATGACGAAGTTAGAGGTCTGTATTTATGTAGGTGTACATGGTAAAATATGCCGGTTTACAAATTACAATGGTTTTCGTAATGAGTTTTAACAACATAGTCAACGATAGCAGTAGCACATAATTTTCCAGAAAAGAATTTAAAAAGTGACAAATCTAAAACCAAGAGATTTTTTTTACAAAACCCCTTTGGTCTCTATTTATTAATTTTCAGACCGATTGGTGTGCATTTGAAAAAGTTGAACGTGAGCAAAATTCAGTTGAACACGACCATAGTTTTTCTTTTTGGGAAATCTGACATAGTATTTAGAATTAAATGTCAAATTCGCACTCCTACAATCGCTTATTTTAATTTTTGTTATCTTCGCGTTACTTGCGATACAATTTTGAGATTTTAAGTCGTTTGAATCTTATTTTTTGTTTCATTTGACTTGATCGCAATCGAAAATGCGATGTCATTGTGCTGGCATGCCATAAAATTGATTTGACCTGTGTCATAACTTCTGCTACTGTGCATCTACACAGCGCGTGCGTACTAAAACAATGCAAATACAAGGTCACAACCTTGATGGTGACACAACTGTGGAATCATGGATAATTTATCAATATTCCCCTAAAAATGGAAGGTATGGAAGGCTACTCATCCTAAACTATATGCAGCGACATTGTGTTCAATCATAACGCAACTAATGGTTTCCTTGAACGCAACTTTGGATGGATATATTTTGGTATTCGAGTGTTATGTCAATGTTATGTCAAACCGGACCTTATTACTCAAAGACCTACATAATCGAATGTTACATCGCTTATCCATCACGATCATGTCATATATTCAACTGAAGTTTATGTACTACGTGTATATATATATATATATATATATATATATATATATATATATATATATATATATATATATATATATATATATATATATATATATATATATATATATATATATATATATAACTCGGTGAGTATCAATCTGCTAAGACAGTGCTCTATACCGCAGTGGCAGAGCGTATCAAGAAAGGAAAGTTGAACTTTGTTCATAGTAAAAGGTATGTAGAGCTGATGACTTCGTTAACGTACATGTTTGTAAATGTCAGTGCAACTGAAAAGGACAAGAACATGTCAAGATGGGGTTGTATTTTCAAGCTGAGTAATTTGTATTAAATCGTAATTTCACACAGTATATCTTTATTTCTGTGTTATGCTGTCATTATTGCTAACGGTTGCAGGCTTTTACATGTAATATTTAACAGAAAACTAGCGAAGGCCTATAATTTTCTTCACATTCCCACACACCAGTTTGTTTATGTATGTACATGTAGCACCCTCCTTGCGTGTGCCATGTTGTAATTTGTCTGGCCTGGCCCTTCGAATTTTGGGATCGTAAATAGACCTTTTAATCGGCACTTATCTTCTGACATACATGTCAAGCTTTTACGACCACTCAGTTTGTGACTCATTGCATATTTTGTTTGGACTTAGAGTAACAAAATATTTGGTATTTTAATAGCAAACCCATTCAATTCTAGGTGTATGTCAGATGTATTTTTTTACTAAAACATGGCATTTGTAATGTAAGCGTATTATATGTTTCCATGGAAGCCACTCTCCAATTTTAGATAATATGGCTTACAATGGATAGCACTAGTGCATATATGCCAAAAGTAAGGAATTTGTTTGTAAACAAAAATTTGTTCTTCGAATTTTACATAGATTTTGCCAAATAATGCATAATATGGTGATTTGGGTTACCATGGCAACATATGTTCCTAAAATGATAACTATTTTTGAACTCAGCATAACAAACTACTCAAGATAGGGTGGTTAATATGCAAATAAGCTATGTTATAATTAAATTTATCATGTTATTTTCCAGATATGTAGATGTTTAACCAACACAGTTTTTTACTCTACTCTATGTTTCCATGGAAACAGCTGTCCTATTTTTGGCAATTTATGTTACAACAGATAGCCCAATGTCATATATGTCAAAAACAAGGAAATGTTTTCATTAATTTTCATTTCTTCCCATGTTGTTGTCAAAGTTTGGAAAAATCATCCACATATTATGGTGATTTTGGTTACCATGGCAACGGATGTTAATAAATGACCACCTTTTTTGAACTCAGCATAAAAAACTACCCCAGCTAGGGTGGTTAATATACAAATAAACTCGATTATTAAAAATTGTATTATTATTATATAATATTATTTAATGATTATGTATGTATGTATGTATGTCAGTCTGTCTGTCTGTCTGTCTGTCTGTCTGTCTGTCTGTCTGTGTGTGTCTGTCCATCTGTCTGACAATTTTGTCTGTCTGTGTGTATATCTATCTATCTATCTATCTCTCTGTCTGTCCATCCGTCTGTTTGTCTGTCTGTGTGTGTGTGTGTGTGTGTGTGTGTCGATTTTATTAGCCAAAATTAAAATGTTAAACTTAATGCACAATACCACTGCCCTGATTATATATATTTGTAGTATAATCATAGACGTTAACCTAGTGAATTTTGATAAACCACATCACACATGTATTTTGAAAGAGGTGCAAACACATATTACGCTGATAAGGTACATGTTTACGTTTGAATTTGTATGCCACTGATATATGCCTTCTGCCAAAAATGTCAATTTTATAGAGATTTTTGGTTGAAGTTTTAAAACCTAGATATTAACATAAACTGTACCAAGTATGGATCCTGACTGAACTCTGCCCTGTAAACATCAATAAAACTTTTGTTTCATATCAAGTGAAGAGTCGTGACAAAGTACACTTAATGAGCATGTCCCATCCCTAGCAACTATAAAGTGTTCAACCTGGTCGTCTCTCACTGAGTAAACTCGGGCTGTTGAAGAAACAAACAACATCAAATATTTATCGATTTCGAGTTTCTTTTTTTTCAAAAGACTTCCTCTTAGAAGTTAAATCTGGCAGCATGAAGAAGGGGTAGCATTGTTATGCAAGTCTCCATGTCGATCTGATGTTGTAATTTCCATGACAACAAGCAAATGTCAAACATTCTATTGTATATTAATCCTTATCACACAAGTGAGTTTCATGATCAATCACACAGAGCACATCAACAATCCGATTAACACCTGTTCTACTGAAGACCGAGACTGATCGATAATATGCGTAGTATAGATCGATGTATGTATGTATGTATGTATGTATGTATGTATGTATGGATGGATGTATGTATGTATGTATGTACGTACGCATGCATGCCTGCCTGATGTTAGTCTGTGTGAATATTTGTCTGTATGTATGTATGTATGTATGTATGTATGTATGTATGTATGTATGTATGTATGTCTGTCTGTCTGTCTGTCTGTCTGTCTGTCTGTCTGTCTGTCTCCATTTTATTAGCCCAAATTAAAATGTTAAACTTAATGCGCAATACCACTGCCTCGATTATATATATTGATATTATAATATAGACATTAACCTAGTGAATTTTGATAACCACATTACACATTTTGAAAGAGGTGCAAATAAGGTACATGATTATGTTTGAATTTGTACGACACTGATACATTCGTTCTGCCAAAAATGTAAATTTTATTGAGATATTTGTATGCGATTTTTAAACCTAGATGTTAACATAAACTGTACCACCAAATATGGATTCTGACGGTCCCCTGCAGTATAAAGGTTAATAGAATTCATGTGATAGATTTCATATCCAGTGAAGTGCAGGGACCATGTATACTTAGTGAGCATGTCCCATCCCAAGGAACTATAACATGATCAACCTGATCGGCTATCACTGAGTAAACTCGAGCTGGTGAAGAAACAAACAACATCGAATATTTTTTTTACACGTAAAACATTATGGTGATTTGAAGTGTGCATCGTAGGCAGAGTACGCGGTGCCCGAGTTTCAATCACAGAAATCAATTCTAAAGATCTACCTACTAGTCATGTTATTTAGCTTTGTTCAAAGGTTATGGTACACATGACATTACACAGACTATGAATTATATTGCACATTGATACATTAGCTGTACGTCTGACCTTTATGACCATTCAATTATGAATGGTGGTTAACATGGGGTCATATGGGGATGGGATGGATGATGGATGGGTGGATGGACGGGTGCAATGACAATTTGTTCATAGATTGGTTGAGTTAAACAAACAAACAATATTAAATTCAACTGAGTTAAACAGTATTAGTAGGTGTAAAGCTGCTTCGAAGAGACGAGTATTGTAAATCAGTGACTCCATCGTGGTATGCACGTATCTGAAGACTAACATTATTTGTGAATGCCTAAATTCTTAAGGTAAGAATGTGGGAATTTAAAATGTGTATTTTTATGTAATACGGTTATACCGGTATGTTGTAGCCACTACTAAGATTTAACATTGAGTGAAATATGTTGATGACGGAGCATTTATTTCTGTTCACAGACAATGATAATGCAGATATAGAATTTAAGCTTGATGGCGAGGATATATAGAATAGCTATCACATTACAAAATGAAACATCCTGTATATACAAATGGCGGGGTTATACATGTATTTGGATTTCAACGAGCTCTGGTGATTTTTCCCCAGAACGTAGTCGAGCAGCACGGTTACGCAACCAAATCGTATCAGTACTTGTACTTACTCTTTATCATGTTAATTTCCATACGTCGACTTTCGTCGAAGACGTTAAATATTGTCAATAGATTAATGAGATTTATGTTGATTTACAGTTGTCATCTATCCATGCTTACGTTCGTATTTGCATATCAATAGTTTTTCGTCTGCATATATCGTTCGTCTACGCTCAGGTGAGAACCCACCATTTAGACATATTGTGTACGTTTAATTTGTTCTTGAGCCCGTTGGATATTGACATATTTCCTTGGGTGTTATGCTTTATTTCAATTTGCATTTGATTTCATCATCGAAACCTAAAGGTGCCAAATTCCTGTAAAGGATTAAGCAAATGGCGAAAGGATGTCGTCCTGTTCAGACAAGTTTCACTTCCATTTCCAGACTAAATTTGGTATTATATTACAAGGCTAAGTCCGACATCTTCGGTTGAGAAACCGCATTACAATCTCACCTGTCGATTGTAGAGTGATTAGTCGTTACATACTCGTAAACTTCGATTCAAAGTTGTCAGTCGATTAAATACATTGTCATAATTATGATGACTATATAATTCCACAAAAGCACTTGTACCTTTACATGTCTCTTATATGATTCACTGCTCGAATAAATATCAGTCCTTAGAAGCATACTTAGGGCATTGTGACTTAAAAGTAACATTAAGATTATTAATTATTCATTACATAAGACACATTGCAAAGGACATGGCAAACTCTTTAAATATATTGCTGTACACATATCATATAGCCATATATATGGTGGCTGCGTGTGTCTGTGCGTCTGCCTGTCTGTCTGTCTGTCTTTGCGTCTGCCTGCCTATCTGTCTGTTGCTGCGTATGTATGTATGTATGTATGTATGTATGTGTATGTGTATGTATGTATGTATGTAGGTAGGTAGGTAGGTAGGTAGGTAGGTAGGTAGGTAGGTATGTATGTATGTATGTATGTATGTATGTATGTATGTATGTATGTGTATGTATGCTAAAATCAGGACTGGGTTCTCAACGGCAGCACTCTGCGTTCAGCTTGATGCTTGGGCGTGGCATTTATACTTATCTGTTGAGATGAGAAAATATAACGATACTATAGCTGAGTAATTATCACAACCTTATGGATTTGGTTGAGATCTGAAAATAATTTTCTTCAAACAAGTTGCACTACGCAATATGTACAATTTTCAATAGCTAGAAGAGGAGGTATTCTATCAAGTATCGCGTATCTAAACATAGATTTGAAAATAACAATCTGAAGGCATTGTTGATTGTTACCTAACTAGCTTAAATCTATTTTTCATTGGTAAAGTCTAGTTTAAGATCAACTTAAACCTAGCTCAATCATTGTTTACGCCTTTGACTCACTGATGTTGTACTTGATTGTTATATAAATTACAGGATACAGAAACTCAATCGAAGAAATAGACGTTGACTGGAAAAGTTGATATCATGGGAACTGGGTGCTCACGAGCAAGATTAGGTAATATATGGGAAACGTCATTGAATAAAATCACTTAAAGACTTCTCAATGAGTTTTACCTGACCAAGTGACATACTGTAAAATGTATCATGGGATAATTCAACAGAGCGGCCATATTAAATGCTTTGATAACTTGTTTTAATTACTTTGTGTGTATTTGTATTTATGTTCTGTATATCATGTATAAATTGTGTTGGGGGTATTTTAGGGGTATTCACCTAATTCATATTACTATTTTTAATTTCCAGGAAAATATTCTCCTGCAAGGAAATTCAGATAAAAAAAGTTGTAATTTATTATGATAAAATAATAAATATTGTGAGGGGTATATGAGATTTAATTTCGAGATATTTGTTTTCCTGTAAAGTCTGATAAGCTGCTTTCGATAGCACATATTATCCAAGTATGTCCAGCAAATATTATCTCATTTTGTCCTTTCACATCTGACCTTGACCTTTGTGTAGTACCACCTTCAAGAGATTTGAGTTCGAAGTTTGTCCACCCGTGACAGTTTTAAAATGTACAAGGAAGCATGTTTCACTCACACATACTCGGCGGGACATGAGTAGCTGAATAAATTCATTATAAAAGGATCAAATTTCGCTTCTACCTTCTGAGAAACAGTATTATTTAAACTCGTCACAGCAATGAACACTGGAAATTCAATTTACATTTATTTGTGCGTGCTCTGTCTTATTTTCTTTCTCTCGTCCTATCGAGATTCTTACTTACTTCGGAATAACAGTT
This sequence comes from Glandiceps talaboti, assembly GCF_964340395.1. Classification (NCBI taxonomy): domain Eukaryota; kingdom Metazoa; phylum Hemichordata; class Enteropneusta; family Spengelidae; genus Glandiceps; species Glandiceps talaboti. The sequence continues at coordinate 12,809,452 of NC_135562.1, read as the reverse complement.
CATTACAATGTGTACACTTCTCTGTATTCCATATTGCATATTGCCTCTTACTTAAACTCTTTGAAAGAGAAGTTAAATTATGAAACACTGCTCCTAAATATTTTTTATATTACGGCTCTAATAACTCAGTCTGTAGTCAAAAGTACTACCGATGATGATGATGATGATGATGATGATGATGATTTTCCAGTCGCAATACATTGGTTGGTTTCTTCTCTTAGGTGATTTCAACAACGGCAAAACGTGATCGATGACGTCACTCCGCCTGGCTTGTCATTCAAACCAAATACTCCCACGACCTTCCTGAACCTTTTCTCGCTAGCACGTCAGAATCTGTAGGCCCCTATCATGTCAATAGCACAGTTCACAATTCATTGTGTAAAACTGTATTAACGATGGTAAAGTGTGATCGGTGACGTCACATCCGCTCTCTCGTCAATCCAGACAGAGCTAATACTAACGTTACTATACTACTTCGTCTAATCCAACTCTATCCATCTATGTCTGACACCTGGCTTTTGTAGATCTTTGAGAGTAGACAGCACACATACCTGTTTCCCCATGTGCCATCTTGTACTTCATTCGCCAGAATATTCAAATGTCATTTATCCTGGTCTGCATCAACAAATTTATCCCGATCGAAGGTTACTCCTGGCTTCACTAGCGTCCTGGCCACCAATATCGGCAAGATAGGTCTAGAATATCAGCTCAATTAGATTGCAAATTTGTGTACGTTGGACCATGCTATTTGTCTCCTTTGCTTTTCGTTCTACTCCTGATTGTCTCCTTAAGTCAATCATAAATAGTATGACCTCATGTCAACAGTAATGGCAACTACTCAAATTGCAGATTATGTCAAATGCTGATAGGTATACATATATTGTATAAGATAAATAACACGTTTCGAATCAATTTCATCCTTGAATCGACTCAAAATCATCCTTGCGAGGTTTCTTGCTGAATGGATCTAAAATAATTTTGAAGTGATTTTAATCACCATGCAATAAGAGAGAGAGAGAGAGAGAGAGAGAGAGAGAGAGAGAGAGAGAGAGAGAGAGAGAGAGAGAGAGAGAGAGACCTAAACTTAACCTTAAAGTAGAGTGACAGAGAACGCCTTACATACACATAAGAGTAGGATTGCTACAGAAACTGATTGCTTCTGATGTGCCTTCAGGGTTTAATTCTAATTTGTTATTCCTTTCTTCATAGCCAAGCCCAACATGTATTTCATAGATTGCGAATCACCACTGACCGAACAGATTATCAAAGACATAATTGTGGAACTAGGAAAGTCAAAATCAACCAGTGACGAAATTCAATTGCTAGAATATTGTATTACCATGATGCAGTCAGAAGAGATTGGGGAAGACGTAAGGGAATGTCAATTGTTAGATCAATTATAGGCAGATGCCTACTTTCACTATGAGCGGATGTCTACTTTCACTTAATTCTGTATAACCTGATGATTTTGCCTATATGGTAAGAAATCACAAGCAAGTTACATAATACAGTAGTCACTGATGATTCTTTGGCATGAGATTTTATTCAAGACAGTTGTGTATTGCGAAATTGTGAAGCGTGGTATAAATCAATACGAGATAAAGAGAACGCAATATTTTATATGACGTAAGAATAAGCTTAGATTATCCTTAACTTTACAGGTTTGGAATGATGTCAGGATTACCATAATCACCACAAGAAGTAAAATTGTTTTCACTACCTCTCAAGAGAAAACAAAACTTGAATTTGAAGTATTCATGGATGACAATGGGGAACCTAACCATAACTTTACCGTAGAGTATGTTATTCAAATTAATGACATCTTTTGCATATTCACCTTTTACCCAGATCTGTTCTTATCTAAACTTAATTTCGACAGCAGTTTGCCATTGTACATCAGATTGAAAGCATTGATAAAAAAAACGATATTGTTATCATTCACAAACATGTTACTCGTAAAGTTAGGTAATATATCTGTCTTATTACTTTATGGTCACGTGACAAATGATATATAAAATTCGTTTATACCAATAGTTACTTTTAATTAAATACGTCGTATATTCTGGTATCATTTACATGAAATTTGTTCGATTTATAGCTATAGATATGAATTATATGTTACTGAACATTTTCAAGCATTCATCTTGTATAATTAACCCTACCTTATATGGACCATATCTTGTAGTTCTGGTAAAATTGCGAATAGGTCTAAAGAATCGGAAAGCTACAGTAAATGGACCAAACATCGCAGTACTGGCAGTCAAGGACAAGGTGAGTAATGTGCATTAAATTTGGGTTCAGTGTGGTGTGTTTTTATGTATAATGTTGAAGATTATTGCATTGATAATATGTGTACAATAATCAAGTTACATCATTGAAATGTATTTTATTTCAGTTTTAAATTAGAGAATCAAACTGTTCTTTAAAGGCGATACAACATCTTTTAACTATAAGTTATTTTTTAAGTACAGAAACTTTGGAAGTTCGTTGTGGAGAAATGGTACGTTTTGAAAATATAAACCATGCCATGAATATCTTACAAACCACTCGGGGACTTACTGACAAGGACCTTAAAAGTCTTCAACATTGCATTATTTTCATTAAGGATATTGACGAAAAGGTAAAAACCAATCTGTCAAGTCTTTATGGGTTTTTCACATAAAAAAATAAAATTACAGTAATTGCCTAACCAATATGTCATTACACGTTATTGTCAATACACTGACATTCAGTTTATATCTCGTCAGAATTACCTTTCGTAAGTAAGGGAAGATTATGTCATGTCATGTCTGTCTGTCTGTCTATCTGTCTGTCCATCTGTTTGTCACGATTTCTGTCTGTCTCTTTGTGTATCTGTCTAGATACACGAGATCTAAATAATACATCATCCATTGTAATGAAACTTATTACACATGTTCCTCATGGTAATGGCAAGAATTGCTTTGGTTTTGGTAAAAACCTCTTTGAATATGATGTATCATTTGCATAATCATCGATTTTCAGTGGCTATATGTTAAGAAAGCAAGATTCAACATCCACATGTTCTTTAAAGTTTGTTGACATAGATTTATATTGTAATACGTTATTTGCATAATAATGTTACATAATTTAGACAAGCTCTCAAGAATGCATGCGTCAAACTCCGTAATGGGGTAGATCCATCCAAAATAACCAAATGTTTGTGTTCTGTTAAGCTTGTTGGTTGTATTTTTCAATATGAATAGGTAATTAGGCAATATCATAAGGCAATAAGGCAATATCATATCATCAAGCTTCAAAGTTTTGAAAGTTTTGGTACATGCACTGATGTTATCAAAGCGCATTCATGCTTTACAAATCCTTGGTAGCTCTTAGTTCAAATACGTCATTAGTATAGTTAATGATTGTGGGATAATTAGACAATATCCGATGGAAGCAACCTTTACATTTCATATAATTTGGTATATTCCTTTTTCACAATAAAGAGAACATGCGCTAAATATAGCTTGAGGATATCAGATTAAATTTAGTGAGTTAGTTATTTACATGTTGAACAACCAATATCGGTAATTGGGCAATATGTTAAGTATGCAAGCTTTAAACCAAGTATAGTTTGTACACATATTGGCGATAAAAAATCCCATGTGTCCTATAAAACATCATGATATTGATACATTTTTCAGTTTCAATAATTAATTTGCATGATTCATTTACTAATCGAATGACATAAAGTTTGATAGCTTAGCATTTTGTACTGAGGCAACGAGTGTGGGAACAACAATCTAAAGTCTTTCATTTTCGCCTTTACAATTACATCTTTTTTTTTCTTTTTGCGTTTGTACTCTCTATATGTATGTATACAGGAACTGCGTAATGCAATGATAACAGCTTGTTGTGGAAGAGGAGTAACAGTGGTTTTGACATCGGGTGACAAAGAAAACCGATTTGACGTTGCACTTGATGATAAAAAGAATCCTGTAGTAAAAACACTCTATGTACCACAGTGGAGACAGCTTAAAAAGAAGTCGATATTGTCTGTACGAGGAAAAGGAAACATACAGACAGACGAATTAACAGGTTGTTTATGGTCACCTGCATGTATGAAGTGGCCACTCATATATTTTTCCAATTTGTTATTTGTCAATGCATAGATATTCACGTGATATTCACAATGTTTTACACTATTCAAATTGCAATTGAGAGTTTTCGAAATGATGAATATTAAGATTATCATCATAAAAAAACGATGACGTCAAATGCGTATGCAGACATATTCATCTGAGCAGATGAACATGGCGACACCATCTTAAGATGTATTAAAATTTAGCATAGAAACTCGGCGATTTTTTTGCAATATTCTGAAGGTCTACCTACCACCCTTTCTCAGGAAAAATTATAAAGAGACAGAGTTCACGAGATCTTTGTTTCAATTTGTGTTAGGGAAACTTTTTACTGTATTGTTGCATGGTTCTAAAGAGTTGTTCAGATTGTGCGCACACTTGTAGTTTATTTCCATAAGCAAATTACAAGGTTTGACAAATAGACGGAAAAAAGGAAATCTAACTGAATAAACCTTAGGCATAGGAAACAAAATTGTTTGGTTCCGGTTACCCAACCCCACTTTGTTTTTCACGCCGACCATAAACCTTTTTTACGTATTCAACAAAAAAATAAATAAAATCGCGAAAATTGTGGTCTTGCATGAAAAGGTGGATGTGGAAACTGACATCAACTTTAAAAAGACAATATAAAACTGTTCTTCCAATCTGTAATGGCTGTACATCTGATGGAAAGAAACCAATAACACAAAGACCATATGGAAAACATCGGAAAACATAACTACCTCAACCACAAACTCACATATGGAAATATATATATATATATATATATATATATATATATATATATATATATATATATATATATGTATGTATTTACCATTTCACCTATTCTAAAATTGAGTGTAATCAGAAGCACACACAATTGTTTTGATACGCTTTAGCAAGGACATTCAATTATGCCTTGGACACAAACTCCAGATATTGTATACATTAAATATGAGTTCAAATTGAATTAATTAATTGGAATACCCCCACAGGTGACATAGGAACAATACATTTGTGGAAGAAATTATTATTTTATTGAGAGCAAAATATTTAGTACAAGGGTAAAAACTTTCTTTTATAGGACAAAACATTATTTTTTTGGTTCAAAATAGAAATATCAAAGCAAAAAGTTCAAATTTGTAAGACAAAACTAAAAATGTTTTTTCCAAAATAATTAATAATAATATCGGACCTTGGTCAAAAAAAGAAAGTTGAAAGGAAAGTTGAAAAAAATTTTGAAAAAAGTCGAAAAAAATATATTTTAATCTTTTTTTTTAAAAGAAAAATTATATCCTTGTACTAAATAGTTTGTGGGCCACCGTAGAATACAGGCTTACATATTGTGGTGAATACTGCAGCTTGTATTTATTGGTATAAACTCTCTCTTCTACAATATGAAACCGTTAAAAGCATGTGAACGTTGAACCTTGACGCAGGATATATTGATGTGACATTTGTCGTCATAACCAACACTTAAAAGACATCGAGAAAGATTATCAACGGAGGACGGTCAAAGGATTTGGCTTTCTAAACTGTCTAGCACACAGTAACAAGCAAATGTTCGATTTACTCAAATTAATCAAAATGACCCCCCCCCCCCGTATGAATAATTTCTTTGAAATAACCATCAATATCTTCAAATCCTGGAACGGTGCTTAAATATTTAATTTGCTATCACTTACAGTCATCATTCCAATGCATGGCAGATAATGGAATTTTTTATTGACTGTCTGTATTTTTGTTCTAACAGAGAAGAGTGACAACATAATTAAGTGTGCATTTATCCATGCTAAGGCGTTAGAGCAACTGGAGAAGACACAGGGACATAAACTCAGTGGACCTGACTTTGAGTTATTAAGATATGGTAAAAACATGCTGGAGATCGAAAGCAAAAAATTGGGGAAAAGGGTGAGCTCATCGTATAAGATTCTCAACTATAGACTGAAGTTTATAGAAGTGATTTTTGAATGCTGTGACGATTTTACATTTTTTCTTTTGACAAGTATTATGAATGGATGGCTGAATACATATATTTTAACATGATACACGTGACTGCAACACGTATTCAGAAATCAGAAGAACCGCAAAAACTACGATTGGTTAGTTATTTCATACTTTTAATGAGAACCCCTTGTTAGTTGCTTATTTTAGCTACTGATCCTAGAACATAGTCACATGGAGAAATGTATACAACTGCTCTAGGTAAAGTTATACTCATCTCTGTCTCATCCCATTGTTTCAACTTTGCTCTCAATTCCCTTTAAGTGGACATGTTTTACACAATGGAACTGTCCACATACACGTTAACCGTCATGGAAATTGTCCACAATTTTGTTAACCATTTCTATAACATTGTTTGCAGTCTTGTTAACTATTTGAGAGCCCTATATACCTTGGCTAGGTCCCGAATGCAGTACCTCTCTGTAACTCTTCAGTACAAAATGATTTATTCTGCAATGATGTTCTGTAAGTGCATGTTATAATGCTACATGAGAAGATGTCGATATTCTCCATTGTGAAAACGTAGATAATGGATCGAATTTGGACTATAACTTTTTTACAATATTAGTCCTAGCATAGTTATCGGTTTAATGGGGTAAACGTCATGTCATTTGACTGGGACGTGCAGAATTGGGTTTCTATATCAAATTTGTTCATAATAATAAAAATAAATAAATGTGTCATGTTAAGTAATAGAGTTGCATATAATAACTGACGCTTTGGGCAAAAACCTAAATATTAGTGAAATTCGAAGTACACCTTTGACGCTTGTTTAAGTACGGATCCTCGCCCATTTAATTGATTCAACAGGACACTTTTGGGGTATACAATTAATTTATTTATTTTGTCCTCGGCTTTGCCTAGCTAGGACAAAACAGACGTCTACCCCAAAAATTTCCTGTTAAATCAATCCATCCTTTAACCTAAGAATACTGAGAGACATTGTGTGCAATTCAAAATAAAACGTATCTTGCTAAAGAGAAAATCAACAACTTAGACTTTTAAGTCTCATTTATTTGACTAATGCTGATTTTTCTTATCTTTTATCCTCAGAACATTGGTTTCAAAAATGGGCAACTTACATTTAAAATGAAAAGAGAGGATTTAGTAATATATTCAGGAAAGAAGTCTAACAAATATATCATCAAAATGGGTGAGGATCAGAATCCTAAGTACGAATGTATAGAGCTATCACCAGCGAAAAATTTGAAAAAGGTTCGCTCTGCTGTCAACGTGGCTCTCGCTTTGACAAAAAAGGCAATCATGGCCTGATTCAAACAAATGCTAGAAAGGGTTTTAAAACCGAATATGAAGCATCCTCTCAAGCCCCGTTGACTATTCCTCGCTGTATAACTACCTAGTTGTCAACAAATAAGAAATTTCTATGTTTATGTCAAAGACAATTCTGTGCACAATGGAATTACAGAGTTTGATAAAATGTCACAGGTCGACAAACCAATAAAGAATTTTATTCATTTTTATGTATATGGGACAATAATGTACCTTCTCTAGAACAAAGTTTGTTTTGTTTTGTTTTGTTTTGTTTTGTTTTGTTTTGTTTTGTTTTGTTTTGTTTTGTTTTGTTTTGTTTTGTTTTGCTTCGTTTTTTACTTTATTACCAAATAGAAACTAACTTCTAAAGGCATAAACGTATTCACTCGTGTACAATTTTAGCATATAAATGTTTTCTAAACTTAACTCAACATCGAATTCCTGTTTTACCTTACCCACCCTTGGTAGTCTAGATATGCATTGGATATTATTAGAATGTCTGGCCTTGAATACAGAGCAAACATGTAATTAATGCTAAATTGTGTTTTCATCTACACCATTAGTTAATGTTACTTTTTATATGTTCCAGAAATATGACTGAATGTTAAGGGAGACTTTGAATATTTGTCGAATTTTATGAGTTTTATTAATGTTGAAATAAAACGTGTTTATCTGTGTGTTGAAACATAATGATATAACGCAAATGTGTTATATTATCATTGAAAAAACCCTTATCAGCGTGTAAGTCAACTCCATACCAAGCAGTCAATAATAGTGCGTACATGCAATTGCAGACAACCCCTTTTTACAGACTTAAGTAAAAATAATATCGTTTCAATCAATCAATCAATCAATCAATCAATCAATCTTTATTGCCAACAAAATAAAGAAAAAATATCAATAAATATATATAATTCATGGCAGCTTATTTATAAATTTTGGCAATTTAGGAGACCAAAAAAATAGCTTTCCGCTAATCGAGTTTGGTTCCTCCTCAAATTATATGTTAATATTAACAGTTAAAGGGCAAATTCTAAAGAAATTGTTGTGTATTTAAAACAGACTCTGCAACGGTGGAGGGGGGTAAATATCGCATGACAGTGACTTACTATGTACATGTATTGTATTTCAAGTATAGCTTTAAAGAATTTCGAAACAGGTGTTTCGATTTTAAGCATTTAATTTCCGTAGGTAAATTGTTCCATAATTTAACGCCTTCAAATGATATTGCAAATTGACCAGCAGCTGTATGTGTGTTTGGAATTACTAAGTTTTGTTGGAGCTTAAACCTGGTATTTTGGCTATGGCCAACAGTCTGAAAATAATCGCCTAGAGTATGTGGAAGATTACCATTGTACAGATCATAAATAAAACTTAATATACCAAGTTGGTGAAGTTTAAAAATATTGAGAATATTTAAACATTCAAATAGAGGTGACGATGGTTCCCTGAAGCCAGAAAATGTAATGCAACGAAGACACATTTTCTGTGTTTTTAAAATGGGCTGAAGGTAAGTTGGGAAGGTACTTGCCCATACTTCTAGACCGTAAGTTAGGTTAGGTTGGATAAAAGATTTATACAGTAACAACAAATATGTTGTGGAACAAAATGCCTTAATTTAAACAGAATTTCAGCTTTCTTACGTATACAATTTGTTACCTCTTCAATGTGAAATTCCCAAGTGAGATGCTTATCAAAGGTCACGCCTACAAAGGATGCTTTTTCACCCTCTGTTATCACGTGACCTTTGACATTTATAGCACCTTGCTTAATAACAGGTTTGCGTTTGCCATGAAAAAGAATATAATTTGTCTTATCAGTGTTGATAGTTAGCTTATTTGCATCGCACATATCTGTTACATCCTTAAGGTGACGATTTACTGTGAGGAGGTCTATATTATTTACTCTTTCTGTGAACGTGTGGAACAAATTTGAATCGTCTGCAAATAATCGAAAATCAAAGAAGTTGGAGGAGTATGGGAGGTCGTTTATGTAAACCAAAAATAAAGTTGGGCCAAGTGTCGATCCTTGAGGCACCCCACAGGTAATAGGCATCCTTTCTGAGCTTACTGCATCTGCAATTACGAATTGTGATCTATAATTTAGATAACTGGAAAACCATCTTAGCGGGTTGCCTCTCACTCCATAGTGATGGAGTTTAGAGAGTAAAACATCGTGATTAATAGTGTCAAATGCTTTTTTGAAATCTATAAATATACCAATGGTAGCGTTTCCATAGTCGATTTGCTCGAGTAGGTTGTTAACCAAATTGATAAGGGATAACTGTGGACTATGTTTCTCCCGAAAACCATATTGGTGCTTATACAACAAATTATACTTTTCCAGGAAACTGATTAATCTATTGTTTACTATTTTTTCAAATACTTTGCTTAATAGAGGCAGAACAGAAATTGGACGATAGTTACCGGGATTATCTTTAGAACCTTTTTTGTAAATTGGTACGACTCTTGCTACTTTAAATGCATTTGGAAACTTACATTGTGTGATAGAAAGGTTATATATATAACATAGCGGTTTTACTATATGGTCCGCTGCAATAACAATCAGTTTCGCAGGCAAACTGTCATAACCCGATGCCTTATTTATGTCAAGACCTTTTAAAAGTTTGACAATTTCATATTCTGTTGTCGGTTTCATGAAGAAGGAATGCTCGTGGTTTTGTGGAAGAAATTCCATATAGGGTTTTGTAGGAGGATCGATTTTGTTTGCCAAGCTTGGTCCAATGTTGGTGAAATAGCTGTTGAAGCTATTTACAATCTGATGTGGAGTTGTGCTTGTCGTTGTATCACCTTGAGGTGTTGTGACATTAAGTTCATCTGGTAAACATTGTCCACGTTTACATTTCTTATTACCAATTAAATCATTAATAGTGTTCCATGTCTTTGTGGAATTTCTGCTGTTTTCCAGGAATAAAGAAGTGTAATAATCTCTCTTCGCAACCCTTAGGACTTTGGTTTAACCTGCTAGATTAGCTAGCTGCCTGTTTGAATCGCCATCACATGAACGGGGATGCGCTATTGGAATAAAGCAAGTGTGCTATTATCCTGCCGTCGACTGTGAAATAATATCATATTCTTCCTTGCCCTTATGAATTTGGACAAATATGAAATCAGCCCCTCCATCGTCAAATACAAAAATAGTTACATGTACAATTGTATGGTAACATCTTCACCTCGCCACACATGTATACACATGTATGCTGTGCCAATACCCTACCCTAAAGTGATAGTGACAGTCTTATCGGAGTTTTCTTCTTCATCATCATCATCACCACCATGTACCACCACCATAATCATCATCATCATCATCATCATCATCATCATCATCATCATCATCATCGTCATCCTTATTTGTGTTTCGTTAGAAACGAAATTTGCTGTCTTGTTAGTCCATAAATGCAAAACTAACGCCTACTTCCAGCTATACAAACTCAAAATAGATGGCGCGATGCAGATCTGCATCGTGAAGATTGGGCCGATTTCTTTGCTGAAGTAAGCATTACCTGCTAAAAAATCCAGACATTTCCTAACCCAAACGTAAATCTGGTTTTTGAAGTCCCAGTAAAGGTTGGTTGTCGAAAATGTTGTTCAAATGCCTTATAACTATGCTAAGTAAACAAAGACAGTACAAGATGTGCAGTACAGTTTCCACGTTAAGTAAATAAACAAAATTCAAACCTCCAAACATCGCTAGTACGCATCGGAAAGTTTATGTACTTCACGGTAAGCATGATACAGGGTTATACTTTGATTCTATACAACTCGTTTACGGCAACATCCTTATGTAACACTCAATTCAAAGATTTCGCGATGCATGCCACAATGAAGTGCATTTCCATGGCTCTCAAATTCTTTTAGTCTCTCGATTCTAAAAATCAAATCTGGACAGAAACGTATCGATATACATTTCGATATACGTACCTTTTAATACAAGCAACCCGAATATTTTGAACGGTCCAGAATGAAGCTAATCAATGTCGGAAAATTGGGGAAAATTTGACCCAATTCAAGCGCTGAGTACATAGCAACATTTACTTTTCTCATTTGCATTGTCGAGATTACTAGGTCCATGTTCGTCCCGATACGATCCAATATGGCTGCCTGACAGCCATTTTGTTGACGCAGTTTTCAAATGACAACATAAACTGCCAGTTCCTTAAAACCGAATCATAGCGGGAACTATGTCATTCACAATGACTTGCATGAATTGTGTTAAGGAATGCACTGCCTTCAGGCAGCTAACTCGTTCATCAGTATCGAAAGATTTACATAAAAAAAATGTTGATCAAAGAAGTGGATTTATCTTTACGAATTCTCCAGTTATTAAATGACCATAAAAATCGCCATGGATGTGTTAATTCATCAATACAAGACTACCATAATTCATATTTAATAACGATTCATGTATATAATTACTCAGTTACAATGTACACAATAATCAGATCTAAACTGAAGGCCTTCTGTAAGGGCAAACACTATATATATTTGTTCGTACACACACTGTTGGAATGCAAAATTCTGACATATAGATAGTAGACAAAAATATTGATTCAGTCTAGTTTTGGTAATATTAAACTTCTTTGTACATGTAATTGGTAATTAACAGTTTTGGGCGATTTCTGATGCGGTACAAGGGCAAAAGTTTAACATTAATAAATATACATTGTTTACCAGTATTGTGATGGTCGTCCAAGTGGCGAGTACATCAACACTTGACCTTTTCACCTAAGGTTACCAGACATTCGTGGCAGTGCTACTACCACACCAGGGTGACTATAGGCTGGAACACTTCCTTCTTTCCTGTTGATATTTGTTAGTTTTAGTGTTTAGTGTTAAGACCTGTTTTATGTCCGGTTGCATGGTGTTTTTTTATTATATATATTTGGTGTTCATGATGTATACATATTGTTCGTATTGGCAACAGCGTCATTTTCCCGAAATATCACTTGCAACGTCATCATAGATGTTATTAGATATGTCAACAGTAATTTTGTGTCCCATGTTTTTAAGTCTCCATTATTCGTGCATTGGCAACTGAGGTTGTGCCTCTGGTGCGATTCGAAAGGTAGCTCACGTATATGAATGCAAGGAGCTCGAGATGAACGTAGAAAAATGAGGTCATACATGTATAGGTCTGCCAGGCCATACATATGATGAGGCATTGGTTTACATCGAGATTTACAACAAACGGAAATTTTATTTTTGAACATTGTATGTCCCTTGTTGTCTCTAAAATTGTTAGAATTAATGTTTTCAAACTTATTTTAGCATTTCAGAAGATACATGATAAAACCATTATAGCCAAGATATGGGATTTGCGAATATCGGTAGTACGGCTTACATGCCTTCCTTCCGCCGTACAACCTCGGTTTGGAAAACCCATGTTTGGATCTTGACTTATTTGGGACGTGTCTGCTAGATACGACTTTTGATACTTGCATCATACATGACTAATTGATATTTTTCATCAGGCAGACGTACGAGTATGGTTGTTGATAAATATTTCTGTTCTTAAATTTAAATATTACTTAAATATCTTGAAACCTGGCATACCGAAATGATTATCAATCTTTGCCCTTACGGCTTAGGGGTTGAGTGTTGTGAAACACACACACACACACACACACACACACACACACACACACACACACACACACACACAAAAAATCATAGTCTGAAAGGTTCAATCTTTGATCTGCTTATGAAACCACTTGCTACCCACTTTGGTCATACTTACATAAGCGGAAACAAGGACAGTCCCGCATCTTACAGCTAACACGACCATTGCCACACAAATGCTCCTCATTGTCGGCTTTTATTCAGGTAAGATAGATTACATTTGTACATCAAAAGGTGCATCAATCAGAGTCGACATAAGTATCAACTGCTATGTACATGTCTTTAAATCGCACACGTTATTTTCTTTCATTCTTTCATGCTCAGATGAGTGCAGTCATTTACAAAACATTAAAGATGGCACTTTATAACATTATGACTATTGTTATGACAACAGTTAAGTTATTGCGTATCTAATCACAGGTAAAATACATATCAAAGCTGTGCAATCCACACAACAAGACTTTGTCCTGTTTTGAGAGCAGCTTTGCTTTTTCTTTTCCAGGATGTCTTTACGATTTTGTGAGTGGGTTCAACATCATCAGAATCCCATTCAATTTCATACTTGTTACTCTTTTTTCCCGAGTGGAGTACAAAAATAGTTGAGTGGCATATGATTTTAATTTCAGCATTCTTGAATGCCTGCAAAAATAAAATAATAAATCCGTACTCTGTAAGCTATGTATTTGGGAATTTGGAAATGTGTGTGATCGTTCTTCCCGAAGTCGCCTGGCCGTGATGAAGATTTTAGACACCAGTCATATAACCCCAGGTCGTGTCACGGTGTTAACAGAATATTCGATTCAGAACTGAAATGAAACTAAGGTTAAGAGAGTTCCACGCCTTACTCCCACCATGCACGATAAAGAATTTCGTCAGGCAAAATGTTGTCAACAATCTTGAATTGTAAATGCTTTATCTTCAAATTTTGTTTTAGGGTTTATTTTTTTATCTGTTTGAGTTGTCTCAGACTCAAGTCCCATAAGAGAAGTGACGTAAAATACAACATGAACACTACAGTTTAAGCTTTTGGAAAAACAATCCGAATATTTAATTCGTTATAGAACTACACCTATAAAACTGTGTTGATTGATAGAAAATGCATATGATAATCATTGCCGTGTCATTTCTATCTTGCGTACGGTCAGTACAGGTCTTCCCTAATACATGATCATGAGGAGGGGAAATTCTAGTCACTCCAAATATTACGTAGCTTTGGGGAGCCCTCAGTTATTACAAGTGGAATTAGAGGATGGATAATATTTTACAAATCGGTCCTTGGGGTGGCCATGTTTTAGAAAATGGAAAGTAGGGGATGCTTACATTTTACTTTGAGTCGTTTGCTATCTAACTGTGCATTTTATTTAGTGATTTTGGCATGTTCCCATCGCTGACCCCAGTTCCAAATCCTACTGTTGCAACATCCCACCACCACTGCCACCATTGTAAAGTCATAACATAACACATCAGTGAAATGCAGTGGATTTATTACTAGTTGTGGTGTGAGAAAAGAAGCTAGTCTCACATTAGTGAAAGGAGGGGGGGGGGGCAATTAAGATATTGGGAGGTGGTGGAGTAGAGATGTTGACATCGGTCCTGAGGCTAGGCTGTTGTTAGTTGTACATTCATCTAGTCTTTGGGAGTTCTCGTCTTTAGCTCAACCAATGACATCTAAACACAGGAATAGATGTTTAATGGCATTAGTGAGAAAAACAAATGCCTCCAAAAACTATCAATGGGTGGGATCTTACTACAGAAAAAATCTCTGTTTGTAGTGGGATTTGAACCCATGACCTTCTCAGTAGTAATCTTGAACTCTAACAACTACGCCACAGGGATCGTGTTAAAATATTTTTGTTTTCATAGAAACATTTGAACAGCGGGAGGATCATACTTTAGCGAAAGGAAGGGTAACTTTTTACGACAATGGACTAGGGGGAGGCTAGGGTCACAGTTTATGTCTAAGACCGGGCTTGATTTCTCCCGACCCTCTCCCTTATAAATTACTAAAAGCTATCTGGTAATGAGACGTGAGTAGAGGTGCCAACCGAATGTAGTATTCGAATGCAGTCGAATACACATATCAGTTGAATGATTGTGATTATATATATATATATATATATATATATATATATATATATATATATATATATATATATATATATATATATATATATATATCGGTTTTGAATTTGCTGCAAATGTAATTGTTATATGTACCATACAAAAGTATACGTTTATAAATTGAGATGGGGGGGGGGTAGAAAGGTATACAATAGGTGCCACCAAAATGGGTAACCTTTTCACAAAATTTCCCTATGTATGGGTGAACATTTCATCGGTAATTTCAGCAACAACCTCAGGATTCAGAAATCTCCCCACAACATCAGAAAAAGGTGACTAATTAGAGGATTTTCCTAGAGAAATCCCTAACAATGGGTCTTGATTTTGCCTTATACATGGGTCTATGTTTTCCGCTTGGGCGGCACACCCTGTCTAAAAGTGTTCAAAGTTCCCCCCGCCGCCCCAGTTTTTTTTAAAATACTTTGATAGACGCTGTTTTGATATTGATACCACATGTTAAGTATAACTTATAACTTATATTCAAGTAATAGACTGAGTGATAAAGATGGCGCAATGTATATTGAGTGAGATATGACAACCCAATAGAAAAGAAAAAAAATGTTTCATAATGATTTACCCCATTGCCGTGTTCTTGTCGCTCAGCTTTCATCATCACTTTACAATAATCTAGACACATATAATCATTTTGAGTAAGTTTATAAAAGTATGTCTTCGCCAGCTTTTCCAAGTCTTCCGTAGTTATTTTCCCCTCACAATGTAATGTTTCGACGATACGATCATTTCCACCCGAGTTTTTCCCTAGGAAATGACACATAAAACACAAGGGATCAGCAAACATCACAAAATAGTTCTGTGCTTCTTGATTTCAGGCAGATATGTATGTCACAGGTCAACAAAAAATTAAATGAGATTGGAAACAACAAATAATCCCTTAAAATATTTGTATTGCTGTAATAAGAAACTTCTTAGGATGCCACAGAACGAAATAACATGTAGTAAATGAATTGACAAAATAGGAAAGATGTCTACTTGAAATATTTGCACCTGAAGTTAAAAAACATTGCACTATTCACATGGAATTGTTCAATAAAAAGCTTAAAATTAAAACAGAATATGCAATGGTAAGGGTTTTAATCGCGAGTGATGTGAACTTGAACAGGAAAACAGCTTACAGTAATAAAAATATTCTTATTTCACCACAAGCACACTATTTCATAAGTATTATTAATGTAAATGAATATTAATCCGGAAACAGACTAATCTTCCTTTTTTGTTCCGTGTAACTCAAATTAAAATTATTTACTTACTTAGCTTTAATAAACCAACCTTTCTCTTTTTCACTCGTCTCTTCTTTATGATCTTCAGTATCTACAACAATAAAGCAAATGGTAAACCTTATTTAAACCATAGACACAGTTTACGTTTAAACCTGCGAGGTTATAGTACCATGTAAAATTGATATACAATTTATTATCGTAATTATATTGGTTTTTTTAAACATTCACATTTATATACAAAGAAAATGTGTGGTTCCGATTAGACTCAATTTTAGAGTAGGTAGGGTTGATCGATTTTTAAATTTTAGTATTATATTTTTTCACGTGTTAGAGTCCAGCTCATGTAGTTATGTTTTCCGTTGTTTTGATGGTCTTTGTGTTATTGATTGCTTCTCATCAGATTTACAGCCGTTACAGATTGGAAGAACAGTTTTATATTGGAGAAAAAAAAAATAAAATCACAATAATTGCGAAGTCCCGCCAGAAATAGTGAATCCGGAAACTGGCATAAAATGTTTTTAAGTTGATGCCAGTTTCCGGATTCACTATTTCTGGCGGGACTTCGCAATTATTGTGATTTCATTATTTTTTCTCCAATATGTAAACAGAAAAGTTTAGGGTCGACAGTAAAAAACTATGTGGAGTAGGGCAACCGGAACCACACAACTTTTTAGGTCTTACATAATGACTACCTAATGAGTATTATGATATGATTACGAGACCCCTGACCTAAAACATCCATCGTACAGCAATTTTGTAATTAAACAAATGTTATCCCAAACATTCAATATCAGTTTCTAAATTGGAGATATTGAATCATGGCATTTATCCGGGTGTAAATTTATATTCTTTTTTTCCTGTGAAGTCAAACGTCTTTAGTGATACCCCGTTACATAGGAAGACATTCTATTTTATCATGGCTTCCTACTTGGAAAAAATAACGTGAAGCAACATATACCAAGTTTGTGTTTATAACTAAATATATCGCAAAAAGATAAAAAACAAAACAAAATAAAATAAAACAAACAAAAACGATGTGTAAAAACGTGTATTATTGTACGTATGATAATACTTAATAAGCATTAATCTTGTACAGTTTATTTGTCAAGTAGATAGCCATGACAAAATTGTTTGTCAAATTGAGAAGGCAAAATAAATACACACTGCTCACCTATATGATCAGGTTAAGAGTTTAAATTTAATATTCATAAATGTAATTCAGGAACAGTGCTAATTAAAAAAATATAGTTCTCTATTACAAGGTTGTGTTTCTAGCTTTAAACACTATTAATATTGAATAGTTGCTAGAAATGCGGCTTACTATTTTTTGGTGTATCTGCTTGCCCGGTACCTGTGTTGTTGGTGTTGCTGTCGCCGTTCGGCCTCACTCTTTGTACCTCAAACACAACAACTTCACCATTTTGGTCGATGCTTATCTCGAACGTGTTCTTTGCATCACCAGCAACTAGTTCGACAGAGTATCCACCAAAATAAATAGTAACTGTTGCGTTACTCAGAACCTACAACAATATGAAATATTTAATATTTTAGAGCACAAATTGCAAACACATCAGTGATAAGATATATTGTATTTGGTTTGGAATTGCTCTGTCAGATGAAAGGAACAAACGTAGCAAGAAGTGACGGCTACTTATTGCTTATAATATTGCGCGTAAATATTTCAGACATTTTCACATACACACACACACACATTGAAATAAAGGGGTAGAGACAGACAGACAGACAGACAGACAGATAGACAGAGACAGGCAGACAAAAGAACAGGGAAGCAGAGAGAGAGACAGAGAATTAATGTAACGTGTTTTACTCCGTGTGACCGTCTGATACCTCAAGCACCCACTGATTTTAATGAAAGTTATAAAAAGTTACTGCAAGAGCTGATCGAACTTTGGGCAAACTTCATTCTTATAAACGGTTTTCACAAAGCACCTTCAATGGAAAGTTCACAACTAACACAGGTTGGTAGGTATAGTTACACAGTGGAATTAATACTTTTACAGAACATAATATAACGGTATGACCGATGACCAACGATCTTGGAAATCCTATTAAAATAATACCTGAAAGTTGTTTTAAGTTGTTACAAAGAATACTAAAACCAAGCCTATGTAATAATTGCATGTTATATAATCAATTATTGTTGTTGTTTTTGTTGTTGTTGTTGTTGTTGTTGTTGTTGTTGTTGAAACTACAGGGGAATAATGACGTTACCTTTTTTCTCTGCGACTCTAAAAACTTGTTTGCATTTTGCAAACGTCTGAAATCACTCGCAAGACCAACACCACTCCCTTCCAGTTTCCTTATAACTTTATTTATACTGGAGAATGAGATGTACGGTGTGCATTTCAATTTCCACTCATTTTCAGAAATCCCTGAAAATAAAAAAATGAAATATTAATCAGTTAACATTTATCGACAATACGAGAAGCTAGCTGATATTAATTATAGTACATGTCAGAGGACATTTACTGTTTTTATTAGGACAATTTTGATTATCCCGTCTGTTATTTTGCGCCGAGGACAAAATAGCTGATGGGTTAACCAAAGCTCTCCTAATACAAACATAAAAAAATGTCCGGGACATGTATATAAGGAAGTTTTTAGTTTTTTTTACCAGAAAGTCAATCTTGGCACGTATACGCAGCTCTTTTACGTAACCTCTCTAACATTATCATGTTAATTACAAAATCCCCTCCCGCATTTCTTGGTCAAATAATCCGATGTTTTCCCCCAAAGTTTAGTGTGAAATCCATGAACTTGGCAAGAACTCGTTCTGTCACAAAACGACAGTCCGAAACCGAGCAGTATTTCCGTTCTACCCATCTGTAGTTCTGTTATTAATCCCGGTGCACATACGCATTATCAAGTCAATGAACAAATTATATATTGAGACCTGCTTTAGCACAAGTAAGTCACTTTGTAGTGAAGTGGTTATAGAGCATGTCTTTGGATAGGCGTACAGTACTAGAGACCAACCAAAGTAAGGTCGATTTTTTACGCACACTTTATAGAATGACGTGCAAAATTAGGCGCAGTAGCACATGTGTTGATTGCATTGTAACAGTAACAAAATGGAGACAGTGCCGTTGAAATGATTAACAATCTTTGGACACCTTCTTTCATGAGTTTAAACTGTTAGCGGACAGTTCCTTTCATTGATTAATGGTATGCGGGCACTTTCTTTGTGTAAAATTGTCCGGTTAACTGAAAAAAAGTGCCAGCCTAATGAAATAAACAGCACAGTTGAAACAGTGGTGACGAGTTAGAAAGGAGTACAACTATTAATTATACTGTCGGGAAATAAAACTGGAGTGTTAAAAGTACAAAATTGTTCTTATCATTGAATCTTACAATAATACTGGCGAGACTTACTGTGAACAGTATCTACTGTGTTTTCGCTCACTTTGTCTGGTACAGACAAATCATTAACTGTCATTTCTCCATTTTGGTCAACACTGAGTTCAAAAATGTTCTTCGAATCCCGACTCCCAGCAAACAGCTTGATAGAATAGCCATCAAAGTAGATAGTAATAACGGCATTGCTTAATACCTGGGAAAAGCAAAACTGTCAGTAATATCAAAAACCCAGTGTACTAAACGTTTTCTTACAACCGAAAAAATAATAATTTCGGTTGGTTTACGTGATAAAACTAATTTAAGTTAAACATATGGATTGAATGCATGTTCGATGTAATTGTGTGTGTGTGTGTGTGTGTGTGTGTGTGTGTGTGTGTTCTTTGATAGGGATCCTTCATAATTACAAGGGGACTGGGAAATCATGCTCGGTCTGTGGCATAAAATGGGACAGCCCCAATTCGCTGTGCTAAAAAAATGACACTCCCTCAACTTCCTTTCTCTAAAATAGGACTCTCCCCGTGTTCAAATGTTTCAATGAGAACTTACTTTTCAACACCGTCTCCCTGTAAAATTGATACAGTTTAAGCTTAATAGTCAGTAGGCCATGGGTTCGATTTCCACTAGAGATTGGGAGACTGGATCTAATTGGTTGAGCCACAGACAAATAAGTGTGGCTGAGCTGAAGTCCAGAACTCCCGAATACTAGGTGAGCAAACAACTGACAACCTTTGAACCGAGGTCACTATCTCCACGCCACCATATTTTCGATGTCCCCAATATCTTCCCTGGCCATTCCATTTTACTACAATGCAATGTGACCTGCTTCTCTCGTAGTTAATTAGTAATTAACACCTTTGTTTTAGTGCATAGTAATTACTTCAGTGTATTTGTTGAGTCCTAAGTGAAAGGATGAAAGCTTCAAAAACAACTTTCTAAAACTCTGTTGGAAATTGAAAAAGTTTACATTACCTCAGTATGTCTAATACAACACAGATTATCGTATAACCTGAATATAAGTAACAGTTAATTCCTTGCTTTTCATTTAATATGATATGATTTTACTTTGCAATGTTGGCAGTGGTGAGATAGGATATCAGAAGGAGTTGGGACCGGTGGTAGCGGTGGGATCATGCCAAAGTCACAAAAAATGCAGTTCGTTTTTTTAAACTGTGGCCCTGTCTATCCGGGCATAGATTCTAACTTCCCACCCCTAATTCCGCTGGCACGCCCCCTTGTAATGACTGAAGGCTCCCTTATGTCGATCACACACGTGCCTGTTGACATATATCTAATTATTTTTTTCTGTATAATATCTAATTACTTTTTCTGTATAATATGTATTGTATTTATATGTTACTTTATTTTTGTAAATTGTTGAATTATTTTTGGAATTGAATTTATTTCGTCTTGCAGTCCCATACTAAATTGTTACGTACTCTCCAACATGGGCCTACCTCTTTGCACTGCATTTCCACAAATCTGTTAGTATTCTGTAAACATTTTAGGCTTGATGCACTGCTGACACCACTAAGTTCAAGATCCTTTATAACAGTGTTTATACTTTCAAATGATATGGGTGACTTACACTCCATTTCCCACTGTTTGTCTGACCCGGCAATTCCTGAAATAATTGCGAACAAGACTGTTACAGAATTCATTGTCAGGTACTAAGTATATCGTATTCTTGTAGGGGTGGTGTGATCACGAAAAACCAACCAAATTGGATCAAATCAGAAAATATCTAAAAACAAATGCGTATAAAGGAAGGTTGTCTACGACATTTACTATGAAGTTATACTTGTTGATTATGCTAATTCGTTAACGTTTAATGACCATGTTAATATTACAACAATGTTATCGAAGGTGTAAGACAGGTGCGAACAGCGTCTTTTCCATCTCAATATACCTATCGATAGGCACATTGCTTGCATAAGTTGTAGGAAAATACCTTCTATACACGTATATCATTCACATCAAGTGCCATGGTTAATAAAAGTGAAACAGGTTTAAACTGCAAAGGAGAGGTGTTTAAATAGACACTGTCCATTGGGGCTAACAACAATTTGATACTGCGTTGAAATGAATTTATATAAAGTACATTAAATATATCTCATTAATCCCCGCATATTATAACAGCACTTTTGCTTGGAGTATTTGTGAAAAATTGAGAGACTTATTAAAATAAGTCTACTTACTTTTAATAGACATGTCGTGTATTACTTTGTCTTCCTGTTGTGTGTTTACCACGTTCAGTTCATTCACAACCATTTCTCCATGTCTGTCAATACTTATCTCAAACTCATTTTCCCCTTCCCCAGCAGTGAAGATTACCAAGTTTCCTTCACAACACACCGTAATGGTCGCATTTTCTAATACCTTCGGATGACAAAGATGCAACAATAAGCAAGGAAATATATGATATGCGAAGACAAATGATTGGAACAATTCACCTCATATGACATATATGTATATGTCATATTGTAACGCTGTGATATGGGTAAAGCATGTTTTCATTTCAATAGAAGACGGAACTCTGCATATTTCACAGGTTGACTGTGAAGCTCTAAATATTAGCTCTAATCATCTGCACATATCTTTGCTACATTGTATTATATATATACAATTATATTATACCACTACATTGATGGCGCAAATCGAGAGATCTGACTGTAGAGTAGACATCGAACTAGCGATAATGCACAGTTGGCACGCGTCCAAATTTTGATGTTCACTGTTCTTCTACCAATGTTGTCGTCCTTGCAGGGACGGGGGCGCAAATGAAACCAGAAAATGTTGCGTCTTATCGTGTTTCCGATATTTTCAATATATTGCGATAAACTACCCCTGGGAATAGCGAGTGTATATGTTTCGTTCACTGGTCAAAAGCTGTTGGTATAGCATTCCCAAGGGGTGGTTTATTGCTTAAATAATCTTACAAAGTATCAATAACGGACTTTATTTTAAGTACTAGTAGTACTTTCTCTGCACACATGTGCTCTTTCTTTGGTAGGTAAACGTAAAGTGCACAAAAGAAAATCACATTCCAACACAATTTTGAATATATTAAGTGTATGTGCCCGCGTGTGAGCTTACTTTACCTTCTTTTCTTGCGCTTCCACAAATTTGTTTGCGTTCTGTAAACATGTAATATCAGGTACATCGTTCCCATCTTGCTCTTTTAGTGCTCTGATGATTTTATTTATACTAGTGAATGAAATTACCGGGTGACATTTCATTGACCAGGTGCCGTCAGAATTCGCTGTGCAAGAGAAATCAGAAAATAACACTAGCCTCCGTATATTTAAGCAATAAACCACCCCTGGGGATGGTATACCAAGAGGTTTTGAACAGTGAACGAAATATATGCACGAGCGATAGCGAGTGTATATATTGAGTTCACTAGTCAAAACCGAGTGGTATACCATTCCCAGGGGTGGTTTATCGTTATTATATTATACCAGTATATTGAAAATATCGGCAACAAGATAAGACGCAACATTTTCTAGTTTCATTTGCGCCCTCTTCCCTGCACGAACTACAACGTTCGTAGACGAACAGTGAACATCAAAATTTGGACGCGTGCCAACTGTGCATTATCGCTCATTTTAGACGCGCTAAGTTCGATGTCTAGACCAATCAGATCTCTCGATTTGCGCCATCAATATACTGGTATAATATAATAGAGAGTATAACTTACAATCAACTGCTCTCTCTCTCTCTCTCTCTCTCTCTCTCTCTCTCTCTCTCTCTCTCTCTCTCTCTCTCTCTCTCTCTCTCTCTCTCTCTCTCTCTCTCTCTCTCTAGCTCTCTCTCTCTCTTCTAATACCAATTTGGCATTTGTAAAACAAGACATCACTATTCATTAGTCAACGTTTAAGGTAGTGACCTATTTCTCATGTAAGTATATTTGGTGATATTTAGAATAATTACAGTGCATTGACGTAAATTATTGAAGCGATCAGATTTACGGCAATAGTTCATTCTATCTTTTTTATCTGCATTATATATAATCATACATACGTATTGGCGTATTGTCTGGCTTGGATTCCTCACTTTGTTGATCTTCAACATCACTTCCATCTAACTCATCTTCATGGGATGCGATACTGTATGTATACAAAAATGTTATACTCCTACTTACATTGTGTGAGTGAGTGGATGAGTGTTTGTGTATGTATGTATGTATGTATGTATGTATGTATGTATGTATGTATGTATGTATGTAGAAGGACGGATGGATGATAAGTACGTTTTAATTGTGTCAAGTACGAGCACAACTGACGTGTGTGTGTGTGTGTGTGTATTCGTGATGTCTCACACATGGTATTGTTATGTATACAATGGTATAAGCATGATATTAATAGCAACTTGAATGAGAAATAATCCAGTAGTGTAGACCATATCGTATCTTAGTTCCATACTTTATTATCAATTTATCTGATTACTACATGTACACTACTATCCAAATAATCATTACAGATAAAACACCAAATAACAAAAGAAGATGCACCATATGGGGATTTTATCAGATAAATCCAACCAACTGACATCACTTTCAAACTTTCGAAAATATCACAACCAACCGCTTGCTCACTTATTTCACGTTAACGAAATACATTGCAAACACCTGATTACTTTTAATCTCAATAGACATTAATAGTGACTTATGTATCTACAGCATTTTCATGAACTTGCTGAACACGTGATAAGTGACTGTAAATGTACAATAAGATATAATCTACTAAAGCATACCTCTTTAATCAACGCACTTAATGAATTTTAAGCTATCAATATACCAACAAAATAAATCATTTTTCGACTCAAACCAAGTGCTTCACACACTTGTACAGCAGTTGTTTATTTTTGCACGGACCTTTTATTCCCACTTCTTAGAGAACTACCATTATCTATATCCTCCACGAATTCATCATGCATTGCTCTTAAATCATAATTTGCAGACATCCTTGGCTGTTGTTCGTAGTCAAGGGCGATATCGACGTGTTTGTTTTCACCACCGGCTTTGAATATCACACGGAAGCCTTTACAGTACACACTTATCCTGCAATCACTTAATATCTATAAAGCAAATATAAAAAAACAACATGAGATCAACCCAACTCTGAAGAATTATTTTATGTCATTGTACATACAAGGAAAAGAGAAGAAACACACAAACAAAACATAAACAAGAAATAGAAAGAAAAAACGGTTTTGTATTGTACGAACGGTAGTTTCGAACAATAGTACCCTTTATCATGTAAATAACATCAAACGTGTGAATATGCCCAGAGTCACCACAATTTTGAATTTAACAAAGCAAACTTCAACGGGATATTACTAGTAATCATTTAAGAATATCATCTTTGGCAACAAAGAATGTTTCTTACCTCGTGTGACGACTCGCTAACTAGTGTAAAGCAATACCTAAGACAGCGTTGGTCACTTTCATCGAGAGTTGTCGATTTTAGTTTGTCGAGAACATCATTGATATCCTCAAAGCTGACGGCTGGATTGCACACTTTTACGAGTTCTATGAAATGTAAAGAAAAGATGTAATAAAAATAATTGTACGTTTGACGTTTACACTATAAGTGTGGGACTGGTGATAACTACCAACTATTTTCCTGTATGTATGTATGTATGTATGTATGTATGTATGTATGTATTTACTTATTTACCAACATTCCTACCGTTTTGACATTTTATGTCGACATTCAGTGCTTGGCTCTTCGACTGGAATGGATAATCAGACTTGTCACTGTAGGCGATGACGTCATATACAGGTTTATCGTGGTGGTCTAACGTAACAATAAACTGGTTCCTCTCATCTCCAGACTTAAACACGACACTCATTGTTCTACCTTCAACAGTAAGACGGGCATTTTCCAACATCTAATGTAGAAATTGAAATGTAATTTAGTTAGGGTCTGGGTATCAATTCTTGAAATGAATCTTCAAAATTGAAAAAAAAATGGTTGAAAGGAATTTCAGATGTGGGGGACAATTCACATCTTGATAACTAACTAATGTGTAAATTGTGATACTCGTGCCATATATTTGTCAAGCCAACTTTGTAAAAATAACAACAGTTTCGAGTAAAATAGATTTAGTTGCATTCCCTCGCTCTTCTTTATTACCACGCCAGGAACTTGAAAAAGTGCAAATTTGAAATGATATGAATAGGTGTCTGATCGCATACTAGGACACCTACCTCACCCTTATGTATTTCGATCACAGAATAGCAGTAACGTAAACACGCTATGTCATTACTATGAATGTATTTATCTGCTTTTTCACAGCTTCTGATGACCTCATGGATATGTTGGAAATTGATACATGGCTCGCATGACTTGATGTATCCTAAAATGTGGATATAAAGATGAAGAACTGATTTACATATAGTTAAAATTATGTAGGCTTGGTGTTTCACTCATGAGACATTATGGTTTTGACACAGAGCTTGACATTACTCTAGACTAACAATAACAGAGACACAATAAAAACAGCAGGATCACTTTACCAATCATATTGAACACTGATAAGCATTGCTATTCTTTCACACTGCAGTAAAAACAGGCTTCTAATGAAAACAGTACACATGGACTTGATGATTTTAATGGCTGCAATTGTTTATTTTCAAATTAATAGCCAACAAGTAAACTTTACTATTTCTACACCCCATTGTGCATTGCACCTATGTAATTGTTTCTTTTGCATTATAAGTTATGTGGGGGGTGTGTGCTACATATCATGTCGCCTAAGTGAAACGCGAAGCCTAAATCATTTTAGCTGTAACAATTACAAGTGTGGACGAGTGACACATTTGTACTGTTTGGATTCTTGAATTTGTTATATGAATAATATTTACATCCTAATGGAACCACCAGTGACTGGAGATTTGTTGATTGACATGAAATTCAAATTTCTGTTTCGAAACAATAGATAAATTTCCCACAAATAACAAGAACCTCGCCATGTGAAAATTGTGTATATTCAGTCCATTATTTACACTGCATTCTCTAAATGAACATTATATTATAATATGTATTTTAAATGACGGTCGTAAGATTCATTCGTGTCAAACAGCCCTCACAAATATAACTAACTCATGGTATCAAGATATTGACAGAAGAAACGTAATATGTGTTTCACTAGCAGATTTCAGAAAGGCTTTTGATCATGTTAACCACGATATTTCGTTGCTAAAGCTGAAACAGTGTGACTGTTAGAGAAGATTTTGCTCTTTTAAAATCTTATCTTCAGAATACGTATCGAGGAGTCGATGTTAGGTCCGCCATGTCGTTTTTGTCAACAACCTACCACTAATTTCCGAAAAGACAAATATGTACATGTACGATGGCGATACTGTACCAAAGGCTATTAGTACTGATTTTGACGAAATTGATAAACTCAACCATGGTAGAACATTAATCACACAATGGTGTACATGTAATAGCATGCGTATAAATTCGCAGCTAAATTTAAGCATGTTGTTAGTTTATG
Organism: Glandiceps talaboti; assembly: GCF_964340395.1. Lineage (NCBI taxonomy): Eukaryota > Metazoa > Hemichordata > Enteropneusta > Spengelidae > Glandiceps > Glandiceps talaboti. Next base: position 12,782,215 of record NC_135562.1, on the reverse strand, counting down.
TGGTCCTACGTCAAACTACTGGTATCTCTGTGGTAAAAGTTTGAGTAAGCGTATACATTTGAATTAGTACCAACCTTCACCATCAGCGCCTGGTGACAATGACTTCAATACTCCTGTTATGTCTCCATAAGGAGCCATTGTCAGCCATTGTCTTGTATTGAATGAATTGCTAATTTCATGGCAAATCGGTTTATTATGTTCGTTCAGTGTAACTTCGAACTTATACTTTTCGGAACCACTCCTGAATTTTACTGTGATATTAACGCCATACACCATGACACTTGCATCCTTTAACACCTGAAAGAAATTAAAGAAGGTAAACAACTTTCCACGCTGTCTTATTTGGAGGTTATTTTAGGAGCAATATGTATAGTCTGATAAAATGAAACACCTGGTCGTATGCGTATTACGCCGTTTTAGATTCGGAGATTTATCAATAATGTACACACCCATTCGTTGCTCTGTTCAACCAAAGAAAAGCAAGCACGAAGGCAGCGTCTGTTATCTTCATGCAGCGAGTTATTGGATGATTCCAACTCAGACATTACGTCATGGATATCCTTAAACTTGATATATTGGTCACAATCCTTTACAATTTCTAATAAAATAGAAAATAAAAGTAATCATGATATTAAATATTTGAAAAATAAGTAATGAATTGCCGAGATTAAGAACATAAAACAACTCTAAAATTTACTTATACAAAGGTAGGTTATATGTTTTCTTAAAGGTCAAACTTTCAAAGAAATGTGATTGTGCGGGCATTAGCTATTTTATAGTATTACTGGGCATGTTACATTTAGATTTCAACATTAACATTATCAATCGCATTTGCAACAAAGAATTCTTGGAATTCATCATTATATGAATCGTACCTTTCCGTAATCTCTGCTCATCTTTTTCCAATTCCTCCTCATTTTTTTTGACGTCAATTTCGAGACCTTCCTTTGGTATCTTACAGAAAATAGGGTTATTTTGATCATCAAGTGTGATTTCAAATTCATGACTTTGATCACCAGCGGTGATTGTTGCATCCATATGCTTTCCATAGATACATATTTTGGTATCTTTCAAATCCTGTATATGGGAAAATGATTGAAGTTTAAATAACAATTTTAAATATATTTTATGTGTGACAGGTGATATGTTTATCATAAAAGTGATGCATAGTTTAAATTGAGTATGACATTGTGTTGCCCCCACTATTGTAAATAAATAAATAAATAAATAAATAAATAAATAAATAAATAAACAATTTCATTTCCTCCAAGCATTAATTTATTAGTTTTCAGTTTGACCTCTCTGTATATTCTAATTATTTGTGGAAATTTGCAATTTTGACTTCAAAATAAATCCAACTGTTGTAGGTCTTAACTTCTTTTTGTCCCTGTCTACACAACTGCTACAGGTGAAGGGGCCTTTGAAATATTTTTTCACGATACCACTTTTGAGAAAAAATCAGTACTTGATAACTTGTACAATTAAACTTGGATAAATCACATTTAGCGCACATTGACTCGCCAATTGTAATACAACGTATGTATCTATCATAACTTTTTTCCGTAAACTGATGAGTCACCTCTCGGTAGTGCCAAAGGATATTTCAAAGGCGCATTACTGGAACGATAATCTTAGGCAAGATGGCAACGAGCGGAAATTGAGAATTACAATGGTTGTATTTTTGCTTAGCGATATACTCACCGTTTCAGATGATTGTTGAATTAAAACAAAACAGTGTTTTAAACATTTCAAGTCATCATCATCTATGTCTTCAGGAGAAGATTGCAATTCTGTTATGATCATGTGGATTTCCTTGAACGTGATGCATGGCGAACAATGTCTTGTGTAGTGATTTTTAGATTTTTTATCATCTGAAATGCAAGGGATCGGAATTAATAAGCTATACCGAATATATCTACAAACAGACAAACAAACAAACAAACAAACAAACAAACAAACAAACAAAACTGTCCTGTGTATGATTCGAACAAACTGACAAACAAGCAATCAAACACTATACAGTTTATGTATCGCAAATATATAGCTTACCAGTTTCAGCTTTCCTTTCATTTTTCTGTAATTGTTCCTTTCGCTGTGCATATTCTAAGTTGTCACTGTACGAGATGACATCATACACTGGTTTATCTTGGTGGTCTAGGGTAACAATGAACTGATTCCTCTCATCTCCAGATTTGAAAACCACTGTCATGGTTTTGCCTTCAACGGTAAGGCGTGCATTATCTAAAGTCTAAGAACAATCGAAGCAGACGATATGTGTTTTTTTTTGTCAAAATCTCAATGCCATGAATTTCTCAGTATAATGTTAGTCAATGAATCGAATTCGAAGTCGGTCCAATGCACAGCTTGTAAAATAATCCTTTATATTAAAAGTGACTTAACAACTGAGAACGTTCACTAAAGATAAACACGGGGTGAGATAAAACTACACTATCACATCTAATATACGTGTGGTGCTTGTTATGGGGACAACTAAATAATGTTACATCGAAGGAAAAGAGCACAGTCGTCCTGAATGTTTATAAGAGGAACTAAACAATAGGTACCTTTCAGCAATACATTTACAATATAAGCACACTATGTATGGCAACATAGTGTACTTACCTCACCCTTGTGTAGTTCAATCAAGGTATAACAATACCGTAGACATGCTACATCATCACAATGGACAAATCTCTCTGCCTTGTCACAGTCCTTTATGACGTCGTGGATGTCTCGGAAACTTATACATGGATTACAGGTCTTGACATACTCTACATTGATAGAGAGTAGAGAGATGTACATAAATAACCCCACATTCGTGGCACCTTCCACCCCAGTGAAAGGTATCGTCAAGAGTATAAACATCACTTTACTCTTTAGGTTACACTTTGAAAATGAAAAAAGGAAGGTGTATTTTAACAATCCCAACTGTAAATATCTCAGAGTTCTAGAACTGATTCCTATATAGATATATGTGTGTGTGTGTGTGTGTGTGTGTGTGTGTGCTCACGGCATATTTGCATGTACCTACCTTCAAACTGGGCGTTTGATTTCCATGGTTTACTAAGTCCCTTCTCACCACTCCCATGGAGGACTGAAGATAATCTCCCTTTATGAAATGCACCGTCGATCTCATGGCAAATTGGTTTATTTTCTTCATTTAGGGTTACTTCAAATTTGTATTTTTCGTTACCGGATTTAAATAATACTGTTATGTTGACACCATACACTGTGATTCTAGCATCCTTCAAAACCTAAGATGAATGCAAGATTAAAACAATGACATAATATTCATTTCCGAATTTCAAACGTCGCATTCTCAAAAAAGTACTTGGCAATAAACGATTTATATTCGCGAATAACAGAGTCGTATGTGTTGTTACGTGTTTTTGTTGAAGGTGTAGCCTTATTTTAATCTTGAGCTCACTTTCCATTGCCTATTTTATTCGAATTCTGTGTCGTTTGATTTTGGTCATCACTTTTTAGTACAGTCTCAATGTACAATCCGGGAATCATTGATTGTTGTTTGTTAGCTAGTGGATACTGTATTTGAAATCGCGTAGATAGTGAACTTTTAGGGTAAGGCCTGGGAATCAGAGGTTTATTCAAACAAACCCGTAATGCAAACTTATCGACGATATAATTCTGCAAGTTCTTTTGAACATTAAAAGTTAAACTACTTTCACACAGTAATTCCGCTATGAATAAAATCTCACAATGGATTTATTTTGTTCGCATTAACCCAGTCATGTTCTCAGTGTTTAAATGCAGGACAATAGTCAAAAGAAAGATTCGTAATCAGATATCAACTTACCCAGTCGTTACTCTGTTCAACCAATGAATAACAAGCACGTAAACAACGCCTGTCATCTTCATGGAGCAGCTGGTTGGATGATTCTAATTCAGACATTACGTCATGGATGTCCTTGAACTTGATAGCTGGGTCACAATCCTTGATGATTTCTAGGAAGGGAATCATGTATAAATATTATCAACATTAACTTAAAAGTGCTAGACTGTGAAGATAAGAGATATTAAAACCGATCGATACTATAAACGTATTCATTGAAGGGTAAGTCATCTGTTTTACTGTGCTATCAGTTGTATCTTTGTCTTCATTTTGTGTTTGTTATTTTTCGCGAATAAAATATTATATGAATTGTAATCGTTCGTTATGTTTGCTTACCTTTTTTCACTTCTTCCTCCCTTTCTTCGTCTTTAGTTCCGAGTTCTTCCTTTGGAATCTTGTAGAAAATTGGGTTCTTTTGATCGTCAAGTGTGATTTCAAATATATGACTTTGATTACCAGCGGTAATTGTTGCATCAATATGTCTTCCGTAAATACAGAGTTTCGTATCTTTCAAATCCTGTAATGATGACGAACAGATCACGTGCATTAGATGATCTTTATTTGACTCCATTGCATTTTTATTATCTAAACAATTAACAACAAAGAACAAAGAAACAGACAGACAGACAGACAAAAACCAAACAGACAGACAGACAGACAGACAGACAGACAGACAGACAGACAGACAGACAGACTGACAGACAGACAGACAAAAAACAAACAGACAGACAGACAGACAGACAGACAGACAGACAGACAGACAGACAGACAGACAGACAGACAGACAGACAGACAGACAGACAGACAGACAGACAGACTGACAGACAAACAAACAAACAAACAAACAAACAAACAAACAATTATAAACACAATACACACATTTCATTGGAAGGTCACAAAGTTAGCTTCTGGTACCGCATCTCTCTGGAAATATCAATTTTAGCTATACAAGCAGTTGTATACTTTATTTTAAAATTATGTACACCACTGACAAATCTTCAAAGGATGTAGAAGACACTGGTTCTCGGTATGCAGTATGCCTCATGCACATGAAGCTCCCAAAAGTCATTTCACCATCAAGGAATTAAAAGCATGGATCACTCTACAATAGACTTATACACTTTGACAAATTATGAATTAAAGCAAAGACAGACATTGAAGATATGAGAAGTTGGAGCCCAACAATTGTCTTAAATATGCTTTAGGTAAGGTGTCAAGTAGTGCGAAGCTTTCAGCACTGTTTACTTTCCCTTGAACCCTCGCTGAGAATAGATACTGTGTTTTACTAAACAGACTAACTAAACAAAATTTCCAACCGTCTCTTTCAGTGAAGTTGCCCAAAACAGGATCGACGAAAATAAGTTTCATGGCTTAAGCATTTGAAATTCAGCCATGACAAAATTAACCATAAATATTTTTCTCCTTTTAATAAAGCGAATGTTGAACTTCAACATCTCTAATCTACTACTGTTCTGCTTAAACAGCAAACTCACCATCTCGGATGATCGCTGAATTAAAACAAAACAGTGTTTTAAACACTTCAAATCATCATCATCGATGTCTTCAGGAGAAGATCGTAATTCTGTTATAGCCATATGGATTTCCTTAAAAGTTATTGATGGCGAGCAATCTCTTATGTAGTGATATTTCGAATCTTTATCATCTGAAATGAAATGAAATGAAATGAAGACTTAATATCCCAGTTCAACTGTTTGTTTTAAGAAAACCATGTTTTATCTACATGTGGATGTTTCAATTAATGTATGTCTTCTTCTCAGCATGGCTCTGTACTCCAAAATTGAAAACAATATTTCTAAGTTTCAAATGACAAGAACGTACTACCAAACCAGAGTGACTACAGTGTTTCAATTAGACGGCACAATGTTTTTGTTACGAATTAACATCAAACATTAAACAAAGTGGAGACACTGATAGCGCACAATCATATAAAATTATATATTTTATCTCACCGTAAACAAAAATCAACACCACTGTCAGATAAAACAAGGATGATTACCATTTCAGGTAAGAATTTTCGATTTTTTTTTCGGACAAACTAAATTGGCATTGACACAGCAATAACGTACTCGAAACTTAACTCCGATTTAGTGTTTATTTGAACTAGTAAAATAAGAACACCCTTGACATATGAATAAAAGTTAAACCATCAGACGTATATATATACTTAGAACGCATTACAAATTATACCGAAGTAACCAGCAAGCCCATATTCTCTTACGCCAAACAAATGAAGTTTGTGAAATTTACGGGTTCATATGTGTATTCAAAATATCTCTCTTACCATGTTTGGCTTTTTCTTCTCGTTCCTTTCGTTGTGCATATTCGAAGCTGTCACTGTACGAGATTACATCATACACTGGTTTATCTTGGTGGTCTAGGGTAACAAGGAACTGGTTCCTCTCATCTCCAGATTTGAAAACAACAGTCAGGGTTTTACCTTCAACGGTAAGGCGTGCATTATCTAAAGTCTACGTAAAAAATGAAGAATTTATGTAACAGTGTTTTACATAAATACATACAAGATGCCCTTTTTTATGGCATGAAAGCATTATCGTTCAGTAGCAAAACTCATTATAGGAATTACAGTTATTACAAAGTATTCACTTGTCAAAAAAGAAACTTCCAACTCCTATATATTCTGGGAAGCCATCTATATAAATAGTGTCCCGAGCCCCTGAACAGAGCTCCGAGATGAGGGACGATGCTTTCTCAGTCCTGCAGAGTATATTCTTCCTGATCACTTCATCAGTTTGTGAACTTATCATAATCGACAGCGCCATCTATCATGGAGTAAACAAGACCGACAGTTTGCACTCGAAATCAAATTATGTTGTGTGTATTGATTAAAGCTTTAGCCTTTTACTCAAGCTTTTAACTGCTTTCAAGACTAAAATTACAATAACATATATCCACATTTATTTTTCAGTGTTCAGTTTTAAACTGATGAACCTACCTCACCCTTGTGTACTTCAATCAAGGTATAACAATACCGTAGACACCCTACATCATCACAATGGACGTATCTCTCTGCCTTTTCACAGTCCTTGATGACATCATGGATGTCGCGGAAACTTATACATGGATCACACGTCTTCACATACTCTAAAAGATTGAGATATGTACATTTATAACCAACAGTAATGACAAATTTCACACCCCAAATAAAGTATCAAAAAGAATATCTGCAACTTTTAGTACATGTAACACTTTCAACGAGAAAAAAGCTGTGAAGATACATTATTGTAACAATTCCAACGTTAAGAGACCTACAACTACTGCATGTATTGTGCTCAAGGCATGTGTACCTACCTTCAAACTTGGCATTTGGTTTCCTCGCCATGACGAGTCCCATCTCATCCCTCCCATGGGGAACTGACGACAATCTTCCTTTATGAAATGCACCGTCCATCTCATGACAAATTGGTTTATTTTCTTCATTTAGAGTTACTTCAAATTTGTGTTTTTCATTACCGGATTTGAATAACACTGCCATGTTAACACCATACACTGTGATTCTGGCATCCTTTAAAACCTAACATGAGTTATTAAAAATAGAACATGATCATTAGGCATACTTTCCAAAATAACACATCGGATTCATACTCTGTAATTGCTTATATTATAACAATAATACACGACCATCACATTTTTGCTTTTGCTCTTACTCATCACTACAACATTGATCCAAATTCTGTGGGTTCAAAGGTGGAGGAGCGGTAGTTTTAGTAGATCAGATATCAACTTACCCATTCGTTGGTCTCTTCAATCAATGAATAACACGCACGTAGACAGCGTCTGTCTTCTTCATGCAGCGGATGATTGGATGATTCCAACTCAGACATTACGTCATGAATATCCTTGAACTTGATAGCTTGGTCACAATCCTTGATAATTTCTGATTATATACATTACATGTAGTATTTGAAATTACACCAATGGTATATGCAAAGCTTGCTTTCATATGAAATAAATGTTATCAGAGCCGTACTATCAAATTCAAATAATAATCCAAATTATAAAGGAGGTATGTGTTTATTCCACTGACAGGCCTATGACAAATCGGTAAATACTTCGGCGGTAGTGCGTATTTAATGAATACTTTCGTCAGTGAATGATTGGTTAATTTTTGAATAAAAGGTATAGTAAATATGGTTCTGTCGCCTTAAAGCAGATATAATTTTTGTCATAATGCAAACATGTGAGCTTCTAATAGAGAGTGAATTATCACTTGGCATTGTAGTTGCAATTGATATTATTACCATTCATATGACATGTACAGAATAAAGACAGAAACTAGATATTTGTATTTCTGGGAGGATTGCTTAACAGGAAACCAGTATCTGTCTGTGTCAGGTCTTTAGCTTGACAATTATGCTTTTCTCCTACGTACCACACCACAGACTATGGTGATGAGCTTACCTTTATGAGATGTATCCTCATGGACGCTTTCCACTTCTGTTTCTTCTTCTTCGCATTCAATGTCTTCATCTGACAATCTATGGTAAAGTGGGTTGTTTTCATCATCCAGTGTTACTTCGTACACTTGACGTTGGTCACCAGCAGTGATCGTAGCATCGAGATGTTTTCCGTAGATATTGATTCTTACATTCATCAAAGTCTAGAGACAACATCAAAGATAATTGCAAATCATATTGTGATTTTCATAACAGCAAAATGGTTAAAAAAGAATTGGTTAAAAAAGAAGTCAATATCCATCAATGCAACATGCAAACGATAGTGACGAATATATATATATATATATATATATATATATATCAATAAGAATAAAATATCGAAATCGCAAAAATTGCTTACGAGAAATATTTTAAAATTCAGTGTAATCGGAACCACACATTTTTTTATGTTTAATCCCAATTTAAACTCGTACCCTTGTTTATCTTATTATGAGTCAAAAACACTATTAGTATAGACAGAAATACAATGTCGAATAGAACATCAGATGTTTTGACTTTAATATTTCTGAATGAAAAGCAAAATTAATGTGCTAAGTTACTCACTGCTTTTGAAGATTGTTGGACCAATACAAAGCAGTGTTTCAAACACTTCAAGTCGTCTTCACCGAAGCCTTGAAAGGCAGATTCCAATTCAGAGATAGCTTCATGGATGTCCTTGAAAGACACACATGGTGAGCAGTCTTTGGTGTAGTGGTATTTTGTCTTGTCTGAAATGTAAATATGATTATTTAAACAAACGCTTTGCAACAAATTTAAGAAGACTTAGAAATTGTATTAAAGATAAGGGAGCCTTCAGTAATTACAAGGGGGGGGGAATCAACCCCAGTCTGTGGCATAAAATGTGACCCGCTCCGATCCCTAGTCCGTTGTGCTAAAAAGTAACCCTCTCCCAATGTTCTTTCTCTAAAGTATGACCCTACCCCTGTTCAAATATTTTAATGAAAAACTTTTTAACACCAGATCCCTGTGTCATAGATTTAGAGTCAAAAGATTAGTATTCAGGAGGTACTGGGTTCGAATCCCATGAGAGACAGGGAATTTTTCTGTACTAAAGATCCCACCACATAGATAGTTTTTAAAGGCATTTGTTGATTCCCATTATTACCACCACAGTGAGTTTATATTTGTATTAAATCAACGCCTGTGTTTTGGATCTAATTAGTTAAGATGAAAGTCAGAACTCCCAAAGATTATATGAGAGCACAACTGACAACCTCAAGACTGAGGTCAATATCTCCACACAACCACATTATCCCCAATATCGTGCCGTGCTGATGAATATTTTCGAAATTATTCCGTTCTTCTTTATGTTCATAACAAACATTTCTAAAATATTTACAAACTAACGGAAATAAAGCTGGTATATATAAATTACAAAACATTCTTAATTGTCACTTTAAATATTGAATTGTTTGGTTTTTTGTTTCCGTTCAACGTGTTTTCAAATTATTAAATCAATGTTATTTTTTTGTATTATACCTTCAAAATGTCTCCCTATCTCCTCAGCTTGGAGGTTCTCCCCTTTATCCGCATCTTTCTTACTTCCAGATACTTCAATGAAGATTGGTTCATAATTTCCATCTAATGTAACTTCAAATTGTTTTACTTCGGTACCTGCTTTGAACTGAACTGCAATGTGAATACCATATACGAAGATCCTTGCGTTTTTCCATACCTAAATAACAGGAGTAAACATTACGTTTTTAAAAAATGATGTTAATAGTTATTGGTAGAAATGAAATTTGAAGAGCTAACGTCTTAATATGTGATTACAAGTATGGTAATTATATTAATACACATATTAATTATTATAATTTGTTTTGTATTCAAAGGTTCTATGTCATATGAACACATTTCTTTGATTCGAAAACTGTCGTTTACCAGGATGGTAAAAAATGATACTCCCAGATAAAAGGCGAGTTACACCATTTTTTAAATATCGAGGTGGTTCTGGCAGTATATATTAACTCAGAAAAGAAATGAAAGTGATGGCAAAACAATACTCACAGTTTTGCAAGATTGTTGGATGACAACGAAGCAATGTTTTAGGCACTTTAAGTCATATTCGTCAAGACCTTCAGGGTTGGATTGCAATGACGTAATCACATCATGAACGTCTTTAAATGTTATACTAGGAGAACAATACTTTGTGTATTGTTTTCTAGACTGAGCTGAAATTGAAAATACAATGGTTTTAACAATACAATACAATACAATACAATACAATACAATACAATAACAAGTACAGTGTAGTGATAATAGGCACTATTTGAATACATAATGAATTACTTAGATGACAATTTTCTACTTTAGAATTTTGTACATATATTGTCTTGTACTTTTATATAAATATAATATATTTTTAAACATCAGACATATCCCTACACTAACAACATACAGATGAATATATGTAAAAATGTAAAACGATAGAACACGATACAATACAATACAATACAATACAATACAATACAATACAATACAATACAACACAACACAACACAACACAACACAACACAACACAACACGACACGACACGACACGACACGACACGACACGACACGACACGACAGGACACGACAGGACAGGACACGATACAACAGACAAAACACGTCACCGATAACACAACTCAATATAACACAATGCACCACAGCACAGCACAGCACAGCACAACGCAGCACAGCGCAATACAAGGCAAGGTAAGGCAAGGCAACCCAACCTACCATAACAACACAACAATGTTTACCTATACTAGGATTACATTAAGAAGTGCGTATATATATATATATATATATATATATATATATATATATATATATATATATATATATATATATATATATATATATATATATATATATATATATATATATATATATATAGTTTTGGTAGTACTGGAACTCTTTCTTGGGTGTAACTCGGAGTTTCACGCATATTGCGATCATCAGACACTCTAGGGTATGTAAGTCTATTGCTGTGTCTGATGATCGCAATATGCGTGAAACTCCGAGTTACACCCAAGAAAGAGTTCCAGTACTACCAAAACTATTACGCTCTGCCACTGCGGTATAGAGCACTGTCTTAGCAGATTGATACTCACCGAGTTATATATATATATATATATATATATATATATATATATATCGCTAACGCTATCAAGCTTAAATCCTCATCACCTATTTGAGGGCTAAGTTAATTTTGTTACTGTTTTCAACGCCATTCAGTCAACATAACATACGATAAATATTCATTTACATACATACCTACATATAATTGAACCATCTTAGCAGGGTTATCCGATATCAATATATTCGAGTCTTGTTGTTCTCCATCTTCGTCCATTTTACCATCTGACACTTCAATGTATATTGGTTCATGGTATTCGTTTAGTGTTATTTCAAATCTATTTATTTCGGTGCCTGACGTAAAAACAACAGTTATGGCTACTCCATATACTGAGATCATTGCATTTTTCCATACCTATATATATATGGAAGATGAAAGGAAGTATGTGATATTAACTAACAGCAATAGACTTACATACCCTAGAATAATCAATGATTCAATACCAAGTAATCAATAGTTGTGAACGACGAAATACATAGACACACAGACAATTCTTCAAATCTGAAAAAAAAATATTTTGACACAATTCTCACTACTGTGTGGTGCATTAAAAAAAACAATTGTTGTAACTCACCGTCCAATGCCTATCCTTCAATAGGGTAAAACAGTGACGTAGGCATGCCTCATCGTTTACCCTCAGATATCGTGGCGGGGATCCCAGTTTTGATATCGCATTATGTATGTCTTCAAAAGATATACACGGCTTACATGAAATGGTAAGTTGGTCCCCATTCACTGTTGACATAAGCATTATAACAACTTATATTATTACACATTTATATTCTACACGTTGTAGTGTTGGTTTTCAGGTATCATCAACTAACTGAATCATCCACTTGGGGCAAGATAAGTTTAAAACTTGTACAGTATACATCAAATTCTCATGGAGTATCTAATACTCTGATGATATTATTAGTGTTTGCAATTTAAGATATGATCATTTACAATTAATTCCAGGATAAGTAGCTGAATGTTGTATGGCTTGGAAAAACATATGTATTTTCCTGCGTGTTTTCGTTGAAAGTGACTATAAGTCCATTAGGCTGGGAACTTTTCTATATTTACTCTTCTGAGATTACATTCAATTGATGTAACCTACCACTTGCCATTATAATAAATATCTTACTACATACTACTACTATGAAAATCATAGAGGGTAAATTATTTTCTTCAAATACCTTGTTCATATCCATTTTGAATTGGGTGGTCATCTTGAGTAAACGAGATTTGACTAATGTAGTACGGTGACTTGCTCGGCAGATTATACGTTTGTTTTCGGTGCTGTCTCACATTCCAGTCAAACATTTCACGTGATACAGGTTTACCTTTATGGTCAAGACTGACTTCAAATCTAGTGAATCCAACACCAGCTGAAAACGTCACAGTCATGAATCTTTCCCGAGCAATGATTCGTGCATTCTTTAATATCTAGGAAAGGGTAAGTGTCGACATGAAATAAATAGATGATCAAAATTGAATTTTTTTCCTGTTGCGATTTCTCCATATCTTTCACTAATATAGTTGATGGCGAGCGATTCACCATCATCAGCAGTAACCCCCAAGAAAACAAGCAAACTAAAACAAGTAACACTATCTCCATCATTGGTAATATTCATTTAAATGTAACTAATTCAACCCATCGCTTGTGATGATGATGATGATGATGATGATGGTGGTGGTGGTGGTGGTGGTGATGATGATGATGATGATGATGATGATGATGATGATGATGATGATGATGGTGGTGGTGGTGGTGGTGGTGGTGGTGGTGATGATGATGATGATGATGATGATGATGATGATGGTGGTGGTGGTGATAATGATGATGATGATGATGGTGGTGGTGGTGGTGGTGGTGGCGGTGGTGGTGGTGATGATGATGATGATGATGGTGGTGGTGATGGTGATGATAATGATGATGAGGGTGGTGGTGGTGGTGGTGACGATGGTGATGATGAGGATGGTGTATTGTACGAATTGTAAAGATTTGTAAAGGGTAGTGAATAGGTGTTGAAAATACAAAACGTATGTTCTATACATCACACCAGTAATTTTACTTACCTCCCGAGACTGTCTTACAAGTAGTCTCTTACAATATCTCAGACATGTAAGTTCGTCTGTGCTCAGAGACCTCTTTCTTCGGTCTAAGTAAACGATCGTATCGCTAATATCCTTCAGGGTTATTCCAAGACGAGCGTCGCATCGCTTCTCGTACAAAATATACCGAGCCATGATTTAGACTGAAAAGGACACAAACATTGAGGAAAAATACGTGATTTTTAAATCTAAAAAATAAGAATTGCCAGCTGTCGAGATATAAAGTGAATTGCAGAGGGTAACATAAAGAAAGTATTAATTACTTGAGGAAGAAATGTGCTTCCCTAACTGTTCACCATCACCACGGAATTTCATACCGTCCATGTCACTGGTGAGTATTAGTATCCTTGCTTGAAGCATGACAAACATTTTTTCATTGGATATATTTTATTGGAGATCGAGTTTTTTCCCCATTTTACTGAGTAAATGACATGCAATATTCAAACGCGTGTATATCGTATGTCTTTACACTTACTCACGTGAATGCCAACTTATAATTACATGACGTCACTTTTGGGACTTCCCCATTCACGTCGCGTATCGCTAGGACGCAATTAAACCACGTAAATGGTTGTTCAATTGAGTGGTTTTGGTGTTTGTTTTACACTTGTCAGGCATTTGAGATAACAGATGTTTAGGTCACCGAATTCTACACAATCTATGTTTACATTCTCATTTAGGTGTATTCGTTACCATGGTCCGGAATTATCTTCTATTTCAGAATTGCACAGGTTGATGTGAATGAATTTTACTAACATCTTTAATTAAAGACACTGCTTCACTGTCGGATATATTCAACATACTGGGTGGAAGGGGAGAGACTGTCGACTGTATGGTTGAAATATGGCTAAATCTCTAACGATCAGAAGTGTAATTCTCCGGATTTCTGAACTCCATTTACCCCAGCAATGTTACATTCTTTATAGTATCACCCCTTTCCCCCCAGAAAAATCCAAATTTACTGTTCCTTATCTCTCCGCGTTTACCAGTCAATGATAGTATGTTACCAAGAACCTTTTTTGGCAACAGTACAACACGCATTGTCGTAAAACCACACAGGCCACTTTGCGGCAACACGCGCCGCCGGCCATGTGGCTAGGCAACCAGCTTTGTGAAGTCCTGGTCATGAGGGAAATGTAATGCGCCGTCTTGCCAGAATAATAACAGTACATACATTTCCACAACGTATTCAGCGATCAACTGACCACATGGTAAGTGTGCCTTATTAGAGGCTTTCTGTTTTACATCATTTGAACTACATCCCTCATCCCATTGGCATCACTGCATTCCGACCGGTGAAGTGTTGTTGTTGATTGCATATAGCGAACTGCGTGCACGTCCGTCGGCACCTGGGTACGGACTTCACCCAGACATGCTGATAAACGTTGGAGAGCATAACCTATTCTTAACGATCAAAACTGGTTAATCATTTCCCACCAGATGATAAAATACTGGTTGTACGTGTACTACACTGTTTTGGACAGGAAACAGTTTGTATGAACTCATGGATGAAGATGTACTGAAGTGTGCCGCCAAATTGATCACATTTAAAGGTTTCAAGAAAAAAACCTACACTCCTAAACACATGTCCACTTTTCTGTCTATAAATTTCCCAAACATTTGGGTTGATAAAGGCAAATTCCATGCTTGTGAAATAGACAGGGAGAAGGTAGATCGATAACACTGTGGTTATAAATGTGTATGTGCACGTGAGAATCAATTGTATAAAAACTTTTAAGTTTCACAGTGAAAACATGACCATGACTTTTGAACTGTTATCATTGCGATAACTCTCAGAATAATGAGCTAGCTCTTCCAAGAATTGGGCAATTTGGGTTAAACTTCACCATTCATGTTCAAAGATTAATTAGTTTCACGAAGTTCTTTATATAGCTTTATTATTTACTTAGTTCCAATTAGCTACTGAATTATTAACTAGATGACAAGTACTTGAGTAGTCTCCAATTAATGAAACGAAATTAGGAAAATAAGTTCGTTATACTAAATACACCTATTGAACATGATTGTTTAATATGTAACAGAATAACCAGATAACTATCCTATCAACTTATCTACAGTTAAACGGGTACTTATCAAATAGGTGACATGTAATATGAGGTGAACTATAACCCTATAACATTGAAAAACAATACTGTGAAAACAGCGAGATCAAAGCGATGCTAAAACACATATTTGTTAATTCATGCCACAATTTTTCAACCACATTCAATAATGAGAAAATTCAGTTCATGTTTACAGCATTTTTGTACTTTTCGAAAATCTGCGCTTTATTCAGGCGAGAAATAACAGAGGTGATGCCCGCACTGTAATATGGAGGTCTATATCAAGTGCCAACATAATAATAATACTAATACAACTGCGATCACCTAAAATTGAATATTTCCACCACATTCTACATAAGTTACCATACCAAGTTCCTCATTTTAATTTCAATGTGTATTGATATCAAGGATAAATCTGGCAAATTCATTAGTAATACTTTACATTGATGGCCCATAGTCTATCTGTCAAAGACATTCTTCTCGATAGCATGCCCCTTAAGTATCAACAGGCAGCAAATATTATATTATGCAAAGAAAACTGTGAACTGAAACAATGCAAGAGAACAGATTTCATTTAAATGAGCATTGACAATTTACCCACCAAACCAGCCATAAAATGCATATCAATTTCACATTCGACGTAATTTAGTGGATTGAACTTTATCTTGTCTTGATGAAAATTAAAATCAAACCCAAGCTGTGCAAATGCAAGTAGGCCGATATAACAGGTTAACATAATTCATAACTCCTCCAAAATGCACGCTGAGTATATTACCTAAACTTGTATCAATTTGTCTTAAAGGTCACAACGAGATTAGACGCCTGCGGCTTTGCATCTTGTACACAATAATTATACACAAATTAATACACCAATTAAGATTTTCAGAAGATTTAAATATGTCCACTGTCTAAAATGTTCCATTAATGACTTGTAATTTTGAAAATGTATTATTAAAAAAAGTCGGTTAATTAAAGCAATATGGCTGAACTTCAAAACACACATTCAAGAAAATATTTTAGCTAATTTGTTAGATGTTTGACAAAATAATATGAATTGTTTTGATTACAAGTTTTGTCATTTCTATTGTACTGATTCTGAACGTTATAAAAGCTGCATATATGTCAATCCTATATATATTGAGCAAACCATATTGGACACCTTATGGCTTCAATGAATTTGCATCCACTTCAAAATATTTAATAAGGTATGATAAACAAAGCTACAGTTAATCTTTACAGGTATTATAAAGTAAAACATACAGATGTGCCCATGTACACACAAACACACACACCGTCGTACATGCCCTCACACACACACACACACACACACACACACCCAGTCACACAGACATACAGGCACAGGTATACACAAAGTGAAAAACGAAACAAACCTTATCTGACAGGCATATGTACTGTCCACCCAACGTCTAGCTAGATGTCCACGTTAGCTGTCAAGTTTCGATAACAGTTTAAGTTGCACCTCTCCAGTACTCAATACTTTTCAGCAGGTTGTGAACATTTATCCATTCCTCATCGCTGACGTTTCACAAATGCAATATTTTACTGTTTATTAATCAGTTACCATTATTATCAATTAAATTATATTTTGTGATAGAATCAACCTGATATGGAATTTATTTTGGGTTATCCACTAGTACCAAATGTGATTTTGGTGAATACAACCTTTGGTCTACAATTACTCGTTCACTTAATGACCCCTATTCCAACTGGTTAAGTGCACCGTGATACTGTTCCGTACGTGACTAGATAGCACTAGCGGCTTCAATTCAGTATCTTGTTGCATCACTATATATTTTAGATATTGAATACCTGGCTTAAGTCATCAAGGTCATGTATATGAAGTTGCCAAAACAGTGTTCAGTTTGAAAGATCGACCATAAACGTAGTTGTTTACATTATTATTGTTCAATGTATAAATAGTGTTTTAAGTTTCAAGAAGCCCAATTATCCATGCCACAAGTTCAAATCATGCTTTTTGGAACACTCAATATTCATTCGTATGTGTACGCTATTATTCACTACGTCTACTTTATAATATGTTTATGAAACTGTGTTATGCACTCAACATGTCATGGTGTCATTGGCTGTCATTTGTTTCTTTTCATTCCTTGGTGGTTTGGCTGACCTTTACTCGAGCTTTATTCAATTGTAGATCTACCAGTAGAATTAGGGAGCACCAACCAAAAGATCCTCGTTTCTGTCGAGCCCTGATTAATGTTTGGTTTATGAAGGTTTTTATGCCTGATTTTTAGTAGTTTTGTTTATTTGCGTATGTTGTTTTGTATGAACGTATACGTGTGACTATCATGGCACCGATACTGATTGGTATCACATCCGTAATACGATTTGAGCATGGTATCTATATAAACCCACGAAATCGGTGTTAGGTTTACGTTATAGTGCTCCCAGTATGATTCCACAGACTACAGGAAATTCGAGCTACTGCAAGTGAGAATTTGTAGTCCTCAGAATAATACACTGTAGTTTTCAGAAATGTAATCCTCTGACGCTTTTGACTACTACGTGTGTGCAACTATGATAAAATGATGCAAAACAAAGCAAAGAAGATGTACAAGTTTAATAGTTGTAAAACGACCGAAAACTTGAAACTATGAATTAGGTTACATGGTACCTGAAATCGTAGTCCGACATAGTTAATGTACCAACTTGTCCGACTTCAAAATCAGGTGCATGAGTCTCATAATTATCTTATCAATGGGTCATTTGTCATTCTCTTGTTAGACCAATACTTTCTACAACCCCTGTAGACAACTGTTTACATTTAGACTTGCATAATGCTAGTCCAAACTAAGCCTTTAATTAGTTGAGCATAATCATTCAGTCGTGTCTATCAACCAAACAATCCGTTTACTGACCCAGGCGATCGAATTATTCCGTCGGTCAGCCAGCCAGCCAGCCATCTTAGTCACTAAGTCTATCATCTACTATGGGTATTCTCCCGCTGTCAACCATTCGTCAAACTGTACTAAGCATTAATTTCGAATCAATGCTATTTCCAACAGCACCAGTGTTAACTCTTCAGAAATTGTTACTAACGGTAGCTACGCCGTCCAAATTTTCATCAAATCATTGTCTGCAACAACTGCTCGACAGACAAGATATCAAGATATTAAGCCTATTCGGTCCATAGATACGTTGATATCTATCCACTAACACTCAGACTACAGTACTATACTTGGTCTGTGTTAACAAATCAAGTATCGGGTCGTTCGGACAAGATCGTTCAATATCAATTGCAAAACCTGACTGTCTCCGGAAACCGATGTAGAGGCAGACTGAATGTTTCGTGACAAAAAATTAATACAATCAGAAAAATAGTAAACAAGTCTCTCCTACAGATGTTATAGTGTTGAAATAAGTATTCATTAAATATAAATATTTCATTAATTCTGTATTAAATGTTTGCTTTTCATCAGAAAGTAATATTACAAGATTCACACTGCCCGTCCTATCCTATATTATCATAAAATAATATGAGATGATGACACTCTTTTGAATACTAGAACATATCCAAATTAGCACAGAATTGCGGTCTTCTTCTAATAGATTCAGTGACGTCTCATTTAATTACATTTCCAGGGTCAAACGTAAATGGTATCTCGACGAACACTTGTAGCACTCAGATTAGATTTTACTTGCAAGTGTCTTCACTGCCGACTTCACAGGCTCAGCAAATGATTCCCGTCCACGCTTTTTTAATGATAAACCCGTGCATTGGTAGGTAGGTTGACGATCCTGGCCCAATGTGACGAGGTATTTATTGGATGAGTTTCCTGCATACAATATCAAATCTACATTCTTCATTTCAAACGTGAGTTTTCCATTTTTGAATCCCGTTTTCTGAAAACAAATAATTTCAACAAAACAATAATAAAAAGAGTCTAGCAAATAGGGTAAACTATTGATTATAATGAAAATCTCTTGTGAATGTATTTGTCAATGTTGGAAACAAATGTTGTCCATGTTTTCCTCAAAACCATTTGTTTGACATACGTTATGTATTCTGTGTAGGGACACACACACACACACACATATACATACATACATACATACATACATACATACATACATACATACATACAATTTTTCATTGTAATAAATAAATACATTATTTTTGAAATACTCAACTATGGCAATATTTATTTTCTGCATTTCCTCCTAAGAGTTATATATGGTCAACTTGAAAGGCTGCCTGTTACATTGACTTTACAATCAATCGTTCAAGTTTATGACGACAACACTAATAATGTTTGCCTTGATATATACACATTACATTACAAAATACAAAAATCACATCACATAATCTTTTAAATAATATTACAAGATGCTACCTTTTTCTCAAAACGTTGCCGTTCCGCTTCTAGTAGCGCTATGCCGTGATCCAATAACAAAAAGTCAGTTCCCTGCAGTTTGTGTTTGAATATCTTTTTTATAACCTCAATTGCTTCACTATGAATATATTCACATTTCATTTTGTAAGTCGCCTTTGTAGCAGATATTTCTGTAAGGAAAGGTAAACGATTCACTTGTATATCTTAGAATATTCCTGTCTTGGAGCATCAATAGTTGACTGCTTAAAATGTCTTATACGATGCATGTTATAAAAAAAACCTGTCAATTTCATTAGAAATTACAGAAACTGTTAACGTTCTCATGTTTACCTTCCGTAAAGGGAGGTTATGTTTTTGGATGTATGTGTGTGTGTGTGTGTGTGTGTGTGTGTGTGTGTGTGTGTGTGTGTGTGTGTGTGTGTGTTCGTCTGTGCGTGTGTTTCTAAATCATCCTTTTCCTTAAACCGAAATTCGGTGCTGCACATATTCTTTAGAAATATGGCCAGATCGAATTAGGTTTGGGTAAACATCCTATGAATGTTATACATGAATTTTCATTAATAAAAATGGTCATTTGTAGGGCATATATATTAAGAGTGTATACTTTAACTTTCATTTAATTTTGTAAATATATTGATGTTAACAGGGCGCATGTATCCTAAAAATCTTTTCAATTCATTTCATTTCAAATATTTAGCAATACATCTAAATGTTCTCACTTTATACCAAATATCATATATGTCAGAAGATATGATGGACTGTCCTGATCTACCAATATCATCGTGTCCAATTAAAGGTGGCAATATTTGCGTACACACACATTTTTAGAGCAGTGATGTCTGCTGAGATTAAGTGCAAATCCATTATTGTTATGAGTTATCTTGACATTCCGATTCTAACATTCAATTGTTTACCTGTGATGCCAACCGTTCGTTCCTTCCCCTGTACTTCTTTTGATATTTTCACGTTGGTCACCTTTTCATCTGCCATGTCTTTTTGAAAAGTTGTTTCTAGTCTGTAGAGTTCTTTTACCACTGGTTGCATTTTATCATCAAATGCGACATCAAATCTGTTCTCCTTATCGCCGGATGTAAGAACCACTGTAACCCCTTTCTCGCAAGATACAGTCAACATTGCATTGTTGAGGACCTGTAGAATCAGATCAATTGATATAAGGAATCTAAACAACCATAGACCCTGGAGTAACTCTTCGATGTCTTTTACCATTTTGCAGCATTGACTTTTGTACGGCTGAGGTTTGACTTTCGATGTCCCTTCAATGTGATAAGCAAGGACAATATTTACAAAACCACAGATATATTTGACTGTGCTAGATTGATTCTATTTCGATTCACATTGAAGGGACATCGAAATTCAAACATCAGCCGTACAAAAGGTCAATGCTGCAAAATGGCATTGTTGTCGGTAACCATGCCTTTACACAGCATCGAATTGCGCAGTACACAAAAGAGTGAATGAAGATGGCTTTTATGGTTATATTAGATAAAATTATGCTTAATCGTATCTAGTTTGGCGTATCACATATAACGGAAAATCGCCGTACCTCTCCATCCATTTCCCCTATCAATGCATTGCAATAACGGAGACTTTTAATATCATCATCATTTAGTCCATGGTTAGCCTTTAATGTATGGATTGCATCATTTACATGTTCAAATCGTACCATTTCATCACATGGAATTTTCAGAGGACCTTTAATAAAAAATACCAATAATTACAAATAGTAAGTAATAGTGTAGTTGATGAACAACTTTTGGTTCTCAACATATATATACGTGTGTTGGTAATACCTTGAAGAAGGTGTTCTAGACCGAAACGTTGCTTGTTACTAACTTACCTTGGGATTGGAAGTAAGGCCGACTTTGTAAACTACCTGTTCATCAAGTCACTTTTATTTATATATATAAATATAGTTTTGGTAGTACTGGAACTCTTTTTTGGTTGTAACTCGGAGTTTCACGCATTGCGCGATCATCAGAGATCAGTTGTCTGATGACCAGTTGTCTGATGATCGCGCAATGCGTGAAACTCCGAGTTACAACCAAGAAAGAGTTCCAGTACTACCAAAACTATTGCGCTCTATCTGCCACTGCGGTATAGAGCACTGTCTTAGCAAATTGACACTCACCGAGTTATATATATATATATATATATATATATATATATATATATATATATATATATATATATATATATATATATATATATATATATATATATATATATGATATATTCTCACATATTGCTAAAACTATCTCTAATCTATATTCCCCACACTGTTGTCTGTTTCTGTCTGTCTGTCTGTCTGTCTGTCTGTCTGTCTGTCTGTCTGTCTGTCTGTCTGTCTGTCTGTCTGTCTGTCTGTCTGTCTCAGATGTGCGGCATGAAGCACCTCTAAAATCGCACCTTCGTTGGTCATAATTTCAAAAAAAAATTATTTAACTAATTTAATAAATACAAGAAACAAGTGATACAACGGCTAAACTGCAAACATAACGACTACAGTGATCTCGAGAAAAATCAAAACAGAGTCTCCTAATTCAGTAATAAGTAAACTAAACACAATGTACATATACTGACCTTTTAAACTAACATCCAGATATTTGCTCCCAGGTTCATTGACATCTTTACTATAGGTTTCGACTTCTTGCGTTTCAACGGCATCGATTTTAGCATCAGTACTATAAGGATAGGTTGGAAAGCTAACTACATGGCAAAGCTACACTGGAATAGTCTTTATATGGTGACTGTGTTTGTATACACAAAGCTTACGTTAGCATTTTTATATTCGTAATTCATAAGACGGGTTTATAGAAAGCCAGTACACTTTTCCGTGAAACAGTTTGCAGTAATAATGTACTGGAATGTGAAGACAAAATTAAAACATCAAATATTTCTTTCTCTTAATGAATTGTATTCAGTACGTTGTCTTTAACTTTAAAATATTTAGCAATATGCAGTCGGTATGCGAACGACGGACAATTATTAGATGGACAATATAACAAACAAATTCAATGAAACATTGCAGTCCTTGTTTAAATATCGGGTTTAGTATTAATAATAATCATGTTGGTTGTGCATAAATTACACATCATGTCATGGACCTCTTTGTAACGTTTACTTACCTTGGATACGATGTACCTGTATCAGTGGTATCTTCTAATAGCGTGCGAACATTACCAAGGGTTTGCAGTGATGGCTCCCCTTTGTGATTGATGGCCACATGATATTCTATGTGACCATAACCGGCCATGAAAACAACAGTTTGTTTCTTACAATGTACGTATAGTTTGGTGTTATTCCATACCTGTATACAATTTGAAGATTTACATATCATAATTGTATGTAACGTAGCAAAGTAGACAGATTTAGAATTGTACATTTATTGTGTACCAGACAGTTATGGTCTAAATATGTGTGAGCCTAGACACACACACACACACTCTCTCTCTCTCTCTCTCTCTCTCTCTCTCTCTCTCTCTCTCTCTCTCTCTCTCTCTCTCTCTCTCTCTCTCTCTCTCTCTCTCTCTCTCTCTCTCTCTCTCTCTCTCTCTCTCTCTCTCTCTCTCTCTCTCTCTCTCTCTCTCTCTCGATTGGTCACCTGCTGTTTTCGGCAACTGAATCCACACCTTCGGGTGTAATTGTTCATTACTGAAATGAGCATTTACAAGGCGAGACACGCCCCATCTGAGACACTCTCAGAACGGGCACCTTGTCATAGGTAGCGTCACTCAACTGTCACTAGGTTCTATCTACCTTGAGCTGTGTAAAGCTTTTCCTTTTTGTATACTCTTTGTAGTTTGTTTTTTTATTGTTTACACGTTATGTGAATAATCAGTCTTGTATAGAGTATAACAGGTCTCTTCGCCGCAGTCATTTAGTGACCCCGGTCACATATTAATGAAATAAAATCGTCGAGATTGTATATTTACGCTTATACGATATGTACCTAGGTACACATCGGAACAAATAATAGGGAATGTATACCCTGGTTGTTCAGCGGGACGTCAGCGCGAGTCTATCGTATGTCATTATTTTTTCGTTGCCTAAAATATCTGAGCGTTCAAAATCGTCATTATTTTCCTCAACTTTCCGGTAATTAAAGAAATATGATTCCCTTATATTTTACTTTTCAGCTGGAAAATATGACTATAAAGTGAGGGATATGTCGGTAAAGTCTCTCTACACTCATAGTGACACTGGCAGCCTCTTAGGCCACTCATATTTTCCTTACCTGAACACACACACACACACACACACGCACACGCACACGCACACGCACACACACACACACACACACACACACACATATATATATATATAATATGGAAAATATATAATTAGTATAGTAGTTTTATTTTATTAGCAGAAACCCATAAATTTTACATTACCTTTGAATTTAATTTGCTATTCCCTAGAAGAGAATAGCAATATCGTAGACACGTTCTGTCTTCATGGTCGATGCCTTTCGACTCTAGCTCTAACATAACGTCGTTGATATGCTTAAACGTTATTATAGGATGGCAATCCTTCACACTTTCTACGTAAGTAAGCACAGTAATTAACACAAAACATTAATCACGGCTTAATCAGTCAAAAAAGAAAAGATCAACAAATTTAAGCAAACAATCGTTGGTATCGCTAAGTAGATGTAAGGCATTGACGAAAACAAACAAATTAACTATTTTACTGTGTTGCTTATTGATTAGAAACCACAAAAACGAAATATTAATATATTCAATTTTAAGTCTGTGGGGGTGCGCAGAGTTAAAACGAACAGATTGAATAAAACATTACTATACAATATCATTGAATATCGATATAAATATATGTAATGCAATGATATCAGCTAGTATAAAATAAACACATTCAACTTGCGTTCAGAAACAAGACGAAACAAACACACATCAATATGTAAGTCATTTTTCACTGCCAGTCATTTATGATATGTGTGTTTCATCTACAGTACCATTTGAACTTGGCCCTTCTCTTATTTGTACAGTCATAGGATCTGTACTGTCCTCCGAATCGTTGTAGGCGACCACATCGTATACAGGTCTGTTTTCATTATCTAAAGTCACTAGGAATTGGTTCCTTTCATCTCCAGACTTGAATATTGTTGTTAATGTCTTTCCTCCCACCGTTAGTCTAGCATTGTCTAAAGTCTTTTTAAGAAGTAAGAGAATGAGAAAGGACGAAGTGAGAGGGTCGAGAAAGAAAGCAAGAGACAGACAGACAGACAGACAGACAGACAGACAGACAGACAGACAAAGAAAGACGGAAACAAAGGAAGAAAGCTATGAAGATCGAGATTGGAAAAATCAATGAGCAAGGAAGTATTCATTGGTTCGCCATCGAAGACACTAAGAACATCAAACATATTGTCTTACCTTTCCTTTATATGCATTTATCACCAAGTAGCAATGTCGTAAGCAAGTGAAGTCATCTGAATGAACAGTTCTCTCAGACTTTTCCAAATCTTTGATGACATCATATACATGTTTAAAACTCACAGTAGGATCACAGTTGTATTCTGCAATTGAAATATATACATAATATAATCATTTACAGTATTAATTTTTTACTACTCAAATAAACTATTGAAGACAACCGTGTGTGTGCATACCTGTTACTTCATGAACACTCTTTAGATATTCCGCTGTTTCCCAACACTCTTGTCCAATTTGACTGATGACTGGCTTATTGTCTTCATTCATCGTTACTTCAAATTTATACTTTCCGTTGCCACACTTGAATATAATTGCGGAACTTGTGCAAAACACAGTAATTCTCGCGTCATCTAAGACCTATGAGAAAACGACAAATGAAGGGTGCACAGTCAAAATACTGTAAAGGGCCACCTTATAATGATCTTGAAGAATTATATTTAACAAATCTAGATCACGTGCTAGATCAATAACATTGGGCCACACTAGTCCCCCATTAGTATATCCAGAGGTTTGGGAGATATGCTTTTATTTCAAGATATGCAAAATAAAAGTCTGTAGGTGGAATATAAAGACATACATATTTCTCGTGAACATAAAACGAAAAATATTAATTTTTGTAGATCCTATGTTATCCTGGTTTTTTCTTGTTTGATCTTGTTTGTATCTGGGAATAAAGTCATGTACATAAGTCATTATAAAATAGAAATACATGATTTGAGACATTATAGCGTAAATGCTTAGGGACGATCGCGCAATGTCGCACAGGCTCAATAAACGCAGTTCGTTCATTTAGGACAAAGCCCCCTCCCTTAAACAACCTTCACAAGTGCAACATCGACATATTTATATACGATATAAATCATGACGAGAATTGTAGTGGTCACACCACTACGATTGATGCAATGTAAAAACATGATGGTAAACACATTAAAATACTACCGGAAATCCAGCACTGTAACTGACATTAGAAGTAAATTTTAATCAACTTATCAACACCTGTAGTATAGAATCTATTATCACTGAAGGCGTAACATTTTCGAAATTTGGTTAGAAGTGCGAAAATGAAGTTCAGCAATCGCATTGACGCAAGACCCCTTAACGAACGAAGTTCTTTTATTGAGCCTGTGTGGAGATAATCCCTAAATTTGCGTAAGTCAGATGAGATATACAAATCCATTAATGGTATTATCGGACTCTCAATTCAGTAATTTAAGCATATCTGTTCTGTATTGCTCGTAAAGTGGACATAATAATATAAAACGATACAATACAGAACAGAATTAATTCCTCAAAGATTCATTTTCACCCTACAGAAGAAAAATGTTTTGCATTATTATCAACTAAAAACCCCACATGTTATTTATAAGTTTTCAATGTTTGTATTTAAATCGTTTAAACGCCGTGATGATTTTGTAAAGGAAAACGGCAACTAAAAATAGTCAAGCTTTTCTTTTCTTCAGTTTTGTAAATACTTTATTTTTCTCTCTAATAAGTAAATTGTACATCTTTTGTGTGTCATTGACTGAGGCAGGCCTTAACATTTGAAATAAACGAACGAACTAATTTAAGCATATGTAAAATTACTCTTACTCTTTCACTGTCTGCAACTAAAGTGTAACAAGCCCTTAGACATCGTTTATCATCGTTGCTTAACTTGCAATCTAAATGTTCTAATTCAGATATTACATCGTGGATATCGTGAGATGAAATAGATTGCTCACATTCTTTAACATACTCTGTAATATAAAATAGAAAATAAGTTTGACAGTTTTTTCAAGGTTAATAGTACAACAGTAATGCATGCAAGGGAAACTTGCTTGCATCACCTTTCTTTATATGTTCATTTTACATGATATGTTAGGGAGAACTGTGATATGGCCGTAGATGGGGTGTATGTGGTTTTCGGATTAATAGTGTCATCCTAGTGTTATGTAGCTCGCTTGTTCGACAAGGTTCTGCGTTCTGCATTGTAGTAATGGATAGGTCTTAGTACACTTGTTGTATTCTAAATGCATAAATGTGTGTGGGGTTTGCTTGGCGGGATACATAGTATAATTCTTGTTGGCCGCAATATACAAACAGTTGCCTCCATCGGGTGTTCAAATTAAAATCATTTAAATGTATACTAAATGCTAGTAAATTCATTGTACCGTCAGCACGTCTCTTTAACTGCATTGGTTTGTATTCAATCACATCTGTTGATTCGCTGTTTCCATCGTCACTTCCTCCCTCAGATGTCTCGGTATACAGTGGTTCTCCGTTCTCATTGAGCGTAATCTCAAACTTATTTGTCTCATTTCCAGACTTCAAAAGGACTGTGAAATGCATACAGAACACAGAAATCGCTGCGTTTTCTAAAACCTATATATGTGTATGGAGAAGAAAATATAAACAAAAACATTAAAACAGTTTTTCTGGACACATACATCAAGGGAGGAAGAACGGTTTACATTGAGGGGAGTTTTAGGAGTTATAAATCATTTCATTTGTTCATGCAAAGTACAAGACAATGTTATGGTGTCTCTTCCTCGTGATTTTGTTGATTTGTTGGTTTATCTATTCTTGTAAATTTAAGAATGAAATCACTAAAATTATAGTCACATAACATTTTCATTTTGAAACACGGGTGCACAGTCTATCTACAATCATAAACGATATATTTATTCAATTAGCACACAGTCACACACAATGGACGTGTGCAATCAGTCCAACGGGTATGTTTATGTGTTTAGGCCTATACTAACAAAAAAAATTGTTTGGTTCTGGTTACCCGACCTCGCCTAGTTTTACACACCGACCCTAAACTTTGTTTTACGTATTCGAGAAAATAATAATAAAATCGCGAAAATTGTGAAGTCTCGCAAGTGGATGCGAAAACTGACATCAACCTAAACAATATAAAACTGTTCTTCCAATCTGTAATGGTTGTACATCTGATTTTGAAGAAACCAGTAACACAGAGACCATATGGAAACAACGGAAAACATAACTAACTGATAAACTAGGCTCTCACATATAAAAAAAATGAAATACAAAAATTACCTACCCCACCTATTCTAAAATTGAGCGTGATCAGAACCACACATTTTTTTAAAGGCGTTATCCCGATTTATTTGTGGAAGGAAATCGTTTCCGTAGTTTCACATTCCAGTCAATACAGAAATTCGGTCTGATTCATGATTAATACACAGTAATAGTAGTCAATACTCACCTTTTTAGCAGATTCGTTGACTAACACTAAACAATGTTTCAAACATTTCAAGTCACTATCACTCAGAATTTCAGGAGAAGACTCTAGTACTGTAATAGCCTCATGGACGTCTTTAAAGGTTATACACGGAGAGCAGGCTTTGGTGTATATGTTTTCTTCGTAGTCTAGAGCGAAACAAACCATACTATGTTTACCAAAACTACGTCGATATATTAGAGTATTACTGGGATTATGGTCACAATTGCTAAAATACAGAACTGGGTAGATAAATAGTTATTTAGTAGCTTTAGTCAGTGTGGCTTTTATCAAATTGAAGACTAGGCCGAATTCGTTATATGAGTTTAGTCTTTAGAAGGTACTCGATATAGAAAAAAATATTAACACTGCTAGAAAAATTAATATCATTATAATTGATGAATACCTTCAATCAATTTATTAATATCCTTCGAAGCTGATATCGTTTTATTCGAGTCCAGGTCTTCATCTCCACTCTTTGCATTAGACACTTCAATATACAGTGGTTCGTCGAGTTCGTTTAGTGTTACTTCAAATGTGCTGTTTTCATTGCCGGACTTGAATATAACTGTGACACTTAACCCATAAACTGATATCCTGGCATTTCTCCAAATCTACAGAATATGAATATATTAAGGTACACAGCTTTATAACGATGTTCCAGGCTTAATGTAATGCATGAAATTGCATGACGTCACTATATTAATTATTCGCATTTTGAGAGAACTGAAGTCACACCAACTAGAATGACGAACCAACAGGAAACATGAACTTGACAAGAGTAAAATGCGGTTTGGTAAAAGAGGTCAGTAAGTCCTTTAGTCGATATTTAAAACATTACTTCATTTATCGACGTTTCGCCCCAACACGGGAGGTCTTCTGCACGGTCTTCTGCACAATGATATGAATGAAACAATATATATACCTATTATAAACTATACATTGACCACTCTCAAAACTGGCAATCGTCTTTTCAAAACGCAATGACAGCATGACTAAAGTGAGTTTCAAGGTGATTCATTATAGTAAATGAATTGGTGGTATTAGTGCACAGTAATCTCAATTCAAATACCTTAATTTTCGAATACCTGAAGAATTTCATATGTACTTACCGCCCAGTGCTTTTCTTTCAAGAGTACAAAACAATGACGTAAACATGCTTCATCTTTAGTCCTAAGATATCTTGGTGGTAATGATAGGTTTGATATGGTTTCATTTACATTCTTAAACGATATAGATGGCTTGCAATCAACAGTAAACTGTTCAATGTATGCTATGAAAATAAAGAAAGACCAACCTTTTAATTTTCAATACTAATACTTGCTTCGTATCAACTTTCCTGTACCGTGGGATCATAAGAATGTAAAATACCCGGTTCTTAGTTCAATTGGAATACTGCGCGAGAAAACACACCCCTCTTGCAACTGTATAATAACTAGATATTGGTTTAACAAACAAAGTAATGAAAAAAGTAACTTTCAATACCTCTTTCATATCTTGATTCCTTTAAAGAGGTCCCCTCTTCGTAGCCATACCAAGTACTGTGATAGGTTTTATTCAGGAGCCTTCTACTACTACTAAGGTATCTCACACTCCAGTCAAAATCTTCACGAAACACAGTAGGTTTACCATCATCCCCAAGACTGACTTCAAATCTACTAAAGCCATCACCAGCCGTAAATATAACGGTCATGAATCTTCCTCTTACATTTATTTTTGCATTCTTTAATACCTAAAGGACGAAAGTGTATGAACATTTAATGTGTTCTATATGTAATATTTTGTGTAAAAAAGAAGTATTCAATGCACTCTCCGAGATTGCAAATGCTACGGGGACCAAACACCACCACAAAAAGGATTACCGCCACTATCACCAGCACCGCAACCGTCAACTTCACCCCAAACACCAACAGAGGCATCAACAAAGCTATCAACAATAACAGCATCATAGTCATTCTTACGAATACTGGTATTGCTATTACAAAAACAAAAACAAACAATGATAATGAGTATATTGGTGCTGGAAGATACATTGTCCACTCTTCACAATTTTTACCAGACTTTGGTGTTTTTACGTACCTCTCGGGGTTGTCTAACGATCAAAGTTTTGCAGTATACCAGACACGCGATCTCCTCCTTGGAAAGAACTCTCTTCGTACGTTCCAAGTGTAGTATTGTATCAGTGATGTCTCCAAGTGTAATGCCGATAAGACCCGAGCATTTCGTTTCATAGGTGATATACAGAGCCATGCTTTTAGACTGCAAATAATGTAAAAGATTTATCAGAGCAGATGCATTTGGAAGACTTAAATATCGGCTATATTATATATAAGAAATCGAAAGCGTAATCGCTGAATTACAGGATATATATTCACACTGTGGTGTGGTAAGTGTAAATATCTCAAGCTCGATAGGGACGGGGGAGGGGGTACTCCCATATAAAGGTCTACCTATGTGTGCCTCCCAAATGGGTCACTTTTTCACGCAAAAATTCCTAAAACATGGGTCAACTTTTTATCTGAAAATTCCGTAATCATGGGTCCTCAACACAGGAAACTTCCCCATGCTTTAGAAAATCTTCACAGCAACAGAATAAAGGTAAATGACTGGAAGATTTTCCCCCAAGATTTTCATGTCACGGCGATCCATGATACGAATGATGAGATGTAAACCAGGGGACACCACGCTCTACTGTAGCGAACTCAAATGTAAATGGCCCAGTGTAACCTCACTGGATGACCACAAAACGTACATTCATGCGTGAAAATACCTAAACATGGGTTCACTTTTTGTCTAAAAAACCCTAATCATGGTAGATGCTGTCAGCTTGCTCCGCACACCCGGGTACGGTAGATTTCAACCTGTCAAGGGAAATAAGAAAAGCAAGGGTTTGCGGAACCTGTAAGTATCCTCCATCTCTAAACGTCTACCAAATATGTCAATACAATATGGTTAGATTTCATTTATCGTCAATCAGCATCCATATTCGAATTCAAGAAGGTGACAGTAAAGTTTTTCAATAGTTTTAATATCATTGTTACAATAGAATATGTGATGTGACGTGTATTTGATGTAAATTGTACACTCAAAGAGCGTGTAACGATTTATTTTAAAAACAAAAGATGGTTATTGGGTTTAATGTCGGAGATTAAAAATTACTATACATAGCACATAAGAAATCAGCGACTGATAAATCTTAAAAGGTAGGTTACTTGAGTCCCAAAGCCATTGCATTCTGTTGGTAGAAACGTAAATTCGTAGTCTGCGTGCGGTTACCCAGAGTTACATGTATGTTGTACAGATTTGGTGTCAAAGGTCAACAGATAAAGTACTGGTGACCACTCATCGACAAACACTCTAATATACCCAAATGACTTTGCCAAAAGCACAAATGCATTGCCGTCACTTTAGCCTCACGTTCAACGTTTGACAGAGACGTAGGGTATACTCATGTAGGGATTTGAATACGCAATCAAGTGCATTTGTGTGCATCCTCCAGCACTTCCAGAAATCTGACTATTTCAGAACTGGTTTATCTTATCATCTTTAAAGTAGTCTGGCGCTCCATATTAAATACACATTAAAGTTTATCATGAGTACATGATGAGTTAAGCTGTCCATGTAGATAACGGGTAGCAAAATGAACACATTTTTTTTAATTCGACTATGTTATTATAAAAAAGTATTCGTGTGAATTTACAAGAAAACTAAAAGATTGAAAAATGATCAATAAAATGACCTTGAAATACTTAATTTTACAGTTACTAATGAACAAAATGAATCATTTCAGCTATATTTTCGTCTTCCGCACTTGTTGTTGTTGTTGTTGTTATTATTATTTTTGTTATTATTGTTCTTGTTTTTGTCTTTGGACCTATCTCATACAGAAATTGTATTAAAACGAACCAAAATGAAAACAGCTACAAATAGAGTCTCAAAGAGAAAACAATTATTTTGTTGTACAGATAATTGTTGAATAGTATATGAATTCTTTGACCACTATATATGCATAAACAAGAAATATTTACAGTCATCATGTAGAGGCCAATACAGTATTGCTACAATAAATTGTACATATTGTGACGGGCATTCAACACATTTATCCCACATGTGCTTTCAAATATAAATAAGTCTAAAGCTTTTACCTTATCATGTCGTATCAAAAGTATAAACATAGAAAGGTGACATAGGCATGCATTTTTCTAAATTCTAACTATATTGTCTAATTAAACCGGGTTACCAAATAATACAAGTACGCTACAGTTTCCAGTCAAACACACCCAAATTAGGTATTTGATTTTCCTCTGCACATTACACGGGATGGGGGGGGGATTATACTTGCTTCCAGTTTTACTATTCAAACAGCGTGTTGTTATGAGAATTTAAGATAATATGATGTAAATGCACTTGATTATATGCAGTTCCTGGAATGGGTATGGAAATGTATACAGAATACATCGCTTTTGTAATCGCCACCGGTAAGAATCCATTCATTAATACTTAAAGCTGCACTAGCCGCAAATTGAACATTTTTTGAAAATGCTACTAATATCGTACACCGTGAACAGTGTTACATCGCCTGTTGATACACGTATTTTGTACACAATGAATAAAATCGAAATGATTTTTGGGTCCACACCCTAACATCAGCACCCTAAATTGCGATCATGATTTCAATGTGTTTCTGTACTGTTTGATATGGATAATATTGAATCGAAAAAATTATACTCCAGTTACATCAGTACAGATTCAAAACGAAGCTTTCTCTCAAGAGTTAAACCTGCCACTACACCACTTACAGACCACTAATTAACTGATAGCATTGTTTTTTATGAAAACACTGATGGCCATATATATATATATATATATATATATATATATATATATATATATATATATATATATATATATATATATATATATATATATATATATATATATGTCATCTGGTGAAGAAAACTATCCCAGTTGCAGCTAATGCAGATTTAAGACTATGGCATCTTTTTAAAAAGGTTCAGTTGAGCAAAGTGACTTTCGATAGGCTTTACCTACTACACTGTAGTACAATGCACTGTGTAGGACCTTTCAAATTGAAGTTCAACATATTATACTATATTTTAAGTAAATTACATTTACAGTCACATTTTGTTTTAACTGTTGTAAAATACAATAACCAAACTGGATGCAAGTATAACGAACGTAATAAACACATATAATTTTCTATATATGATATATGTTTCTATGCAATATCCTTGATATAATGAACCTACTTACCGTTGTCGACTCGAAAGCCCGAGATCTCCCAACCATCAGTCGCTATTGACAGTTTGTCCATGAATGTAATGAGAACATACAAAATCCTTTACTTTATAACTGAGTAAAGCTTGTTTGCTGTTGGGTTTGATGGGTTTATACAATTTAGGTTATCGATTAGTCAAATTTATCTGCATGATGATTTCGTAAGTCCTTTGACCACACTGTTATTTACGTAATGACCTATTTAGTGGATCGAAATATCATTGAGTTGTGAACTCTGGTATGAGGTGTATACAACGATGGATTTTGTTTTGATGTCATCGCTCTGTTCACTGAGAGTTTGTACAGTGTACCATAGAAGTCACGCTATCAGTATTATGCATATTGATGAGCCACCAGAAAGGAACTAACTATGATAGCGTCATCCCAAGGGAATGAATGAAAGTATGAATATGATCATTGCATCAAAGGCACCAAAGGCAAAGCACTACATTGGTTCTACCAGCTTCAACTACTGTGTTTCTGCTGCTGTGGCACAGAAGAACTTAGGGCATAAATATGTTAGTCAGGTTTGTAATGTCAGCCAGGTTTGTTGCAGCATCGTTATACAGGATGTCAAAAAGGTTTTTAACTTAAGTAAGGAAGGTTTTGTATTAGGGGTATAAATGTCTATGTGTGTGTGTGTGTGTGTGTGTGTGTGTGTGTGTGTGTGTGTGTGTGTGTGTGTGTGTGACACCATTTTCTAAAAGACGACTGGCTCATTTCAAACGCAATTTTGTAGACATGTTCCATAGGGTTATTTATTACTGATATAGCTTTTAGTTTTAATACGTTATTGGCATAGTTTGGTAGGCCACTAAAAAGGATAAAATAGTTTCTGGTTAGGAAATGTTGTCTAAAGTGGTGCGACAATGCAATATTTGGCAGATGCCATAGGCTTGTTCCTGATTAGTTTTGCAGTTGTCTTCACTGGTGGCAATTAATGTAATTAATATCCAAAACGTTTGACAAAATATTTGTGTAATTGACTGACTATTCATAATATACAGTGTGTAACATGTAAATATGACTTTAAGTAACTTTGACATGGTTTTATAGGCAGTAAGTATTAAGCCTACCAAAACATGTGTTTTCCCATAGCAATACATGGTATTTCGGTTTTCTCGCGATATAACAAAATGCCTGGGGGTGCGCGAGTGGCTCCCGTCAGATATGCTAATAGGACACCTTTCTGAGGAGGAATCTGCAAAAAATATCATATAACTCACATTGCAAGGTTAACCCCCCAAAACCACCTCTGGCAAATGGACTATAACAGCAATGGGCAAATAGCAATCAATGAGAAAAAATAACTTATTGCATATGTTCTGTTGTATTCCAAAAAGTCTGTAGGAACGACAACCTCAAAACTTTGCCCAAACGGAAGGCATTCATTTTAAATCTGTTTACCTATGAGGCTATCGAGTCTAAATAAAGTTTAATATTATTATTATTATTATTATTACAAGTTAAGGGTGGACTAGTTTAAGTGTTATCTATGCATATGGGTTATATTTATTTGAACAGCTTGTATCACAATAGAGCAAGATGGGCCAAATTCATTGTTCTGTAAATGATTTATAAAGTTGTCGATGACATTCCCTGAAAAAAAATATTTGCCATGCGTCTTACTATTCTGTATTAGGGTGACCCTATTTTTTATGTCATTACATTTTTCATGACAGCTATGTGTCAGTCGGTTGATTTAAAAAATAACCAGATTTAAACTGAATGCCTTCCGTAAGGGTAGTCTTGCAATTTCATGATTTATGCAAGAAATTTAGATTTTTTCAAGTCCCAGTGAAAGTTAGTTGTCAAAAACGTTGCTCATATGCCAGGGAAGCTTGCCATCCTCACCTGCACTTGGCTTTCGTGATCCTACAAACCCAGGATATGTACACCCGTTTCCACGACAAATAATAAACGAAATTGAAACCCGCATAACATTGCTATTACACATTAGAAAGTTTGCATACTTTATGGTATGCATGAAGTGATAAGGTATTATAGCCCTACTTCATCCCTGGGTAAAGTGTATACATTCTTGTTTCGATCGAGATTGACAGACGCACCATTTGCTCCAAATCGTATACATGCGTGAAAGGTGTGAAGTGAGCAGACGATCGTGACTGTATATTTTTGCAATAAAGCTTACAGATGATGTGCATTTTCATTGCTCACCTCCTCGCTCTGATGTAATAATCTTCAGATTCAATGAAAATATCAATACAAACACTTGAAACCAGTGAAAACAGAGTCTTTCTCAGTGTACAACAACAGCGTGCATCTGTTCCGTAGCTTCCTGGTTTACATTACATCGACATTGGTGATGCACTTTCGAAATGAAGTGCGTGTGTGACCAGATGATCGATCGATTAATTTCCTAAATTGCTCATTAATATTCATGGCATTTTTATCAAAACCTAATCAGTTCTAGCCATTACTCAATGGAACACTTGTACTAAATTTTGTTTCAATTGAGTCAGCCGTTTTGGAGAAAACAATGACACAGACAGACAGACAAACACAGAGACTTTCATCCCTTAATACATCTCTTCCTTACGGAAAAAAATGAATAGAAAACATCTTCACATCATTTCCCTACATATCCTTTTCCTCGTGTCTATCGTCGTTTTATTGGATTCCTGGTAACAAGCCCTTTCCCAGGTTCTCTACACAACTGACATGTTCTCAAACCTCCCCCTACTTGAATAGCTTCACTTATGAAAGAAATACTCTGTTCGTGAGCATGTGCTGTCGTCGCCACCATGACTGTAGATGGCATCGACAGTCCAGACACTAGCCTATTTTCATGACAACTATGTGTTGGTCAGAGAGGGTACTTTTTCATAAAATATTTTTTTTAATAACTGAGTTAAAACTTAGGGTCGGTAGGGCAATGAGAAACAAAAAAATAGGATCAACATTCGCTGAACGGCAAGGAATAGTACTAATTACAACATGTTGTGAAAGTCTACCATGAAAATAGTAAGTCGCATGGCAAATATTCTTTCAGGGAATGTCATCGACAACTTTATAATCATTACGGAACGATGAAGTTGCTAAAACCATTAATTATATAAATTGCTCATTAATATTCATGGGATGGTTACTGAAACCTAATCAGTTCTTGTCACTACCATACAGAACACATGCAATACATTTCGTTTGAATTGAGCAAGTCGTTTTATAGAAAATAGTCTTGCTCGATTGTGAGGCAGGCTGTTCAGGCAAATATAACCTTTACGCATAGGTAACACGTAAAGTAGTCCAAAATATGTGAAGTCACAGTCAATTAAACTGGCATATAGTAATACTCTTCTGAGGTGCTGTCACACTGATCTATGTTTTGTGCACAAAACTATACATATGGCAAGTATTAGATTTTGTCGACAGGGCGCCATCCACGTTATAATGACATATATAGTTCTGTACGATTTGAATTATTTATAAGTTATATCTTCGTAAGTACGGACAATAAGTAATAACTCAAAATGATATTTTTATACTTATATCCATATACACAGCCAGTGCCAAACTCCAAACACTTACGACTTGAGGCTTGAATGAGAAATGTTGCACAAAATATAGGTTGTGTGTGCAAAACTTCAAGCGTTTCGAAAAGTACGCGAGCGTTTTGTCTACGGAATGCGCCCCTGGACACATGTCTGGGTGGAATATGAAAATAAACATCATAAATCTCATATTGCAAGGTTCGTCCCACAATAGCTACTCGACTATACGATCTGTACCTACCAGACTGACGCTTAGCATAATCATGTATATATCATGTGTCCTTAATGGTGATAATTATCAAATTGTTTCACGTACCCCAGCATCTGACCAGTTTAAGAATTAAATAGTCGTTGTCTCGCATAATTTGTAACGACATACGGCGACCGCTTCATAATCATATTGAAATCTGAACGACTTGTGAGTATTTACAAAAAGAAAACAGAAAAGTAACAGGGCTACAGTGAAGTTTAGAAAGCTTAGAAATAAACCTAAGGTATACAATAAATTTCATGAACTTGTCATGAATTTGTAATTATCGTGTCTGGGTTAAGACATGACGCTGTTTATACATGTCGCCAAACACCCAATTGGAGAGAATCTTAGTATTGCAATAGCTGACATTGGCGTCAAGACAATAATTTAGACGTGCTTTTATAAATTTACGCCATCTCGTTTCAATAGGTATTGCTATCATTTTTCCTGGGAATAAGACTTTAGTGATGAGGGCATCACATTTTAGATAAGACGGAAGAATGTCATGACTCTACATGTTTTAGTATTTAATAAGATATCGTGTCTGGAAAACAATTGTCCTCAAGGCGTCCTTTTGTTTCAAATTCACAGACCTCCGCATCATTCGCCTAATTTACATATAGTCATGTTTAAGCAATAGACATTCCAAGTTTTCCTGTAAAGTGATTTGTAAAATTTAAGACACTCGACTTCTGGCCTTGGGGTGAGGGAGTCAATTCCTGGCTCTGCCTTTGGGATGAAGCCGTGAGGTTTCAGGGCCTTGATAAATAAATAAAGTCTATGTTCCAGTTCATACCATATATGTCGTCTCGTAGGCAGTTTATCCATTCAACTACAAGTCAACCTATTCCTATAAATGGTTCCACGAGGTAAGGTTGGAGTATGGTCAAACAATCAGAGATCTGTTGTCTTCATTCCAAATATTTGAGTTAATGGTTTAGGCAATGTGTATTACATTATAAATAGTGTGTGTGTGCGTGCGTGTGCGTGTGTGTGTGTGTGTGTGTGTGTGTCTGTGTGTGTGTCTGTGTGCGTACGCGCGCGCGCGTGTGTGCTGCATGCTCCAGTTAGACATCATAATTGTCATATAATACTACCTTTAATTCATAGCAACTTTACTTTTTAGGGCTAAATGAATGAAGTCTTGACCTTGAGTATGGGATGCATGCCGACTGACATTACTAGTAATTGTCCTAGAAATGAAAAATATATTACCGATCGTAACATTTAACTATTGATACAAACTACCATAAAGAAAACCGGGGACATTACCGTATTCTACGTAAAAGACCTCTTCATATACACCAACGATATAATGAAAGTATCTGCATTTTACCTTTTATCACATAACTACGTGCATATCTTCTACTGTGTGATGTCAAACAGGGGGTCATTTCAGAGCATATAGTAATAATTGCGCATACACCATACCTCACCTAAAATTAAATTAATTGTATGGTCGGGTACTCCACTGCCTTTTACCCCCTTGCATAAGCACAAACAACATTGAAAAGTGTTTCTCACGTGATCCCTTCACATTGACAAAAAGTGAACAGAACTCAAAAAACCCATTCCTTGATTGATGTTACCCACAATATAAAGAAGTTGAGATAATTGGGGTTGAAATGCCTTCTGCAGGCCGATAACGTAGGACAAATAGAACGTAGTGTTGTCACTTTATATGTGCAAGAACACTGTAATAGTACTTCGGCCAGTAGTATTTAGATAGATCATGGGAAAATTTCAGCTAATGACCAGTTTGCAGAATTATAGTAAAATTGATATCGCTGAAACGCAATACCAAAATTGTATCAAATGATGTATTTCGTGCAAGCTCTCTGGAACACCACCCGATCCTAGAAAGTATGTTGTGCAACCACAGAGGTAAAAAAACATAATGTATTAACTATACCGCTCCTCGGACCATCGCCTGATCGTAGAAAGATGTACTGGGTGATTTCGTGCAAGATTTCTAACTTCTATCGTGCAAGACAACAATGTACAAAATGCATTTCGTGCAATATATCTGACTTCTGGACAAGGATGAATAATGCACTACACCAAGACAGCGATGTACGTTGACAGCTTTCACATACATGCTACTTTTCAATTATAATGTAAAAAAATCCCCACACCTCTTCAGAATGATAAAACTATAATTGAACAATAATGTACGCCCTCCCAGCCCATAATGGACGAAAGCAAACTTTTAACGACATACTGGGCGAGGCGACAGCCGAGCCCATTATGGAGTGCAAAGTTTGCTTGAGTCCATTATGGACTGGGAGGGCGTACATTATTGTTATTATTTTATAGTTTTGCCAATTCCAGTGAATTTGTAGACCGAGAAACGCAAAACAACGTATAATATATACACAGCGCTGAACATCGTCTGCCATGTTCGGCCCGGAAGCTGAATACTAATCATAGCGACACACGTACGTACACGTACACACACATAACTGCTGTGAACACAAATTTGTTTCATGAATGCGTTGTAATTTTAAACAGTGGAAATGACAATCATAAGTAACAACATACATTTCGAAAAAATACCTAGTCGTATGATACGTCATGAAGAAACAGAACAAATATCATCTCCATGTAGTACATATATGCCATGTACGACGCGACGTCACGACACAGCCAAGTAACTCAGTAACACTAACAGTGGTTACGATCAGCTGATCATATTGAACACTTATTGCCTGGCCGTGAGGGCTTTAGCACCCGTTTATTACACCCGAGGGACTGTGAGTTACCAGAATCAC
The DNA here is from genome assembly GCF_964340395.1 of Glandiceps talaboti. Classification (NCBI taxonomy): domain Eukaryota; kingdom Metazoa; phylum Hemichordata; class Enteropneusta; family Spengelidae; genus Glandiceps; species Glandiceps talaboti. Next base: position 12,741,682 of record NC_135562.1, on the reverse strand, counting down.
ATGTGATTCTGGTAACTCACAGTCATGTGGGGGTAATGAACGGGTGCTATAGCCCGAATATAGGCCAGGCAATATGTGTTTTATAATATACCTCATGCTGTGAACTCGCGGTGGCAGACGACATCGTCAGAAGCTGCCATTTTGACCTGCTGTGAACGTGACCATGTAGTTGATGGAACTATTTCCCTAGGGAAATAGCCATTCTATTTTCCTATCACCTGACTGATTCTACCGAATCATGGCACAGCATTATCACTCGGTATATTATAAATGAATATATTAGATAACACGCGTATGTAGCGCAATCTTTTAAAAAAAATTATGGTGTTTACCCCATAATTTCCCTGTTCTTAAATACCCACACCTTTATTGGCTTACGGACATAAGCTTATATTGTTATGCTCGTTCCGGGGCCGCGATGCCCAATAACGGAGTACATTATCAGTAATAATGTACAGCGATGAAGTCACAAAATTCACTGGAATTGGTAATGCTATAATATAATTGCTGAATAATTATTTTAGTCGATCGAACTTTACTGCTTTTAATTAATTAAAGGATTTAATCTCAGATCGCCAAACAGATTTATTGAACATCAGTTAATCGATCAAGATTGTACATGAATAAGACTCGGTGAACTACCACGTCAAAAAAAGCTGCAAATAAATCTACACACATCGTAGTCGCATTGCATCTATATCAGTAATATCGACTGGTAACGATTGTCGTACTTCAATCCATACAACCCTATCAGCCAAGCTTGACTACAGTAATACATTATACGGACAATATAATCCTTTGGTCGTCCTAGTGATGTACATCCTCATTTCGGAACTTTTCACCTAAGGTTATCAGACACTCATGTCAGTACGAACTACGCTACTATTCAATTCATAACAAAATTCACTGTATTGTCATTTATATCCATGGAAACATACCCAATTCATCCTTGGTTAATAATTTATTGCCAACGTTTACATAGATAGACTAAAATGACTGATGAAATGAAGTTATCAGTTAATTCATATAAGTTCAAAGGACACAACGCATTGATTTGCTCGTAGAAATCCCTCCATATATTAAGTACCATGTCCATAGTTCTACCACTCATGTAAAGTTGTTTTATCAGGCGATTGATTACAATGATTGTAATTTGACAGTTTAGCATATCACGAGCCACAGGCCACAGTTGAGCCTTAGGTAACCAATCTCTAGGATGAAGTCTGTACGGAAAGATACACATTTATGTATAAATAACAAAATTAAATATAGGAAATATATATCTTCATTGGATGCTGTAATAGTTACTGTTTTTGAACGAAAAACTGTTGCTAAAATTTACAGTTTCGGTCTGTAAACTCAAAGTTTCCAAATGGCAACTGTTACTCACGTTTTCTTGTTTCCCACTAATGCAAATATGTTTTCTGTCAGAAATTCAGAGACAATTTTATTTTCTCTTTTGACAGGCAACAAACTTTATTTCAGGAAACTCCTATACCTCTACACCCTGTTATCAAGTTGTTGATCCCAGAGGAATGTCGTACAACAAATTCTTGATTATACTGAGTTGAGTAGCTTATGAAGTGTATGGTCATTTTCAAATGGACTTGATAATTCTGCTATTTACTGTTTGAGGGCGCTATACTAATAGTGGACATTCTTGTGCAATCATTATATAGTTCGACACTCCCGGTCGATTCAATGATGTGTCTCTTGATTAAGCACATTCCAATATTAAAAATTAATTACCGGAATGTATTAGCTCAGTTTAAGATCAGACCACTATATATGACATACGGGTGGCAATACTTGACTGGGATTTTAATTACTGGTATCCATGACAACCGAATCGCTCGGGGTAATTATTACAGCACAACGTTTGCCGTTTCACATCGCTTGCCAGGCCAGGTCACCTTCGACTTGGGTCAAACCACCCACTTTCTACCGAAAATCGTGAACAGTCATTGTCTTTTTTCTTACTATAGCCATTCAAAGTACACAAGAATCAATTTACTTTGTAAAGTTTGTAATTTTGGGCGAAAAAATCAAATGGCCGAAAAACTGGGACCCCCCCCCCCCAAAAAAAAAAAAAAAAAGTGGGAGAAAACCTGGGCCGAAATTTACGACCTCGGGGTCAAGTAAGCTTCACGAAATCGTGGTAAATAAGTATTCCTAACAATACTAGTAATTCCCAAATTGATTTTGTAGCACGGATGAAGTTTTATCAGTCGAGATTTTTAGGACGAATTCTTGTGAAAGTTACGGCGAGTTAAAAATACCCCATAATACGGCTGGTGGGTACTGAGCAGCCAACAATGCAAACCACAGTATCTCCAGCTTGTCTGTATGTAAGCGTACCACGCGATCGAAGTGTACACAACGGAGACTCACTGCGTAATGAGCTATCGCAGTTGACTGGTTTTTCTTTGACCCTTCATTTTCTGCACCCCCTCCGGCATCATTTTGGATATTGATTTAACTTGCAGCCGAGACTACGCGTATATATATATGGCCCAACTATTACAACATTGGCTGATATATTTGGCTAATGTTTAACTAACAAGTTACAGTGATGTGTTTGGAGACGAGCCAGTTAAATAAACAGGTGCTCTATGTATATAAGGACAAGCGCCGTATCCAGTCTTCATACATCCAGGGCGATTTTGTGCACATCAGGGAGAGCGCTTACTATACCAAGGGTCCTCGGAAGATCGATGTCCTTCATAAAGGAAACATAAGGTAAATTGCAGATACATTCATTGTATCGTTGGTCTATATGTAGAGGTCTTTTACGTAGGTAGATATCCCCAGTTGCCTTTATGGTAGTTTGTATCAACAGTTGAATGCTATGATCGATAATGTATTTTTTTCATTTCTAGGACAATTACTACAGAAATCGTAATACCTTATACATTTTACTGTGCACACATACTTTTTTAATGAGCGAAACAACATTTGAAGTAATTGGATTCGAGATCCTTCTCGATGTTGACCTGTCATCCTTACTCATGAGTTGCACAATACAATAGCAACACACAGTCTGGTACTAAGACATACACAGAGCAACTGGGTATTGTGAAACAAGCCACCCGACTTCATTCAATGCCCACATTCTAGAAGCAACATCAAGGAACACTAATGAACTCTCATCATGGGGGTAACCCATTGCATCGCGACCACACTGTACATCCACCCCTGCCAACTGTACTACAACCAACCCTACCTCATCACAGGCCTTGATGTTTTTCCTTTCAAAAGTCACTTGTCAAGGGACATGTGAATGTTCAATGTCACTTGTCCTGGTAAATGAATTGGTTGTCCCACCAGGTTGTGACATATTGCAATTACTTTTATATATCTGAGAATGTATGTCAAGTACATGTAACCCCTGAAATAAGTTATAAATAAACAAACTCTGAAGGTATACAGTGTATTTCTATCCGCATCATTTTACCTACAATGTGGGCTAGACCAGTGTAAAATGATGACTTACTACTGGAATGATTTACTACAATTAAAAACAAAAAGTGACAGTTCATCAGTTTGATTGACTTGTGTTAAGGGGGTCACTACATGTCTCAGTAAAATCTTGTACATTATGAACTTTAATAATTCCCATTGATTTGCCTTCCACAGTTTGCTAAAAATAAACATGCTTCTGTCAATAAGTTGTTGCGTCTTTGATTACATGACGTGTACCTCATTTTGGTATTCTGTCTGGAAGTTGCCATCTGAGAAATCTTTTTAGATTGTATTTCCAAATTTTCATGAATAATTCAATATTTGTTGGCGCATTCCGACAATAATCTTCGATAAATGACATCGACGGGCATCGTCGACAGAAATATTCACCACTTGACCTAACTTGAGTCGGGTGGTGTTCGCCACTTGACTAAAGCAAGAACCCTACGTATGCGGTGTGATATACGTGATGTTTGTTTTGTACTTACCTCGGCCCGACCCGTACCAAAAGGTGTTCGGGAGTTATCATAGGAACGCAGACCTCTACATATATATTGTGACATATTTGCATATAAATACGCCAGCATAATGGATTGACAGTTTTGGAGACAACACATGGATTTTAGACTACGACAAGTTTACATTTGTTATGAAATATTGCTCAATTGTATTTTCAAAAACACGAAATGAATATTACGAGAAAATAAAGTGAAATTTCGACACGAGGGGCAGTGCAGTAAGGAAACAAAATCAAACTTCGACGACATATTCCCGAAGTGAAAATACTTTGTGCAGTTGCAGGAGCGTCTGAATAGCGTATGCGATATGCATGTACATGAAATCGGATCCTCAGAAATTTGTCCAACTATGTGAGCCAAAAATATTGGTACCATGTTAGATTCGAATGGTTTCATGACAAGTCAAGTAAATAACATCTGCAAATTTCCATTCATTGCATTATAAAGGATCGGCACAATCTGTTGCTTGATCGACGTTCCAGTCCAGGTGCGTGACATAACGACTACACCAAGACAGCAATGTACGTTGACGGCTTTCACATACATGCTACTTTTCAATTATAATGTAAAAAAATCCCTACACCTCTTCACAATAAATAAAACTATAATTGCTGAATAATTATTTTAGTCGATCGAACTTTACTGATTTTAATTAATTAAAGGATTTAAGATCGCCAAACAGATTTAATGAACATCAGTTAATCGATCATGAGTGTACATGAATAATGGCGCAATTTTCATTCATTCTAATTCACCCTAATTGTTCATTCGAATTTCCAAATTAATTTTGATATTGACGAAAAAGTGTCATCTTATATACATCTGATTAGGAAAGTTGCGACAGAACGATTCACAATGTTACAACAACTTGAATAGAACTACTCTGATTACACCATGAAGCAAACTTAAAATCAGGATAGGCGTTGTTTTTCGAAAATGTTATGGAAATACTGGCTTTTTTATAAAATGATATAGACTCATATACCCAAGGTTATTTATTAGACACTGTTTTCGTCGAGGACATAAGTGTCAAAATGTATTTTGTCGGAGTTTGTTTTGCTGCTGGCGACGCTCTCGCGCTAGGTAGGTATCAGCCACTTTCGATACTTGCCAAATCCACTGTGCAAAGTTCAGGGCTATTGTTCCTATACAATGCAGTCTGGTATCTTGTTCTTGTTCGATTTAATGGAATATACAGTCAAGAGAAAGTAAATATATAACTCAAACAAGCCAAGCCACATTTTCAAGTCACAGAATATTAGATCTAGTGGTGTCAATACGAATATGTTTATTGGGGTTGTTGCATATATGATGACTCATTTCGCTACCTCATTCCCTGCAATACATTCTTGGGTACAGTAATTCTGGTCCTGGATATGTTCAACTTTAAAGCTGCTTTCTTTAAGATACTGGTATTTTTGGACCAAAAACAGCACGTGCCATTCACTTCTTACATTGACGTATTATTTAGTATGTGCAATTTGAAGGATTTTAAAATCAGACATTTGTTTGTTACATGTATTAATTTGTTCACAACTTTGGTGATTTTGTTGTTATTGTTCAAAAAGGCTGACCAACTATTAAATGATTAATTGTCCCATGTGTGAGGAGTCACGAAGTCAATTTATTATTCAGGTACCCCCCCCCCCCACCCCATAACCTCATTATTTTTTTCAGATACCCCTCAACACTATGCATATATGCTTCAAATATTTTCCCCAACCCAACAAGTTTGTGAAAGCAGCCTTATATAATAAATGCTGGGGAAAAAAACATAGGGCTTGCTCACAAATATTGAAAATAATATTAGCATCACCTTAGACGGTGCACCTGCAATTGGTAACCGAGAAAAAAATTCCACTGCTTCTGCATATGGAAACAAATAATTTGATGCAGGACTGACAATAGAAAACAAAATGCTGTCACACAGTGATGGGAAAAAATTGCTGCCATACCCACTTCCTCCTGCCCCCCCCCCCCCCCCGCCCACCCCGAAATCAAATGGTCTCCCCTTGGAAATATGAGTAAAGTGTTACCATTTTTCCTTGTTGCCTGCAACAATGTTTGTGGTCGGGGGCTTAAACTAGGGTCGGTCGGGTTATGGGAACCGCAATGTTTTTTTTTTTAATTTGGTCTAAGAAATAAAAACACCTACACATGCAATCAGCATGAACTTTAATATGGACAGACTAATTTGTAATGATCTAAAGAAATGACGTCCGGCAGACACAACGATTACAGAAAAAACGAACTTATTTTAATAAGAATATAGCAGAATTAGGTACAATACAAGTAAAATAACAACGATACGTATTAGAATAACCCCTATTCTAAAACAACTTCATTGGCTTCCAGTATCTCATCGGATTGTTTTCAAACTTCTGCTCTTCACTTATAAAACCCTAAATGGAATCTCTCCACAATATCTCAAGAACCTAATTACACTGTGACCTCGTTCTTCATTACGCACTCTTCGTTCATCGGATAAATGCCTTCTGCATACACCCAAATGGAATCTGGTTTCCTATGGTCGCCGCTCCTTCTCTTCAGCAGCTCCTGAACTTTGGAACTCTCTACCCCTGGACATTAAAACCTCTCCCAATGTTAACATTTTCAAAAGACGCTTGAAAACCCACATATTTCAGAGAGCTTTTTCATCTCCTTTCTAACTCTAAGCGCCACTGAACATTGTTCTCTTTGGATATTTGGCGCTATATAAATTTATTAGATAGATAGATAGATAGATAGATAGATAGATAGATAGATAGATAGATAGATAGATAGATAGATAGAATGACAGCTCTAGTCCATTCACAGTATAGAGTTAACTTGGTAATGATGGATAATGTTATAATGTCCAATTGATATATTGTATAGTGTCCATGTATATAGTGCCAATACAGTGTCCACGAACAGTTTAACCATATTCTATTACATCCCCCTTTGGATTTTTGTTTATTTAATCTTCGCAATCTAAACTCCTAATCAATAACACAGTATATTTACAAATGTATATCACTGACCAAGTGACACAAGTTTCTATATAAGAAGGTTAAACAAAAACATTTGACGTGCACCTTATTAGAATTAGATCACGTTTGAAAACGTTTAACGTCGATTAATTAATTGCTGATCGTTTAGACACAATGTCTATCACATTATTGTATGTTCAACCGCACCAACTGTTATACCAAATACCAAGCCATAGCGTAAAACTTTTCTAATCAAATGTCCCGATTGATTTTAAACTTTTAAATGCATAACGATACAAATAGTAATTTAATGTTTCATGAAGAACCTTTATACACGTTTACATCATACACAAGGTATTCATTACTATAGGCGTTTTTTACACACGACCTAACCATTACCTGGCGAAAACATCTTACTTGTTGATGGAATACTGTACAGTCAGCCTCAAATAATGTTAATTTATCTCTCCAAGAGAACTCCCATTGGCAAGGAAGAAAGGGTGAGAAGTATTCGAGTCAGAAACTCCTACGTTGCTTCTGCTTATTAAATACTGTGCATTTTATGCGAAATTCTTGCTGAAATCTATGATGATCAATTTAACATATTTGTAGATGTGCCAATTGAAGTTGAACAGATCAATGAAAGTGGGGTGTCATAGTATGAAGAAAGTCAAATAGTTTTGCATGACAGGAGATTATGAGTTTATGACACTATCACATATATTTTGATTAATCAGGTTATTGCAACACCGTCAGATTTGACTCTACTTAACAATGAAAACAAACAGTGTCTCTTGTAAGTATTTGTTTTATTTTCTAGCTAACTATTTTAATTTCAATTCTGTTGCCTTTGTAGCGGAGTCCTCTACAAACATTAAGACTTGTTTTCAGTAATTACAGGAGCATCATTACATTGAAATAAAAGGTACACAAGTCCCAGAATCAAAGGATATGGATAGGGATATGGATACATAATTGGCACCGCCTCCTTAGCAGTATCACGCCAAGTTAGGAATACTGCTTAAGTTTTCCCATAAGTCTTGTCGTGAATGATGGTGATGCCGGAGGTGCTTAGATGAACATTTCGTGCGCATTACTTTACCAAAGACACACGTGCTTACCCAAAATCACTTGCAAATGCTGAGACCTTTTCAGAATTTAAAACAAAATGTAATCCCGTTCCCTTTGATAACATACAAATCAACCAAAATACCAATGCCATCGGTAAATCCTCGTCAAAATCTGATTAATTTAGACACAAACAACCAATATATATGTTCAATGTCTTTACCGATAATTATATATTTCCAGTTTAGTTATTTTGGTAAACGTTATGCCTAGGGAGGTAAGTGTGTGGGAATGTTGCAATTACTTCCAAACCGGTGTAAATTAAATCGTTATCTTTGGAACAAAGTTAAAAAAGGGGGCAACATGCCACATGACTCTGTAGTTATGTCACTCAACACGATAAATGTATGCATTGATTATACTCTAGATATTAATTCAGGTGAAGTACATGAACAATGTTTGGCATATGACAAAAACTAATTTTATGGGAATTGTTACAAAGGCTTTGGTGTCTCCATCGACTGTGTAATTAAAGACATATACCAAAAACCAACTGTTGCCATGCAACCACGATATGGCATGTTGTTATGTTTTCCAACTTGGTTTGTGTCTAACATTTATTTCCATTAGTCACAGTTTTAATCAAATATTTCTGTTTCATGGGGGAGTGGTGCTAGGATCGATAATCAACCTATGACCTAAAGATTAACTAGTGTCACCTTTAACTTCAAGTTGTTATTAGATGAGAGCCTATTCGTAACGGTACATCAGATCGAATGACTCATAGTAACTCGGTGTGTCTACATCATCTCATTTATGAATATAAAATAAATAACACAGCACATCACGGTCGTTAGATTCAGTGACCTGGCTCGATATGCACAGAGTACAAACGTATCCAGCAAATTTGGATTATTCTGTCAGATCCAGTTAGACACTGAGGAAGGACAAGTGAATTGTTCAAATCAAAAGTGGAAGAAGAGAACTTATTTATGAATCACAGTGCTTCCATGATGAATAAGCAGTATTGTAAACTTATCTTTGATTGAAAGTAGTAAAAATGCATGTGCAATGTTTACCTTCGCTTTGCTGTGATACATGTAAACTTTAATATGGTACGATTTGAATGAAACAGTCTATGAGTTAGAGCAGTTCAATTTTTTTTGTGGTTCTCTACTTCAATATTGTATCGATTCTCAATACAATGGGTATAAGACGATGTGAACCACCACGTCAAAAATACCTTCTTCGTCGCATTTCATCTATATTAGTAATATATGACTGGTAACGATTGTCGCACTTTAATCCATGCAACCCTATCAGCCAAGCTTGGCTACAGTAATACATTATACGGACAATATAATCCTTTGGTCGTCCTAGTGATGTACATCCTCATTTCGGAATTTTTCATCTAAGGTTATCAGACACTCATGTCAGTACGAACTACGCTACTATTCAATTCATAACAAAATTCACTGTATCGTCATTTATATCCATGGAAACATACCCGATTCATCCTTGGTTTATAATTTATTGCCAACGTTTAAATAGATAGACTAAAATGACTGATGAAATGAAGTTATCAGTTAATTCATATAAGTTCAAAGGACACAACGCATTGATTTAGAAATCCCTCCATGTATTAAATACCACGTCCATAGTTCTACCACTCATGTAAAGTTGTTTTATCAGGCGATGGATTACAATGAATGTATTTTAACAGATTAGCATGGCATGAAGGATGCCACAGGTCATCAATCCCAAGGACGAAGTCTGTATGGAAAGATACACATTTATGTATGGATAAAAAGTATAGGGAATATATAGCTACATTGGATGCAGTAATATTTACTGTTTTATATACAAAAATTCTGTTGCCAAAGTTTACGGTTTCGGAGTGATTTCAGCTTTTAACACACCTAAATGGCATGCAACGCATTTTTTCTTGTTTCTCACAAACGCAATTGTTTTTCTGTCACAGACAATTTTATTTTCTCTTTTCTTCTTTCTTTCTTTCTATATATATATATATATATATATATATATATATATATATATATATATATATATATGTCTGATGATCGCAATATGCGTGAAACTCCGAGTTACACCCAAGAAAGAGTTCCAGTGCTACCAAAACTATATATATATATATATATATATATATATATATATATATATATATATATATATATATATATATATATATATATATATATATATATATATATAATCAAAGTGAGTTGGTTGGAACTTGAGGTGCTAAGTTGTGTAACTCCGAGTTTCACGCTCAATGCGTTCATCAGACAAGATTTTCGCTTTTACAGTATCCAAAATGTTATATTCTTGTGAAAGTTGTCTGATGAACGCATTGAGCGTGAAACTCGGAGTTACAACTTAGCACCTCAAGTTCCAACCAACTCACTTTGATTATTCCCGCCCTGCTTACCCAAGCATCGAGCACTCTATTCTACGAGTTTGATACTATTTACTATATATATATATATATATATATATATATATGTAGAATGTCTAAATTTTGGGCGAAAACAAAATCGGGCGAATACCCCGGCCGAAAAAAAGTGAGTGAAAAACAGTGCCAAAATTTACCACCTAAGGGTTAAGTATGCTGCAAGAACCGCTTGTAGCACTAATAAAGAAATAGCAGTCAAGATTTTCGCTTTTACAGTATCCAAAATGTTATATTCTTGTGAAAGTTAGGGCGAGTTGAAATTACACCAAAAATACGGCAGGTGAGCACCAATAAGCAGCCACCATTGTAAACGTACCACGCGATCGAAGTGTACACAATATGGAGGCTCACTGCGTAATGAGTTACACAGTTGACTGTTTTTTTTACCCTTTATGCTCTGCACCCCCTCCGGCATCCTCTGGACATTGATTTAACTTGCATCCGAGACTACGTGTATATGGCAGAACAAGAGTATTACAACATTGGCTGATATTTTTGGCTAATGTTTAACTAATAAGTTACAGTGATCTGTTTGGAGACGAGCCAGTTAAATAAACATGTGCCGTATATAAGAACAAGCGCCGTATCCAGTCTTCATACATCCAGGGCGATTTTGTGCACATCAGGGAGAGCGCTTACTATACCAAGGGTCCTCGGAAGATCGATGTCCTTCGTAAAGGAAACATAAGGTAAAATGCAGAAACATTCATTGTATTGTTGGGGTATATGAAGAGGTCTTTTACATACAATGTAGTTAATGTCCCCTGTTGCCTTTATGGTAGTTTGTATCAACAGTTGAATGTTATGATCGGTAATATATGTTTCATTGCTAGGACAGTTTACTAGTAATGTCGTCAGTTAACATGCATCCCGTGTTTAAAGCAATAAAAACAATGTTGACAGTGCTGTCAGTAAAAAATATCGCTGTAAAATCAGTATTCCTACAAATAATTCATAAATTCATTTTACTGGCACGAAAGAAGAGATGTCAGTTGAGGTTTATGCATTTACAGTATCTAAAATGGTGAACTCTAGTGAAATATACGGCTACTAGAAAATACGCCAAACTCAACTTTTGCAGAAACGGATATGTACAATATGTCGACCAGACTTCCAATGCTATGTGTTATTACCTCCAACGGATGTTATGTTATACATCTGTCTGTCTGTCTGTGGATACGATATCTAAAGAATTACTGCATCGGTTGTTATGAAACTTGCTACACATTTTCGCTATGGTAATGGCAAGAACTGTTTATATTTTAGTAAACATCCAATGAACATTAATTAGTCATAGGTAATTGTTTTAGTCATTTCACTATATCTTATCAATGCTTATTTTAAATTCAATATAATTTGGTATGTACATTAAAGATAACAACGTGGACATGTCATATAACGTTTGTAGTTAATAGTTTGAATGACTAATGTGACAATTAATAATTTTCGGTAGTTAGGCTATATCTTAAGAATTAATTCATCAATTTCAAACCATACCTAAGTGCAAATGTACTATAAAGTTTGTTCATGTTGCTTAGTGAATAATTTGCATGCTTAATTATTTTCGGTAATTAAGCTATATCTTAGGAATTTATTCATCAATTTCAAACCATAACAAAGCGCACATTTACTTTAAATTTTGTTGATGTATCTTATAGTGCATGCATTAATGGTGAAGAAGTGCAAGTATTCCTTAAAGATTGTTGATGTACTCCATAATTTGCACAATCAATGATTAATATCCCAATTAAGTGATAAATCATGTATTATACCTTTAGTTCAGAATTTTGCATTCCAACAATGTGTGTAAGACCAACAATCTATGGTTTTGCCTTTACGGGATGCCTTCAGTCTAAATCTAGTAGGTAACGTTGTTGCCGTACTTGATATAGGTAACAACACTGTTACTGCTAAATGTCTATGTAGTCTTTGATTTGTATTGATGAGTAAAATCAAACAATGGTATACATACTTCTGCCCTTTCCAGCCTGCACGCTATATTCCTGAGCTATAGAAACGCATATATTTGTTTATATCACGCTTAAGTGTCGGCAACTTTTTGTCAGAGTTCTCTTGCCCAACAACAAAAAATCCCAAGGCCCACCAGGATCACACAGCTTTAGATTATAGGTGAAGGATCAATTGGTTCGATTTCAGCTTCTGTCCTTAAACAGAAGACTAATTGATGTGCTGTTCGACTAAGATCAAACGCCTTTTCTGAAAACAGTTACCTGGCAGATCTGCTACCTAGATTCAATATACATTTTATATATCTACTGACTAGTCTTTTAAAAGCCGGTTCTATGATGACGTTGAAAAGAAAATTAATAGTTTAGAAAAGGTAATCCAAAAATGACTTGCGACTGCTTTGCTTTTATGCAAAGTCTTCGGTATATACGACTGTTTGGTGATCGCAGTTAATTAATCCTTAACATGGTACAATTAAGGTAGGTTTGATTTTTTTATGTGTACAAAAAAGCGGTGCTTTTATGTTTTTAAAGAATGCCAAATGGTACTAACCATGCTAACAAGTCGGGATCAACTTGTGCAATGAAATGTCAGTATTATGTTTTAAGTTATTAATAAGAGTACGCAGCAGCAGTTAGAAATGTAGCTGGACAAAATGTAAGTCCTTACGAAAATCTGTTTATCTCAGACCGAAGTTAATTTCGCTCATTGATTACAGAAGCACCTTGCTCTGTTTGGTTGTAGTAGTACACAAGTAACCATATTACTTATCAGGAGGAAAGTAAACCATTGAAACTATAAAACAGTATTGCACTTACGTGTAACTATATTAGTCGAGACCTTGTTCTATAATTCTGAACGAATAGCAATGTCTATCACATGTGGAAGTTTATCAGGATCTGTTTTGTGTGAATAATCAGATATTATTTATTTTTTTTTTAATTTTCGGCAAAATTGTGTCTACATTTTAGGCAAAGAATATGGTGTCCCATAAGTGAAACATTACTTTGTAACTAGGAGACCAAGAATTCAGGTGTAATACCCAGCATTAGCATTTAAGTTGTTTGGGCCAATATAAGTCTTTGTTCAGAATTAATTTTTGGTGTAACATACAACATCTCTTATAAACACAAACAGAGACCTAAGCCTTTTCTAATTGTTCGAAATGTTAGATTAGATTGATATTTTAGGTTAAAACAGTTGCCTGGCAAAGACATACTAAACATATACCAAATAAGCTTTTTCGGGTCCCAGCATTAGCATTTAAGTTGTTTGGGCCAATATAAGTCTTTGTTCAGAATTAATTTTTGGTGTAACATCTCTTATAAACACAAACAGAGACCTAAGCCTTTTCTAATTGTTCGAAATGTTAGATTAGATTGATATTTTAGGTTAAAACAGTTGCCTGGCAAAGACATACTAAACATATACCAAATAAGCTTTTTCGGGTCAACAAAAATCAATTGGTTCGATTCCAGCTTCTATTCTTTAACAGTTGTCAACAGAAGACTGATTGGTGTGCTGTTCGACTAAGATTAAACGCCTTTTCTGAAAAGTTACCTGGAAGATCTGCTACCTAGAATTTATATAATTTTATATGTCCATTGTCTATAGTGTTTTAAAGGTCGGTTTTGCTTCAGAATGAATATTGTGATGTTGGAAAGAAAATATAGTTGAAAACGTAATAAAAAATATCTAATATTTTCAAAAAAAGCGGCGCTTTTTATCAATGCCAAATGGCACCTATCGTGCTTGCCGGTCGGGATCAACTTGTCCATTTAAATGTAAGTATTACGTATTAAGTTAATAATAAGAGTACGATTCATGCTCGGATAGAATGGCGAGTCGAAGACGATCGCGAGATAATAGGATCCTTAAATCATATATTTCTCATCATGGCGTAAATCTTTGATAAAGAGAATTCATATCAATATTCTGTATGGTTTAAAGTGCTCGTACAGTACTAGAGTACTCATAGAGTACTCATAAAGTACTCGTAAAAGTAGGATATCTGTTTAATCACACCAATATGACAAACGAAAATGTGATTTTGTTTAATCAGTCATCAGCAGTTAGAATTGTAGCGGAAAATGAAGATGTCGGTCCTTATTTACGAAAATCTGTTGATCTCAGACCGACGTCAATTTCGCTCATTCATTACAGAAGCACTTTGCTATGTTTGGTTGTAGAAGTACACAAGTAACCATATTACTTATCAGGAGGAAAGTAAACCATTGAAACTATAAAACAGTATTTCACTTATGTGTAATTATAAAAGTCGAGACCTTGTTCTATAATTCTAAAAGAATAGCAATGTCTATGACATATGGATGTTTATCTGGATCTGCATTGTGTGAAGAATCCTATATTTGTTTTGTTTTAATTTTGGGCCAAATTGTGTCGACATTTTAGGCAAAGAATATGATGTCCCATAAGTGAAACATTACATTGTAACTAGGAGACCGAGAATTCAGGTGTAATACCCAGCATTAGCATATAAGTTGTTCGGGCCAATATAAGCCTTTGTTCAGAATTCATTTTTGGTGTAACAACATCTCTTATAAACGCAAACGGAGACCTAAGCCTTTTCTAATTCTTCGAAATGTTAGATTGGATTGATATTTTAGGTTTAAACAGTTGCCTAGCAAAGACATACTAAACGAATACCACATTAGCTTTTTCGGGTCAACAAGAATCAATTGGTTTGATTCCAGCTTCCATTCTTAAACAATTGTCAACAGAAAACTAATTGATGTACTGTTCGACTAAGATTAAACACCTTTTCTGAAAACAGTTGCCTGACAGATCTGCTACCTAGATTATATATACATTTTATATATCCATTGTCTATAGTGTTTTAAATGTTGGTTCTAGTTGCTTGAGAATGAATATGATGACGTTGGAAAGAAAATATAGTAGAAAACGTAATCAAAAAAATATCTTGCGACTACTTTGCTTTTGTGCAAAGTCTTTGGTATACGAATGTGTGATTGAATGTGTGTCACGTGGTTAGTGATGCTTGTAATGAATCCTTAGCATGGTACAATTATGGTACATTTAATTTTTTGCTTTTATGTGTACAAAAAAAGCGGCGCTTTTTTGTTTTTATGGATGCCACATGGGACTAACCATGTAAAACAATCGGGATCAACTTTTCCAATTAAATGTCAGTATTAAGTTTTAAATTAATAATAAGAGTACATTTTGTAATTGTTTCTAATGTTAGATTTTTTATTGATATTTTCATTTAAAAACAGTTGCCTGGCAAAGACATATTCAGCATATACCACATAAGCTTTTTTTTTCGGGTCAACAATAATCAGTTTGTTCGATTCCAGCCAATCCTGAACGAAACATGATACCAACCCCTAGATTCTCTATATTTTTTTATTTATACACTGTCTATTGTGTTTTAATGTTCGGTTCCATTGCTTGAGAGGGAATATTATGACGTTCGAAAGAAACATAAAACGTAATCAAACAATGTCATGCGACTGCTGTGCTATTTGTGCAAAGTATTTGGTACACGAATGTGTGATGATCCCGTTTAGAGATGCTTGTATTAAATCGTTAACATATGGTGCAGTTATGGTAGAGTTAAATACATTTTCTTTTATGTGTACACAAAAACAACGTTTTTTATGGTTTCTACGAATGGCAGATGGTACTAACCATGCTGGTCAGTCAGGATCTGCTTGTCCACTTAAATGTTAGTATTACGTTTACATTAACAATAAGAGTACGATTCGAGCTCGGATACAATGTCGAGTTTGAGGCGAGATAATAGAATCCTGTCTTATCTTGACGTGAAACTTCGAGTTTGCAAATTTGTTGGATTATCTAATAACATGACAAAGACAATTTATATAACTATTCGGTATTGTTTAAATAGTAATCGTAAACCTAAACACACAGTGGTAGAGTACTTGTAAAGTACTCATACACGTAAAGTAGCATTTCTGTTTAATTATACCGCGATGACGAAAGAAGAATATGTTTTTGATTAATCAAGCAGCGGTAGTTGCAAACAGAACATGGTGTTCCATAAGCGAAACATTACATTAACCCCGATTTTATTGTAACTAGGAGACCGAGAATTCAGCTGTAATACCCAGCATTAGCATACAAGTGTTTTTGTGCAAAAGAAGCGTTTGGTCTGAATTGTTGTTTGGTGTAACAACATCCCTTATCAACGCAAACAAAGACCTAAACCTTTTGTAATTGTTGCTAATGTTAGATTTTGATTGATATTTTCATTTAAAAACAGCTGCCTGGCAAAGACATATTCAGCAAATACCACATAAGCTTTTTTTCGTGTCAACAATAATCAGTTGGTTCGATTCCAGCCTCTATCCTTAACACAGATGTCAACAGAAGACTAATTGATGTGTTGTTGAACTAAGATCAAATGCCTGTTCTGAAAAGAGTTGCCTAGCATATCTGCTAGAGATACAGTACAAATTAAATCCTGAACGAGACTTGATACCAACTCCTAGATTCTATATACTTTTTATTTATACACTGTCTATTGTGTTTTAGTGTTCGGTTCTATTGCTTGAGAGGGAATATTATGACGTTCTAAAGAAACATAATGGAAAACGTAATCTTTTTGTTATGCGACTGCTGTGCTATTTGTGCAAAGTATTTGGTGCATGAATGTGTGATGATACCATTTAGAGATTCTTGTATTAAATCCTTAACATGGTGCAGTTATGGTAGAGTTACACATATTTTCTTTTATGTGTACAAAAAGCAACGTTTTTATGGTTTCTAATAATGGCGGATCGTTCTAACCATGCTGGCCAGTCGGGATCAGCTTGTCCAATTAAATGTTAGTATTACGTTTACGTTAACAATAAGAGTACGCGAGCTCGGATACAAGGTCGAGTTTGAGGCGAGATATTAGATTCATATGTGTCTTATCATGACGTGAAACTTCGAGTTTGCGAATTTGTTGGATTATATAATAACATGACAAGGACAATTCATATAACTATTCGGTATTGTTTAAATAGTAATCGTAAACCTATACGTACAGTAGTAGAGTACTTGTAAAGTACTCATACACGTAAAGTAGCATATCTGTTTAATTATACCGCAATGACGAAAGAAGAATATGTTTTTGATTAATCAAGCAGCGGTAGTTACAAACAGAACATGGTGTTCCATAAGCGAAACATTACATTAACCCCGATTTTATTGTAACTAGGAGACCGAGAATTCAGCTGTAATACCCAGCATTGGCATACAAGTGTTCTTGTGCAATAGAAGCGTTTGGTCTGAATTGTTGTTTGGTGTAACGACATCCCTTATCAACGCAAACAAAGACCTAAACCTTTTGTAATTGTTGCTAATGTTAGATTTTGATTGATATGTTCATTTAAAAACAGCTGTCTGGCAAAGACATATTCAGCAAATACCACATAAGCTTTTTTTCGTGTCAACAATAATCAGTTGGTTCGATCCCAGCCTCTATCCTTAACACAGATGTCAACAGAAGACTAATTGATGTGTTGTTGAACTAAGATTAAATGCCTGTTCTGAAAAGAGTTGCCTGGCATATCTGCTAGAGATACACAACAAATTAAATCCTGAACGAAACTTGATACCAACCCCTAGATTCTATATACTTTTTATTTATACACTGTCTATTGTGTTTTAGTATTCGGTTCTATTGCTTGAGAGGGAATATTATGACGTTCTAAAGAAACATAATTGAAAACGTAATAAAAACGCTATGCAACTGCTGTGCTATTTGTGTAAAGTATATGGTACACGAATGGGTGATGATCCCGTTTAGAGATACTTGTATTAAATCCTTAACATGGTGCAGTTATGGTAGATTTAAACATTTTTTCTTTTATGTGTACAAAAAAGCAACGTTTTTATGGTTTCTAAGAATGCCGGATCGTACTAATCATGCTGGCCAACTTGTCCAATTAAATGTCAGTATTACGTTAAAGTTAACAATAAGAGTATGATTCGTGCTCGGATACAAGGTCGAGTCGGAGGCGAGATAATAGAATCATACGTGTCTTATCATGACGTAAAACTTTGAGTTTGCAAATTTGTTGAATTATGTAATGACTTGATAAAGATAATTCATATAACTATTCGGTATTCTTTAAATAGCAATCGTAAACCTATACGTACAGTAGTAGAGTACTTGTAAAGTACTCATACACGTAAAGTAACATTTCTGTTTAATTATACCGCAATGACGAAAGAAGAATATGCTTTTGATTAGAACATGGTGTTCCATAAGCGAAACATTACATTAACTCCGATTATATTGTAACTAGGAGACCGAGAATTCAGCTGTAATACCCAGCATTGGCATACAAGTGTTTTTGTGCAATAGAAGCGTTTGGTCTGAATTGTTGTTTGGTGTAACAACATCCCTTACCAACGCAAACAGAGACCTAAACCTTTTGTAATTGTTTCTAATGTTAGATTTTGATTGATATTTTCATTTAAAAACAGCTGCCTGGCAAAAACATATTCAGCAAATACCACATAAGCTTTTTTTCGTGTCAACAATAATCAGTTTGTTCGATTCCAGCCTCTATCCTTACACAGATGTCAACAGAAGACTAATTGATGTGTTGTTGAATGCCTGTTCTGAAAAGAGTTGCCTGGCATATCTGCTAGAGATACACAACAAATTAAATCCTGAACGAAACTTGATACCAACCCCTAGATTCTATATACTTTTTATTTATACACTGTCTATTGTGTTTCAGTGTTCAGTTCTATTTGCTTGAGAGAGAATATTATGATGTTGTATAGAAATGTAATAGAAACCGTAATGACAAATAGCGCCATTGGTCTTGTATCACAACTTACTGTTTCTAAAAATGATTATCCACATGCTGATATATGCTAGACTTTGGTGTTCATTTGCTTAAAGGTGATTCAAAATGCCCACATTCACTATCGCTAATTTGCCATACGACATGTTTATGAAACGCATTCTGGTTTTAAAACTTTTAAAAAGCGACTGTTTATGTATATCTAGTCTAGCCGTTTTGATTTATTTTGCCATAATATGGGGAGATAATATTTTAGCATTACACCCACAGACACTGACAATTAGTGAGAAAGTGTGAGTAAATATCAGTATATGTTGGTGTTAATAAGACATGTAGACTGTAGGTTTTGTTTACTGATGTCTATTACAGCCACCGGCAATGTATTTTTTAACAATGCTGTTGAGTTTTATTTACCTAGTGACTATGCTCGTCATAGTCTTAGTGCTAACGAGTACACATGTAATCCTTATGATGTCACAAAATCCCGTGGTCTAGGTGGGACCGGAAATACCCGAAAACTCTCGAAGTAAATCCGAATGGAACTGACTGAAAAAAGGTCATTTTAGTGTGTTTGCAGACGCTTTTTAAAAGTTTATATACCCGAATGCGTTTCACAAACATGTCATCTAGCAAATTAGCGATAGTGAGTGTGAGCATTTTGAATCACTTTTAATGAATTTGCCGCTGCCTATCCAGCCCTGTTGTTATCTTAGGAATATACACGATCGTTTGGATGTTGCTAGGTATATTTGCATACATTTTTTGAATATTTACTCAATTGAGTCTTAATCCCTGTTGTTATCTTTGCAAGAGACATGTGGCTGTCGGTATGGGCGTGGTCTTGTTGCTAGGTATATTTACATAATTTTTTTTTCAATATTTATCAATTTCTCTATTAATCCCTCTTGTTTTCTTTGCAACATGTGATCATTTGGCTGATGTTATGGGCGTTGTATTATTGCTTGGTACTCAGCCATAACAAATCATACATGTTTGATGTAGTGTTTATATGTAGCTCTGTTCCTCGGCTAATTTCTTAACCGTAAGCTCGTTAAATGTCTTCGTAGTCTTTGCTTTGTATTGATAAAACAATGGTACACATACCTTTCCAGCCTGCCCGCTATATTCCCAAGCTACAAAAACGCACATTTTTGTGTCTGTCATGCTTGTTGTCGGCAGCTTTGTGTCAAAGTTCTCTTGCCCAGCAACAAAAATCCAGTAACCTGGCTTATGGAGCTTTAGATTGTAGGTGAAAGATTGCAAAGGTGTCTACAAAGGTGTTGGGAGAAAACACATTGTGCATGGTATGACTGTCAATAAGGCATGATTGTCAAGTGATGTCATACATTTTAAATGCAATACAGGATAGTTGTCAATGATTTATGTGAGACATAACATAATTTCACCTCCCTTAATGAAAACAGACATACTTCTATTTCTTTATATTTCTATCGGTTTGAGTCCATCACTACAATGTTGACATTACGACTGTAAATTATTATTGAAATGCCAGTGTCTAACAGCGTCGGTATTAATTGAATGGAATCACTGAACATAGCCTTTAATCCGAGTTTACACCTGGAAAACATTTGGGTTTGTGTCAAATGAGGTCAGAGTTAACTGATAACAGACAAGCTATAAAGGACAGCTTAGAAATATTGTGTTAGATCAAAGAACTGGTGAAGCTATTTGCCTACATGCACTCCCGGCATGCACCGCATATTTAATCACTGAAAGCAAGCGAAATCTTTTCATTATTAGCTTACATCAAAATACGTTCTTTTCATAAATAAGCATAACCAACTGTTAACGAATCAAAAATGTGTATTGCTAACATTCCCACAATTATATTGTTCATACATGTATTGAGAACGACACTGTATTTTTGACAATCGCCCTCATTTCCATTCATCTTGTCTGACGTCAAAACAAAAGGATTGGGCAAGGGGTTCTCCGATACAATTAATAGACAAAAATGAGTGTTCAATTATAAATTAGAAAGATAGAATGCAAATAATTACACTAACGATAAAATCACAATTACAAAGAAAACTAATCTCGGTTGACGTGCTACTACTATAAGTTTTTTAGTATAGGAGTTTACAAAATGCATCTACCACTCCTTGTGATCATGAAAAACATATAGGTGGTGGAATTAGTTGCCAGTATCTCCTTGCATTATGGATATAATGAATTGAGTGAACATCTGTTGAATACTTTTTTTCCCTGTTTTTTGTTTGTTTGTTTGTTTGTTTGTTTGTTTTGATTGTTGTTGGGTTTTTTTGGGTAGGGGTAGATCTAGCAGTCATTGAAATAATATACAACTAGGTGGAAACTACTATAATGAGGAAGCGCAGTGATTGGGTGGGGTGTTGGTATATCGTCGCTCTGGTGCTATGCGTGTCTGCTGATTATAATACGCACTTCTGATCAAACAGAATTATTCTTTTTAATGAAAACATGAAGAACAATGTGAATATAGTACATTGTACACGCATAACCTAGTATGCCATACCACTCAGTATACTGTGGTATAGTGAACTGTATACGCATATATCCGGCATAAGGATTCCGTGGGATTAGCGTTGGAACAGTAATGGTATGCTCAGTGTCAGATGATTTACCATTAAACCCTATCGAGTTGTACAACATTAATACATGTAATATTACTGAAAATCGTACTTTTCCATCTTTGATACAACTAGTGAACTGTCGTATAGTTTTTCTTACATCCATCCTCCTTTATAGCAACTTAGCTAACTTAGCTAAACGAATATCCCATAACATTGGCAGCTAATAAAGGATAAACTGAAATCCCCAGTTCGAGCGCGCCATTCATTATTTCCATGATTCCACTAAAAGACTTTAAACTTCCACTTGGATTCCCCCAAAAAACACATTAATTCATCTGATATGACTGCGGAGCTATTTTGCTATTGATAATTAGGTATCCCCTACAGCAAACAAGTTAATGTATTGTTACAGATGACTAAACGCAACTTTCTGATATTCGCAAAGTTTTAATGTTTAGCGAGGTCACCGTGAACTCTCAGCTGCCATGAATTAATACTTAAAACAAATGTTTGCATTTTGCGAATAGTATACTTCTAAGATGACAACATTAAGTTATTAAAAGATCAATAGTGTCAAATAATGACTGATTACAGACAGTCGGAAGAACAATGACGTAATCACATTGTTTAACTAGTTTTCATATTTGTCAACGGCGGCAACACTCTGTTTTATTCATTTATGGTGCTGACTATTTTATCACCCAATCATTTGAGCATTGTATATTTTTATGTTTATATAAGATTGAATTTAATTGAATAATAAATTTGGAAATCTTTGGAAGTGATCGAGCTGAAGGCAACAGCTAGGCCTAGACTAGGCGCTTCGATCTGCTCCGTGGCTACTTCTGCATGCTCCGGATTAACCATGAACATTGAGTGTAGTCTGAGCTACTTCCCTAAAGTCCAAGTCGATCCCTTGTGGAGAGAGAAAGTAACATTGGAGGAGGGTTACGTTAAAATTAGAGGTCTCCATTCTAATTGTTACATTGTTAGAAGAAGCGGCCTTGGACTAGAAGGACCATAGTGTGCGTAATGAGACAACTTTAAAACTCTTTGAGGACTAATTGGCAACATTTGAGAAGAAGAAAAAACAACGCCGCTGGGTGATGAGTAACAAGTCGCTGACTCGAGAACCTTTCGAAAGAATGACTCGAGAACATTTCGAAAGGTAACTTTTAATGATAATGTTAATTACAATGGTAGGAATTCAACTGGAGCTAGAACTTGTAAAATACTGCAGTGACGTACTAAGACATCGCAAAATTAGAAGGAGGGATTGTGTTTCACAGTGTGGAATTGTAACATACAGCTTCATGAATATTCTTATTTTTCGCATAAGTAGAACCTTTTCACTAACATCCATAGTGATCTGGATTTTGATATTTTATGTAGTTAATGATTTAAGAAAGTTTTACGAAACTGTACTTTGGTGTACTTTTCTCTGAAGGCATAATGTATTGAACAGTTAGCGTTTGTATGTTACCGCGTCACTGTGTTAGCAAATTTTCTGATCAGCAAGTCCAAGTGGTGGAAGGATAAACTGTATACGAGACGATGTATGTTGTATTACTGGAACCTGGACTGAAAGCACAGTCCCTCTATCACGATATGATAGCGGGACTGTGCTGGAACATATATTTTATTTATCAAAGCCGTGAGTTCGGCCTCATGGCCTCAATCCAAGACCAGAGGCAGAGCCATGGTCGTTATAACAATTAAATCACAAAAAGGTCATGCCTATGAGATGACCTCTTAAAGATAACAATAGGTCATGCATAGTTATGCGTCTTGAAATTGAAACAAAAGGACACTAAACTTTAGCTCGAATGACATCTCCAGATATACGATATTAGTTTTAGTACCTATTGTGCTGACACCCATGTGAACTACTGCAATATAGGTATTCACTTCTCTAAATAGGTGTTTGGCGACATGTATACGCAGTGTCATGTCAGGACCCAAACAAAGTAATTACAAATTAATGACACTGTTTTTTTTCTAATTTCACGTACCCTATGACAGGGAAACTCGCTCGGTCTACAGTCGAGTAATAAATACATAAAAGATGATAAATAGATAAATACCAGACATATAAATAGACAGACTGAAAGACAGACAGACAGATAGACAGGCACATACATAGATAGATGTATGGTGTGGCATTTCATTAATTAGACACGTCTGTGTGATGATGTCTTAACAAAAATAAACTATTATAGACATTGTACGTAGTGTGCAAAATTGAGAGCAAATTGCTGTTGGTCATAAGGACCGTACTCACAAGTAGCAAAAGAGAATGTTCATGTAGGTCTATACTCGATACAATGGACCTGTGTGTACATCTAAGAGCACGACTATTATAGCTTGAATAAAATTCGAACTTTGATATACATGGCTTCTTTTACTATCTAATAAATATATAATAGTTTAAACACTTTATTTTTATTTTGGGGCCAAACTTTGTCTACATTTTAGGCAACGAACATGGTGTCCCATAAGAGAAACATTACATCAACCCCGATTACATTGTAACTAGGCAACCGAGAATTGGTTCTTGTTGACACGAAAAAGCTTATGCTGATTATTTTATGACAACTAAACTTCGCTCAGCTCATGCTCAACTTTTTCAAATGCACAACAATCTGTCTGAAATATAACACCAACCTGTCAGTAAAATCATAAGTAGAGACCAAAGGGGTTTTGTGAAAATCTGAGTCATTGCTACTGTAGCTGTCAATCAAACATTGGTGCCTAAATGCTTCGCGGAATAATGGACAAAAGATAGCCACAGAGCTAGTAGCAATTAAGTAATAAATAAAATAATATTGTTAGATTTTATTTATATACATAGCAAGTACCAAGCTCCCAATTGTTACGACTTGAAGCTTGAATGGGAAATGTAGCACAATTAGTTGTGGGTGTAAAACTTCAACCTTTTCACCTCCTACACAACAACCATTATTAGTGACATTCCTCTAAAGTCCTACCAACATTTTTCATTATTATATATTAGATTATATTATAGCATTATCAATTCCAGTGAACTTTGTGACGTCATCGCTGTACATCATTATTGATAATGTACTCCGTTATTGGGCATCGCGGCCCCGGAACGAGCATAATAATACAAGCTTATTTGTTCTGTTTCTTCATACCACTAGGTATTTTTTCGAAATGTATATTGTTACTTATGATTGTCATTTCCACTGTTTAAAAATACAACGCATTCATGAAACAAATTTGCGCTATGATTAGTATTCAGCTTCCGGGCCGAACATGGCAGACGATGTTCAGCGCTGTGTATATTATACGTTGTTTTGCGTTTCTCGGTCTACAAATTCACTGGAATTGGCAAAACTATAAAATAATAACAATAATGTACGCCCTCCCAGCCCACAATGGACTCAAGCAAACTTTGAACGACATAATGGGCTCGGCTGTCGCCTCACCCATTATGGAGTGCAAAGTTTGCTTGAGTCCATTATGGGCTGGGAGGGCGTACATTATTGTTTAAATATTACTCCCCTTAATTTGTAATAATAATAATTAAATAATTAAATAAATATTATATAGAAATCATAATTTTTATAATAATCGTGTTTATTCGAATATTAACCACCCTACCTGGGGTAGTTTGTTATGCTAAGTTCAAAAAGGGGCTCATTTTATGAACATCTGTTGCCATGGTAACCAAAATCACCATAGTATGTTAATCATCCAAAATTTGACTTAAAACATTGAAAAAAAAGATAATACAGTCAAAAAATGTCCTTGTGTTAGACATGTATGAGTTAGTGCTACCTGGTGTAACGTAAATTGTATAAATTGGATAGCTGTTTCCATGGAAACATATGGTAGATGTGAAAATTGTGTTTTTATTATATACACATGCATCTCACAAATGACATTATAAATCTGATAAATATCTTTTTATTTGCACTATCTTTTTATTTCCCACTACCAAGGGGAGTTTGTCACGCTGAATTTAAAAAAGTGGTCATTTAATGAACCTCGGTTTCCATGGTAAGCAAAATAACCATATTATGTGGATTTTTAAAAAAATTAAAATTAGGAAAAACATCATTGCTGTTGGCATGTATGGGTTGGTCATATCTGTTGTAACAAAGTTTCATTATTTTTGAAATTATCTGTATCAAACCTATGCAATTCTAAAACTCTAAAATCACCAGAATAAATTGTAAATACCTAACATACCAGCAGTCCTTCAGAATTCGATCTACACTACTTGGTTCAGTCTTTCATCACAAAATCTCCAAATGTGTACACATACATTTGAGTACAAGTTGACATTGGCGACTTGATACTGCATATCATTTGTTTATGGATAGAAATTCAAAATCCGACAGTTTTGAAGATTGTCTGCTGCTCTCCAACTGACATTGTAGTATTGTGACAACTCGATGTGAGTACATGCATATGTACATATTTCTGGGTCCCAAATTCAGACAACAATAGACACTGATATCATTCATGTCATTGGGGACAAGTGGCATCACGGTAGCATTCATTGTTACAGGAATATTGATAAATAATCCAGAAATTCTCAATCATGAGGCTGGAGAGGCATCGAGTGCGAGAGATATAGCGACTGTTATACTGTGCGCGCGCGAGGCAATGGCATCACGAGAATGTAATACAATGTACCTATCATGTGTGTTACATTGTCGTATGTGTGCTTGCGGTACACACACCACATACAAGTGAGATGGACAATGATAGAAACCAACTCACCAACTTATTGTTTACATGACATTGCCGACGATGAGGAATAATTATCATTAATTTACACTAAGTTGCTAAAATCATCGATGACTTAAAACAGCAAGGGGCATTTCAAATATTTTTTTCGGACATTTCATAGACGAATTTTATGCAGTGTTTTTCGGAGTGTCTGTTGATCGACGCATATTACCAGCACGTTGTGCTGTTGAAAGGTGTGAGATTTTTATGACATCAATTTGAGGAGTATTTATATGAAAAATAAGCACTGGTTACCTTTGATAAACGGTTGCCTAAGTACACTGAATCCACAGAACTTTAACGATGTCTAAATCGCAAGCAAACGTGAAACTGAGATGACATGGGGGACGGTTATTTGCATATACTTTCTTGGGAATTGCACAACATATATCCATGGCCAATACATGTATTTGACCTAAAACCTGTTGTTTTGAATCTCTTGGTAACGTCATTATTGTTGTTGTAAAGATTCAGTTTGCTTAACCGTACATTACAGTATAGCATGACAAGTTGAGAACTACATGTTTACATTTACATTTAATACAGGTGTCAACATGTGCATTAGTAGGAGTATGTTGTGTTAGACTGTGGTTATTACCGTGCCTTGACCACCTTTCCTACCCCAATCCGAAATAGAACTTACAATTGTATGTGCATTTCACCTGTCTCTATTTCAATCGTGCACAAAAATGAACCAAAAAAACAACACACTCTAAAAAAAATATACACTCTATACTTAGTCATCTCAATAATAACCTTTACCGATGCAACGAACTTTTTGAAGGCGAGCAGTAAGCATGTAAATGTAACCGGGTTCCCTGACCAATTTAGGAGTTCCCCAGTCGCGGTTGTGGCTCATGATCAAAGTGAAATCGAAATTTTTGAACTGATATAAAGAAGGCAAGTCAGCTTCATGATAATATTTTTGGGGTTTATTTTTTAACAATAATGCGTAGATTGTCTGTCTTGCTTTCAAGCAGACTACCGAGAGTTGATTGCTTTTATTTTGATACATATGTATCACTGTCGAAATCAACATAAAAAGACGCAACACTGTACTTATGTTGCAATTAAGTGTTGCCATTATTGTGTCTATCTGGTAAAATTACTGCATCATGGCAATATGTCAAAACAAAACAAAATAAATAAAACAAAAATAAGACATGCCTGGCCATAGTTCTCTTCAGCATGGTTAAATTTTATTTTACAAGACAAAACTAGTCGTACAGTAAGTCTTCAGTACGCGCACAGGACGGGTAGTTTTTTGATAAACAGTGAAAATGCTTCGTGTCACTCTGTGGATGTAATGAACCCAATCAAGAGAAAATGAAATAAAGTGAGTACATAGTTTTCAAGGTGGCTAGTTATCAGACAAAACTAAAATAAAAAGCCCAAAGTGTAAAATAGGAAATTAATTCATAATTATCTAGAAAATGTTTGACGATTACGCAGCAAAACATGACTAGCAATGTTATCACTAGCGAAAGTGTTCGTTCGAGGTGAATTTAACCCTTGATACTAGTTTCATACGGACGGCGAAGGAAACGAGGTACATCTCATGCATGATCAACAACGTTTACATGAGAATACAACTAAATGTTGTCTAAACTTAACATCAGTGGAAGAGAAATTCTGTTGATCAGACACAGATATTTTCAAATTCTTACAACAACATCTTGAAGATAAGAAGCAAAATGTGACACTGACAGACAGGTTAGTCCGTCCGTACCATACAGGAGGCACAAACATACCACCATGTGCATCTGGTTGCCTGGGATTGATTGGGATAACGTAATATTTAGTACTAACTTTATGCTGTTGCTTCCAAATATTATTGAACTGTAATCTTTCTAAACAAGTCATGGAAATTGCCAGAAACCTGATAAATTTATGACTGAATATGTTACGATAAAAAATTCCCTTACTTTCAGTTAAATTTTCTGATGGGAAGCAACACATTTCGTGTGAAATCTAATAAGCGACATTTGATGGTACAGTGACGTAATTCGTAAACAAATCTAACGTTGGTAACTATTATTTCTGGAAATGATCCTTAAATATGAAGTACACCTGTCTTCATAGCAAACAGAAATCTGAGGCCAAGTTTTGCCACGAACGGATACATCGTTTGACTTCACCACAATGGCACGCAAAGATATTCTGAACAGTAAAATAAGTACCAATAGCTCAAAAACCTTGCTCAAATTGTATCACACTCGCACAGCTCAAAGCGCCTGCTAGGTGCCGAAAAAAAGCGATAATCTTTTCATTAAACTTTGCAACACTGTATAATCAAAATAATTGTACCTGTCAATGTACTGCTGCATAGTAGAAATACTACTACTAAACACTTCGTGGAATAATATACTTACTTTGGACTGTATATTGTATTACAATATATTACATGAATTTGCTGAACGGCCGACGGGGGATATTTGTTACAGTATGTTGTGAAAGTCTACGATGATTTGAAAACAGCAGTGACTTTGGAATAATATTACAAATATCGTAAGCCGCATTGCAAATATTGTTTTCAGGTAATGTTATCGGCAACTTTATAAATCATTACAGAACAATGTATGTGGCCTATTAACCTTGCTCGGTGGTGATGCGAGCTGTTCAGACAAATGTCGGGGGGGGGGGTGCTACCCCCTTATTTGAGTATACATTTATGTGCCAACATTTTGGGTTCGTTCTCTAGCCATTTGGTCAAGAATGGGGTTAGGGGTTTTTCGAACTCAAGAGTCTAAAACGGGTCCACTTTGCATTATATTTTATTTTGCTTGGTCTAAAATGTGGCCCTTTGTCCTTTGGCAAATCGTAATTGCCCCCAAATGTTGCCTCCTAAGGAAAATATGTTTTGTTTAAACTTTATGCTAAAACCCCCCGTAAATTAATGGTCTAAAATGGGATATTGATTTTGGGTCAAAGTGTGTCTAAAATTGGGCCTATGACGACACACCTCTATCAGAGATGGCCACTGGTTCCACCCCGGGGAGAAATATTGGTAAAAGTCAAACTAGTCTGAAACATGTGAAGTCACAGTCAGTTACACTGGCATATAGAAATAAATAATTTAGGTTCGAACAAACTCTATAGATTCCTGAGGATTTTTCACACTGATCTATGTTTTGTCATTGCAAAGAACTGCTAATAGACTAGTATATACGAATAATACGGGTGACGTCATACTCTTGCAGTTGGCCTAATTTTCGATGAGTACGCAGAGGACTCACGCTTGTCGTATTCCGCGAGTACATGGCGAATATCCGAATTGATCGGTCATCCGAGCTGACTACGTGTCCCCCGAAAAAATCTGTTGTTCTGATATCAAAGTAATGTTTCGGTAAAAATTTGAAGTTTGATGAATGACGATCGACTTGTGAATGAGCGTGGTTTGTCTTGGAGCTACAGTGTGCATAAAATCACTTTCCACCACTTGAATGACGTGATGTTAATGACGTACGGTAAAACAAAAGACGACTACATCGGATGCAATGGAACGATCACACCTTCAATAACATCTCAATAAAGTTGTTCTCCTATTGACCGCCCCGTTGTCTTTTGTATGATTCATAAAAGATTTGAAATGATTGTGAAATGGTGAGAACGGCATGTCACACTCTGACTATAGTGGCGACTTTCAAACAACTTGTTGGCATGAGATGTAACGCAACCATTGATGATTGATTGCGATACCGAAAAGATGATTGTCGGTCAGAAGTGAAAGGAGTTTCGTTTCTTTTTCCAATAAAGATTTTCAAAGGTGTAAAACTTTTTCAGCTTCGGCCTACCTATAAATCTGCGATGTCTAGGAAGGAATCCTCATTCGATCGTGAACCTTAAGATAAAGCCGTCCCGTGTGAACCAGTACCATTGCACGGCGAAGCGGCAGCTATGCTTTCTCCGTGTTTGTTATGGCTAGAGTCGCAGCCTGATTGTGAACGCACTGAACCTACCCAGTTGTTATTGCTCCGTAGTTTACACAGAAAAGCAGCAGACAGCCGTGCAATGAAACAGAAACCCCTGACTTCGTTTTTCTGAACTTTATTTTTTTTTTCTCATTGAGTGGCTAAATTGCGGACACATCGTTTTATACACATTGATACAATTTGATTACATTTACATGTCAGTGAACACTATTTATAGATGCAACCATGACAACAATGCGTTCTTATCAGCTGTCCACCACGTCGTCGTCTTTCTTGTAAATACGTTTTTTGATTTCTTCTACACATATTCAATTCGTTTTCCTATTATATTCAACTCTTTATTTAGTTTTAGTATTAAATAAGTACAATTCATTAAAAAGGGTTTATATGTAGTACGGTACGTTTCATTTGTCTGAGAGTGCATGTAACATGTGTGTAAAGTGTGATATGCAGCGTACGTGTACGTTCATTCTGTATGAGTGACGTCACTCGTACTTGAGACTTGCGAGCTCGTAACTCTGCCCGTACTTGGTCAGTTTTGGGCCAATTACTTACATGGAATATTTAGACTTTTGTCGACAGGGCGCACTCCACAGTATAATGACATAAGTTCGATTTGAATAATTAAAAGTTCAGTTATTTAAGTGTGAAGTGTGCATAATTAGTAAGAAATAAAATAATACTTATATTTATATTCATATACAGAACAGTAACCAAACTCCAAACTGTTACAACTTGAGCTTGAATGAGAAATGAATTAAAACTTCAACTTCAGTGATATTCAACTAAAGTTCTCCCAGACATTTTCATTATGGTATAATATTACACACCATAACTTTTTCATTTTCCTGACATGCAATTTTGAAATTACTTTTATTAGACTCTTGATAAATGGTTGCCTAAGTACACTAAATCCACATAACTTTAAAGATGTCTAAATCGCAATCAAGCATGAAACTGTGATGACGTGGGGAACGGTTATTTACGTCTAGGGAATTACATAATATATCCATGGCTAATACACGTATTTGACCTAAAACCTGTTATTCTGTATCTCTTTGTAACGCCGTTATTGTTGTTGTAAAGATTCAGTTTGCTTCATCATACATTCCAGTATAGCATAATAAGTTGTAATATAGGTCGACGTCAACATGTGCGTTAGTAATACCACCTCATCAAAGTGTAACTGATCATTATATCCATCTGTAAAATTTGCAACGACAAATGATCAATTTCTGGATACACCTTATTAATACCAAGGAATGTAAGCTTTCAAGCACCATGTTTTGGTTGCTTAAGTCTAAGCACGATCAGGACATTTTTAAATCGGCTTGGATTGTGAAAATCAAAAGTATGATCGCCAGATGTGGTTTCTCAAACATTTGGCATGATTATATGGGTGTGACCACAAATTGGCTAAAACATAGCCTTGTATTGCAGATTAAAGATATAAACCTATAGAACTGGCAAAGTGAGGTCCATTCTATTATTTGAAAAAATATATCTGCAATTTAAACCCAATCAACAGAATCAATTTAACTAAATTTCGCTGTGAAAACCATAAACTTCCTATTTCAGATCGATCTGCAACCACAAGGAATGAAGTGATGAATACCATTACATCCTGCTTTTAAAGAATATAGACATAAGGCTTGCGAGTTATTAATACATGAAACCAAATACACTAAAATTTGAAGTGTTACCCAACTGTACCTATTACACCGAAACACTTGCAAAATTCGCCAAACTATTTTGTCAAAATTTGAGTAATTTACATATTTTCTTTCATTTGCCAGGAAACTGACTTCGGCTTTTGTTTTGTATGTTTTTGTTCTATTTTCAATTGTTGTTGTAAATATTATTTTCCCATTTATGTATAATGTATATGTTTTCTGTCTGAAATTTTTGTATATATCTGTTGATTTTTGTTTCTTGAAAGTAATTTTGATGTGTATAGTTTTTATGACTTTTAATTGTCTCTCTTACTCCCATTGAAAGGAGTCGTAGGGTAAATAAATAAATAAATAAATAAATAAATAAATAAATAAATAAATAAATAAATAAATAAATAAATAAAAGCAAAAGTCGCCATCCTTGTTGTCATTGTCAATAAACGTTTCGTGTCTGAATTGATTCTAAGATTTCAATGTTTACAGAACTGAAAATGGGAAGACAAACTTGGTCGGTCACCAACTACATTTAAAAGAATACGCAACATCGATACACACACTTTCTAAGTCCTGTTATTATCAGCATACACCATGCCAGGTAAGATATACTAAATATTTGTCAATATTTATTTATTTATAATTATTCACTATCCACAATGCATAGGCATGCCTATTCAGAAAACCTTCCTTAATTGTTATTATAACTGCTCTTTTGTACCTGTAATCTTTGTTTGATTCACGTTAACTACTGTTAGAATGCTAAATCACAGAACTGATGCAATCCTCAATGCACTATTATATATTATATATTATACCAGTATATTGATGGCGCAAATCGAGATATCTGATTGATCTAGACATCGAATTAGCGCTTCTCAATTGGGCGATAATGAACAGTTGGCATGCATCGAAATTTTGATGTTCACTGTACGTCTACGAACGTTGTAGTCTGCAGTGATACTGATCTCGAATTTGCAGAGGAGGATTTCCTCAATGAGACAATATATTATGAGAAATTATGAAGGAAATTTCGAAACAGTCGATCACTTATTTTTATCAACCTATTTTCTTATTGCACCGAGTCAGTCGCGAAGCCAGCCGAGCGGGAAACATGCTGTATTCAATAAAACACATCAACTTTATACCTTGAGTCAAAAAGGTCTTTTATTCATTACTGTGCACATTTAATAAGTTGATTAATGTACATAATTATTATCCCTTTAATTGAGTATCAGATAAAATAAATCCAGTCGCTGTGTGGATGACGCTTACGGTCGAGGCGTCTGTCAGATCATCTGTCTTATTGTTATGCAAGTTACTAATGAAATCAGAAAACGTTAGTTCCTATCTTGTTTCCGATTTTTGCAATATACTGGTATAAACTAATAGCGATAAACCACCCCCTTGGGATGCAATACCACTCGGTTTTGACCAGTGAACTCAATATATACATTCGCTATCGCTCGTGCATATATTTAGTTCACTGGTAAAAACCTCAGGGGGTGGTTTATTACTTAATTTTATACACTCTATATATGTCTCCATTTTAACGTTATCTAACTATTGTTTTTTTAAAGCATACTCTGTTTTTATCCTCAGAGATAGATGCTACCTTTCTTCTTATTGCAAGACGATGGCTACTGGAACATTGTGATGACACAACGTCCTTCGTTAATAGACAATTTGCAATTGAACTTAGAAAACATGGCTGGAAAGTATTTTCAACAGTCATAGAGGCCACGGAAGAAGAAAAGGAAGATGCTAAACGCAACGGCGTCGAACTTCTGATACCCGATGAGAAGGCACGGGGTCGCAAAATACCGAAAAGGGACATGTTGATGCACCCAAGAAGATGCTACAAACAGTTGAAACTCATGAAGAAACAAGTAACTGTCATAATAGGTCATGTTAACAAGAGTGGGTATGACACAAGCGATGAAGCTCATACTATTAAACGAGATTACTTAAAATCCGCACAATTGATCACTTTCATACACATCATTGCGGATTTGAAGGGTCATGGTGATGATAATGTAGTAGGTGAAGAGGATATAAAACAGTATGTTCAGAATTCAGTCATGGTTGCCCCTGTAGGTACAGCGTGTAAACAGTATTACCTAAATTCACTACGGTCAATGAAATTAAAAGATGGCTTTATAAAATATTATCTACCATTACCTGACGAATATATGAGGGAATTTGAATTCATCAAGCCAAGTCTCGAAGGAAATACAGAAATCCTTACTGTTGGAAATTTTGACGAGGAGGACCAGCGATGTGACCACATAGCAAGACTCATTGAAGTTGTTTCGGATAGATTGTACAACGTTCACCACACTATTCCAACATGGAATATATATGGTGTTAACAGTGGCAGTAAAGACCAATTTCAACAACACACAGACAAAAACAATAAAAGCAAAGACTCATCGTGTCTAAGTTTTAATGTACACCAGGAGATTATAAGTATAGATAAACTAGGCACTGCTTTCAATCAAAGTTCACTTTTCATTGATGCTGGTAAGGATCTATTCTCCATTTCTGGTCTTCAAGCGATGGCTGCCGGCATTCCAGTCGTTTTCTGGCAGCAATCTAAGTTTACAGAGTCAATTCATGAAGGCTTTGATATAAATATTGCAGAGCATTGTTGCCAAAATCTTGTCCGTACAAAACCAAATGATGATCCAGACAAAAGTGCCACTAGTTGGGCTGATCGTATTATCGAATTGATTAATAACCCTGACATGGCATATAAAGGTGCGCAGAATCTAAAACTTTCCCTTCTAAACTCCATTACTAAAGGTAAGGGAAAAATCCATTCTAAAGAGTTTTTTTCAGCGATACGGAGCCTATTGAATACAAACAACTCTTAACATGAACCAGATTGAAGGATAGGTGCAACTAACCCTTGTGCATATCTACATGGTGCATATGTTACTCTGAACACTTCGCACCTAACAGCTCGACTGTAACAGTATGTCACATCTGCAAGTTGTAACAGGGATCGCCTGAAATCTAGGAAAGAAACCCATGTCTCATACTATGTATACATAAACCGAGATGGTCCTAAAAGGGACAAGAGGACACAAAGTACATCTACTTTTTTCCCATCAGAATTCAAGCTAATCTCGAGCCTTCCATATTAAGCTAAATGTTTTAGTAAATGTTTCTTCTACTTTATTTCGATTTTACTCTTAATTTCAATAGCAAATGCAATTGACAAAACGGTTAATATAACCTATATGAGAGTAGTTTCCTTATCTTCTGTGCATCTCATAAACGGTTATAACTGTGAATTTCTGTTTTTTCTTCTAATTTTACATTTACAAATAATATTCAGATCACAGACATGACTGTAATAAGCGCTGTGCAAATGCTGTAACAGTTGCGGCAAATTGTTCGCAACTTTGATAAGCTTATAGAACTGTACGTGATAGCAAGACTGTAAGGGGAAAACCATGTACACAGGTGTAATATTTCTTACTGTGCATAATTCAATACTGTATTGACATCAATAAACGATGACACCCAGATGTGGTATCCATTGTTTGTATTAAAGTGCTTTCACGGGGTCTGTAGATTTTGGGAAATTTAATTTTAGACATAAATAATTAATATTAGAGCTGGAATAAAAGTGTCTTCTTGTTTGCAATTCGTTTTTATCAGAGAACAGTCAAAATGATGTCATTCTGTTGACCTTTGACCAACTTATGATATCTCTTTACATTCAAAAGTTATATAAGATTTATTTCGACTTTTAAGTAGCTTTTACATTGTTTTATAGGCCTTTAGTATTAAATCTATCGAAAATCTGTGTTTACCAATAGCAATGCATGGCATTTCAGTTTACTCGCGATATAACGAACTGTCCAAGGCTGCGCGAGTGTCACCAGTCAGATATGTCATCAGGACAGCTCTCGGAGGTGGCATCTGAAAAAACAAAAACATTATATAACTCCCATGTTAACAACCAACATCCACCTTTGGCAACTGGACTAAATGTTATTACGACCACCCTATCCCCATTTATAATAATAATGATTAATAATTTGGACAAGTAAGTACATTTTGATAGAATTGGCACGATTTCCCTTCACCGCTCATAAGAATGGAAAGAGAGATAACGTTTAGCAAAATATTAGTTTGCACAAATTCTGAAGAAAGTTTAGAATGGTTGTATGGATAAGGTCAGAGTATTAAACATGGGTACGTTCGTACTGGTTCGTAAGGAATGTAGTTATAAAATCATTTAATGTTCAGGGTAATTATATACATGTTATCAAAATCATGACACTGAAATGGGTGTACCAATACGAAGCTTGATTGCACTTGTTTGAAGAAGAATTAAATTTGATTACATCTATTTCTCATACGATATTTCCTAGTAGTGCACTTTAAAACGTATTGTTCATGTGAGTTTGAAACAATAAACACATGTTTTGAGAAAAGGATGTCTGTGTCATGTATTTCTGTGTATCTGTCTGGTTGTCTATTTAACTACAGTTCAATTGTTTGTTTTTACTTTTTAAATTCTTAATTTTCCCTTATATAAGCAGCGGAAATTATCATTTCAAATTAGTGATATTTCACAATTGAATATTGTAAGACTTGTCAACATTATAAGATATGGCAGTAATATGCTCTCCTGACAATTCGTAGATATACTCATGAAAAATGTCACGTTTGTACCTAGATAGGACGAAAATTGTCGTTGCAAATTTTAATTACTAGTCGCGAGTTTTATCAGTTTATGAGATTATCATATTTTGTTAATGACAAACCAAAGTGTGCCTGTGTGTAGAGTATGTATTTATTCAAATTGGAAAAGAGTAGCTAGATGCAACTTGAATGTCTTCTATAAGTGCTTTTAATACGTCCCCTATCTATTATTCTGAATAGACGAGAGTCTGCAGGCATTTGTTGCAAGATTTAGAACAATCTGTTTCATGTAACTGCAATCGCCAAAGATTCAACTACACATGTACAATGACAGAAGATGACGCTCATTGACGATGCTATTAGTACCCAGATAATATATTTCATGTTCACTGTCTCTGAAAACGACAGAAAGAAAATAATTCATTCAAATTAACAATGATCTGACCTCTGTACATGTACACTATGGTAGTGAAGGATACAAATGATACCCACTTGTCGATGGCGAGTGTCAAGAAAAATTGCATCGAACTGTATCCATTGTTCCTACCATACAGATGATTAGGGATAAAAACAAGGGTGATAGATACGAACACTCACTTAACATAAACTGCGTCAGATTGGACAATGTCAACATTATATTTGTTGCCCCCCCCCCTTTAAGGGAGCGATCATTTTTTTACGGTGTGGGGGGGGGGGGTAAATGGGGGGCACCTTAATTTGAGACACAAAGAAGGGGGTCATCAGTTTTACAAAGTGAATAAAGGGGTCCCTTATTTTCAACAACTGAACAAAATCATAAACCACCCTGCTGTACTTAAATTTCCATTTCAAACAATTATAATTATTGGCTAAACACACAACTGCAAAATATATAGAGGATTATGGCTAATCTATGCAAATGCGGGAAATTCAAACTGCTGTACAGAGCACTTGCTTCTGGGTCTTGTTTTTCAGCATTTTTATGTGCTCCGAGAAACACAAAGTGTCATGTATCATGTACAAATTGTTTGTGAATGTCGTAGGATGCTAACTTGATACACAAATTAGTTGAAAATCAATCTGTTAATTTCATAGAATGAAAAATAACTTTCAAAATGAGAGAAATTCCCCTGCAAACAGCTGTTTAGATTGTGTGTCACTCATGATTATTCAAATATGCGGTATTTGCATATGAACAACCAAGATAGGGAATGTTTATATTTTTGGTGATTACTTGCCAGTGAGTCCAGTCGTCCCTTTAAATGATAGCACTTGCCAGAGAGGGCTATGTCACAATGAAGTGTCTACACAAGGTTTGACTCTTTTCCAAAAAAATGATTAATTCGAAGGTATAAAGAGTGTCAACCCAAGGGAAGGTATTAAATTGACAGCACATGTGTAATTGATTTTACAACACCTTCCACTTATATGTCCAACCATTCATTTGTCGACTCACCATTAATCATCGAATGATTGATAGGCCATACAGCTCATTTGCTATTATATTTATCCAAGTTCTCTAAGAAATAACCTTGAGTGTCTCATTGTAGTGATTTTGTCGTCCTGAGCGTGCAACACAAGAAACAATGCACAGAATAAATGCACATAGGTAATAGTCTCTGCACACATGGGCAATATCTCAACTCGGGCAATTTTTTTTTTAAGTCGTGTGATTTTATTTTGACCAGTGACAGCTTTGTAAGGCTGTTAAGCCTTAGTCCTTCATCAACCAACTTTCAATAAATCTCAAGGTATTTGTTTTGCATTGATGCTTACATTTCAGATTGATGTTTGCATTCTTCAGATATAGTCTAACTTAAAGACAATAGTTAATTATGAATGATTCATTGCTATTCAATGGATGTTCAAAAGGTAGGTTTAATCAATATCGGTGCAGTATTTATCAGATACCACGTTCACAGACAGGCAGATAAACAAACGGACAGACAGACGGACGGACGGACGGACGGACGGACGGACGGACGGACGGACGGACAGACAGACAGACAGACAGACAGACAGACATACAGACAGACAGACAGACAGACATACAGACAGACAGACAGACAGGCAGACAGACAGACAGACAGACAGACAGACAGACAGAGACAGATAAAATAACATAACCCCTCCACAAGGACGTTACACATGCAGTCAAATGTCTATGCTTTCAAGGGATCTACTACTTTCTTTTTGTTTTGCTAGGTGCAATGGATGACTGTAGACGAAAAA
Source organism: Glandiceps talaboti (assembly GCF_964340395.1). Taxonomy (NCBI): domain Eukaryota; kingdom Metazoa; phylum Hemichordata; class Enteropneusta; family Spengelidae; genus Glandiceps; species Glandiceps talaboti. The sequence goes on along the minus strand of NC_135562.1, from coordinate 12,702,603 downwards.
GGAAATTAAGTAAGTATTTTGTGATTTATAAAAAATGAAATATTATTATTGTGTATCTTGTATGTGAATCAAACACATATCAAAACAAAATTGGTCATATACTGCACTGTAAGTTCGTACTGCACATGGCACAATAACTGTCCGTTCATCACCTATATCATAATTAGTTTAATAAGTGCATGAAAAATATGTGTTTTTGATTCCATACACATAAAGGTGTTATCATCTTTGTAGCAACTCATCCGATATGTCAAGCACCCAGTAAAACATAGACCCTCCATCAACGTTGAAGGACGGTCCACAGTAAAACATATTTACCTTCCGTAAGGGAAGGTTATGATTTTGGGAAAGTCAGTCAGTCTGTCTGTCTGTCTGTCTGGCTGTCTGTCTGTCTGTCTGTATCATCGTTTTCTAAAAAACATGGCTAGCTTAATTTAAATGAAATTGTATGTACATGTTCCTTAAAGGTATGGTTTGAACTGTTTAGGTTTAGGTAAACAACCATGAATATTAATGAGCAATTGTTTAATTAATGATAATTAGGTTACATCTTAAGAGTACATCCTTCAAATTCAACATAACTTGGTACATACATTCATGATGCCAGGTTGCACGTCTCATAAAGCTGCGATGTAACATTTAATTTTAATGAGTCATTTGCATAAGTGATGAGTTATGCTATATCTTAGGAATGCAATCTACAAACTAAACATAACTTAGTGCACACATTTACGATAACAAGGTCCATGTGCCATATCTTGTTCGATAATGTAGCATTTAGTTTTCAATAATTCATTTGCAAAATTAACATCTTTCAGTAATTATGCTAACTCCCATGTATGTACATTTCAAATAATATATAGTATAATTTCCTACATACATCGACAATAACAAAGTGTGCAGCTTATAAAAATCTTTGTGGTGTAGCTTTTAGTTTTAATTACTGATTTGAATAATTGGTACAGAAAAAAACAGTTTTCCTTGTCTGTATCTTTGTATAATGAATATGTAAATTATATAAATTAAATGCTTTGTTTTATAGGGTTATAATAGTTGAATAGACGATGTTCAGGGTGAAGCCAGACACAGAGTATGTATGTATGTATGTATGTATGTATGTATGTATGTATGTATGTATGTATGTATGTATGTATGCATGCATGCATACATAGCATACATTGTATGTCTGTCTCTGTCTGTCTGTCTGTCTGTCTGTTTGTCTGTATGTATGTATGTATGTATGTATGTATGTATGTATGTATGTATCTATGTATGTATGTATGTATGCATGTATATATGTACATACATACAGACACACACGGAAACCCGCATATACTTGTACGTACGTACGTACGTACGTACGTACGTACGTACATAACTACCTGTCAGCATGGATGGAAACATTTCGTTTTCTATAAGATTGATACTTTAATATGTAATGTGTTATTTATATTAGTAGAATATATTGCATCGTTTTTACTATCGTTATCCTGTTTCGCGTTTGCATGTTCACACATATGTGTGCTTAATGGAAATGGTTTATACTGATAAACTTATATTAATTTATTAAAGGAGAAATATGCCTATATACAGTCATAGAGGACGTAGTATATACTGAGGAGAAATCTGAAGACCAGCAACGTACGTCGAAAGTTGGTATTTTTATTAAGACACATTTCAATTCAGGAAAAATGAAGCCTCATCTTGAACGTTACAGTCTGATAAAAGACATAACTACTGACAAGGACAGACTTTCAATAATTCTGGAATGCAACTCCATTGAGAATTTGGAAATATTGTGGAAAGATATGGGAGAAGGTAAACTCAATAGTTTAATGGAGGAAGACGTTCTAGCAGCCGAAACTTCACAAAGGTCAGAAGCGAGAAGAATAAAACATTCGTCGTACATTACAAAGTGGGAGTACAAACAGTGTTATCAAGAATTGAAGTACGAATTGGACGGTATGATTTATATATTTATTTATTCATTGTGCTTAATCGTCTGTAATCACTCAAATGGCATGAATAGTAGGAAAAACAACAACTACCTCATGTACATGGCAGAGCAGATATGAATGAACGTAGAAAAAGAAAACAAATAATGACAATCGATTGAACATGTCAATAGCTAATATGGCATTTGCCTGGCATCCAATTAACATCAAACATACAACAACAACAACAACAACAACAACAACAACAACAATGACAATGACAACAACAACAACAAAAACAACAAAAACAACAACAATAATAATTATTATTTATGTATTATATTATCTGATGATTTATAATGTGTATTTTCTTCTCTTCTTTCACACCCCTCCACCCCCACCCGTAAACATACTTATATGGTATTCGGGGCACAGGCTGAGTTTAGACTGTTTTCACTTTTGTTAGTAATGCAAAATACTTTACATAAGATCGTGGCTAAACTAATGAAGTACATTGTTTACAGCGATTACAACGACGATGTAGCGATGACGCGTCACTTTTTTCGCCTTTGAAATGGAAAAGTAAAAGGTGTAATAACAGACATTTGCCCATGTACCCATGTCAAATATACATTGAACCGAAACAAAACCATACAAATATTATCACTTATTTATTCAAAAAAATCAGTAGCTATAGTTTTTTGACATTATACGTGAATTGTATAATTTGCATAATTTACACTTTAATAATGGAAAATCAAATCTTAGGTTCATTATCAATCAAGAATGTTTTATCAAATGATAAAATGTTCATCTTGTCGACAATCATGGGCTAGCCCTTTTTCCTTGTAATAATAATACCCGGTAAATTGATGTAGACTTCAATAACTATTCAATTCACTCTCAAACAGAAACAAGTTCATCATCTGGTGGCAGCGATTCGTCAATCTCTGAGTCAATGACACATCAGGAACCATCACATCATGAGAATGAATCATTAGTGGTAAGTTCCATCAATCCTCTGGACGTAATGGTGCAGTCTGGGAATTCTATTGAATCGTTCTATTCTGTTTATTTAAAAAAAAGACCTTATCAGTGATAGATGAGTAATCTTAGGTACGATCCCAATCACGCTAGTCGCATCGACGAATCAGACGACACACTTACAGACCATCAGTTGTACAACAAGCGACCTATCAGAAAAAAACAGCTCTACTTTTTTTTCTGCTTTTTCGTGTTTTTTTGTAGCATGTTACATGCCATAATGTAGAGGTGGTTCTGCTTTTCAGCTCTTTCACTATGCAGGTTTTTTTTAAGCAAAGTAATAAAGTGGTCATTGATTTCAAACGATGACGCGCACGCACACACACACACACACACACACACACACACACTATAGAACCCATTTCACACAGAAAGTTAGTAAAATACTGTACATTTATATTATATATAGTAGTCATCACGTTACAAAAATATCTTTTTTACCTTTGATTTTGAATACACTAAACATAACAAAGTATATAAAATGTGTTGATATAGCTTACAGTTCTAATGAAAAAAATGTCATAATTAATGATTTTAGGTAACTAGGCTTTTTCTTAAAAAGACAAATCCTCAAACTTCATATGGTACATATATCAACCATAAGAAAGCACACTTGTCCAAAAAAGCCTGTTACCACAGTTTTATAGTTTTAATGAGTAATTTGCATAATTAGTTATTCCCTTATGGGAGGCATTCAGTTTAAATCTGGTTCAAGAGTTTTACTGACGATCCGTTGTCTTCAATCTCCTTCATCTCGTCTGGGCATGTAGCACATGAATGTGACACTATTTGATCCCTGGGGCTGAGGTTGTAAAACATTTTAACTGGCTTGCCGAAGACGAGTTTTTTGAAATACACACTACATGTGATCGAAGAGCGTGAAAGCAGATTGCACATGTGCAATAGCAGGAACAGTAAAACTGTGATAGGAGTTGAGGGCGTACACAAAACTTTTTTAAAATAAATGTTAAAGTGTAATTAACCCAATCGATTATTTATGATGATCGGCACTGTTCTTTTAGTTGTCAAGAAAAAGATGTCTAGAAGTATTCTGTCTTCTGCCAGTGCTTTCACAGTCACGTTGATTGGATTGTTCGATGACAATGTCTGCTTCTGATATCCTCATTGTTAATAAACAGGCCAATCATTTTCCAAGGTCAAAGTCATTATGATTGACCAAAAATTCCCAGCTTTCTACATATATTTTTTACTCGAAACTGCAATAACTGACGCCACAATACTCTTTATAGAAGTCCCCGCTGATCTTACATCCGAATCGGAAGTGACGATAGAAGAAATGTAAGTGAAAAATGTCACTCTCAGTTCTTCAATTGGGGGTATTCAAGTAATTGAAAGACCATCTTTCTAATGGTCGGCAAATGTCATGGGATATTCGTGGTGTAGTTCAATAATTTCATATAATTAGAGGGACACCATGTATGTGTAATATCAAAAGCTGAGCATTTTGCATTCCAACAATGTGTGTAGCAACAAAAACGTATGGTTTTGCCTTTCGAAAGGCATTTTGTTTAATTCTAGATCTGGTATGCAAGGTTAGTTAGAAATCTTTAATAACGAAAAAATAGCCAATAATGTTAAACCGTGTTGTTTTTACCTCCCGTAAGGGCAGGTATTGAAATGGCCATTTTACCTCCCGTAAGGGCAGGGTACTGAAATGGCGATGTCTGTCAGTGTGTGTTGATGTGTGCGTGTGTGTGTTTTTTTTCTGTCCGTCCGTCTGTCTGTCTGTCTGTCTGTATGCATCTGCCTGTATCATCATTTCTTAAAAAGAATTTGGCTCAATTATAATGAGATTTGCTACACATCTTCCATATGCTAATAGCAAGAATTGGGTAGATTTTGGTAAACATCCAATGAACAATAATTAGTTATTTGCATAATTAATGGTTTCGAATAATTAGGCTATATCTTTCGAATGCATGCTTCAATTTCAATATAATTTGGTCCATATAAAGTTTGTTGATTTAGCTTAAAGCTTTTATGAATAATTTGCATAGTTAATTATTTTCGGTAATTAGGCTATTTCTTAAGAATGCAAACTTCAAATTTCAGATAATTTCCTTCCGTACTTTAGGGGGTGAAAGTCTGTCTGTCTGTCTGTCTGTCTGTCTGTCTGTCTGTCTGTCTGTCTTGTCATTGTTTTCACCAAAACGGCTGGCTCAGTTACAACGAAATCCGGCAGACGTGTTGCGTAGGGTAATGGCAAGAACTGATTGGGTTTTGGTAAATATGCCATGGATATTAATGAGCAATTTACATAGTTAATAGTTTTCGGTAATTAGGCTATATGTCAAGAATGCACGCTATCCATTATAACTTGGTACATACATTTGCCATACCAAAACGCATCTGTCCTGACATAGACTGTCGACAGTCACTTGCACCATTTTTTTCTATGTTTCATCTAAAACTAAAGTCGTCTCAGATCTGGAGCATGGAGCAATACTACTATAATTGAATACGAATAGCGAGGGCCAAAGGCACAAGCGACTGTTCTTCCTTGCCGCACCCTCACACAATAACAGTAAGAAAATTTTTACTGTAGAATATTTTGACAGTTGGGTCATAGTTCACAAAGCTTGCCAATCAAAATCAACATGGCATCACCAGGCGAGTCAACATGTCGAGACGCATTGGAGAGTGTCAAACAAGTGAAGTTGTTATAAATATTTATTTACACACTAACATACATAACAATTATATGCATGATAATAGTCCATGAGTGGAAGCCATTTTACTTCTACTACTATTATAGTAAGTAGACTGTACATGGCATCATACTAGACTCGTGAGCATGATGAGTCTTTGATGATAATGTGTCGGGTGTCGGGTGTCGAGGTCGATCGTCCAAAAGTAAAAAGTACTTGATTATGACCATCAAAATGCATTTACGAGGTCAAATTTGCGCTGCAGTGTACATGCGTTGAATGTTGAGCGACTTTACATTGAACTGCATGCAAATCATACATATAGTAACCCCAATTCAATGACGTCACATCGTGAATAAGTACTAGAAAGGGAGATGGAACGAGCAAGAACAGTCGCTCGGGCCATCGGCTCTCGTTATCCGAATGCGATTATAGTAGTATTGCTCCAGATCGGACAGCGGCGACGACTTTAGATTTAGATAAAACGTAGCAAAAAAGGCGCGAGCGACTGTCGACAGTCTAGGCCTGAGGTTCTGCCATCAAAAAACTTAACCAGAGAATGTAAGAAGCAAAGAAAGTGTGAGTCTGTTTTCATGTAGTTTTTACTCAGTTTTCAATGTATTCGTACTTCTGTTGTTCTTGGTATTTTAATGTATAAGATACGTATGTTTTTCAGTGTTGTTGAAAGATAAATTTTCCCCATGAGGGATAATAAAGTAATATAATAATAATAATAGTAATAATAATAGTGTTTAAGTGATGCAAACTCACTAGAAAACAAATAATTTTTTTTCTTGGCCTTAAAAACGCCTACCGTGACATCTCTGCTAAAACCTTCTATAAAAGCTTCCCATTATTACATGTGTGGTTGGCCGTAAGATCGCATATGCAGGCAATCATGCTGGAGATTTCGCCTGCATAACTTCATACGATCTCTTCACTGTTTCAAAATCAGAAATATTGTTTTTACCTCGTTCATACTCTCGGGCCGAGCAGCCTAGTGAAAACCGGTGAAAACGTAACTGTACCAATGCCAGTGAATTCTATAAACATCGGCATTCAGCAGGTGACATTCTAAATTTACTGGTATATAAATGGTGAAATGTCACGTTTTTTCACATTTTAACGGCAATTTTGAAGTTGCAAGTAATTTATACCTCGCAGTGTAGACGAAATATTCTGACTGGCATACTGTGACCTTAATGTGTCAAAACATACAACTTTGTTGATGTTAGTTTTGATTAACACTGGTATTTAGATAACAATGGACGCAATTTCGCAATTCGGTGACACACATTAGAGGGAATTCAAAGATATGTATTTAGCAAAACTAACGGCGGTCAATCACTTGGTGAAGGCCCTTGGTATAAATAGTACTTAAAGGGTGATAACAAAATTATAGCAGAATTGACCAGATTTAAACTGAATGCCTCCCGTAAGGGAATCACTAATTATGCAAATAACTCATTAAACTAAAAAACTATGGTAACAGGCTTTGTTTTTTGGACAAGCGTGCTTTCTTAGGTTTATGTATGTAAGAGTGTATGATACTGCTTAATGCAATCTTAAGATATAGTCTAATTACCAAGAATAATTAATTATGCAAATTATTCATTAACACTGAAAGGTACACCAACAAGCTTTACAGGACATATGCGATTGTTATGGTTAACGTGTGTACTGAATTATATAGGAATTGAAGTATGTATTCTTATGATATAGCCTAATTACCGAAAATCATTAATTATGCAATTTATTCATTAACACTGAAAGATACACCAACAAGCTTTTTAGGACATATGCAATTGTTATGGTTAACGTGTGTACTGAATTTTATTGAAATTGAAGTATGTATTCTTAAGATATAGCCTAATTACCGAAAATCATTAATTATGTAAATTATTCATTAGCACTGTACGGTGAATCAACAAACTTGATAGGACATGTGTGTTTTCTTATGGTTAACGTATGTACTAAATTATGTTGAATTTGAAGTATGTATTCTTAAGATATAGCCTAATTACCAAAAATAATTAATTATGCAAATTATTCATTAACGCTGTAAGATACATCAACGAATGTTGTTATGTTTAACGAATATACTAAATTATATTGAAGTATGCAGTCTTAAGATATTGTGTAATTATTGATTTCATTAATATGCAAATTTCTCTAATTAAACATTAACAAATTTGGCTCAAAACCTAATCAGGTCTAGCTATTACCCTAAAGATTATATATCCCAAATTTCATTACAATTGAGCCAGCCGATTTTTAGAAAATGATGACACAGACAGACAGACAGACACACAGACAGACGTACCCTTACGGGAGGTAAAAATAAAGATAAATATTGCCTATCTGGTAGCCAAACAAGAACTGCCATGTTCACTATTTCAGAGTTACTGCTACTGCTACTATTACTGGATGAATCAGGAATGACTTGGTTAATGATATCAGAAACGAAGCTAAATAATACACTTCTATTTTAATTGATGGCGATACTGATAGGGATGTGCAGGAGTGTGAAATAGTCTACGTGCGACGAGTAGGCAAACCGATCGCAACTTTTTAAAGTCGTGGTGAATTTAGTGGGACAGAAGGACGTGCAGCACGCACATACTGATGGTGGTGTTAATGCCACAAAAAACTATATGTTGCAAATGTTGATGAAAATTGGAAGCAGAAACTTATTTGATTTGGAGCAGATGGTGCGTCAGTCAATCTCGGTAGAAACAGGAATGTAGACTCAGTTTACCCAGGGAAAAATAGGGCAATAATACCGTATCACTTCACTACATATTAAAGTTATTAAACTGTTACGATGCTCACCATGAAGTATGTATAATTTTCTGAGGAGTAATTGAAGTATTATGAGGGTTTGAATTTCATGTATTATTTGCCATGGAAACGGATGTACATATACCGGGAATGTAGGGGATCACGAAAGCCGAGTAAAGTCAAGGATGGATATTTGAACAACATTTTTGACAACTAACTTTCACTGGGACTTGAAAAATCACAGATATAGAGCTAAATTTCTTGCATAAATCACGACATTGCAAGACTACCCGACCCCTACGGAAGCCATTAAATCTGTTTTACGTATGTATTAATGGTCGATGGCAAAGAAGCGCATGTGTCATTTAAAGCTTGATGTTGTAATTTATAATATATATGGTTTATTTGCATAAGGCGTAAAACAAAATTACGTGGTTCCGATTACATTCAGTTTTAAAATAGGTGGGGTAGGTAGATGTTTTACTTCATTTTATTTGTTTTCATCTGTGAGTGTCTAGTTCGGATTTTTTTACATTGTTTCCCAAATAGTCACTGTGTTGTTGATTTTTTCCTATCAGATGTACAGCCATTACATATTGGAAGAATAGTTTTATATTGTCTTTTAAGTTGATGTCAGTTTCCACACCCACTATTCTTGTGAGACCACGATTTTCGCGATTTTATTATCATTTTTCTAGAAAAAAACGTGGTGGGGTCGGGTAACCGGAACCAAACAACTTTTTTATTTGACCTAATGAATGTTTTTTTTTTGTGATAATTAGGCAATATGTTAACCATTCAAGCTTCAAATTTCATTTAGTTTCATATGATTAAAAACTTTCCAATTAAAGGGTGCATCATGTATAATAGCTATAGTTTAGAATTTTGTATTCAAATGTGTGCAGGACCAAAAATATATGATTATGCCCTTACGGGAGGCAGACAGTTTAAATCTGGTTCATATATTGCACCACTCTACAAAACAATTACCTGAATCAAATGTTTGATTTATTAGGACACATGTAAAAAATAGCAAGAGTACATTAAAACAAAACAATAACAGAGAAACTGCACTTAGTCTAAGAACATTATTTTTCGATACCAATTTGTAATATATTTTATAATGATATTCATTAAAGGTCTGTTTCCAATACTTACTCATTAATATATCAATAAATTAAGATTACAGGTAAACTGAAACCAGAATATCCACAACGGGGCAAGGAGAAGTATCTGAAATCGACGTGTACATATCCTGATTGTCCACGTTCTAAAGGTAGGACATACTTTCACAGATTTCATAGTGGAGAAGTCCACATGACTAATTAGTTGTTAACCAGTCACATTTTAGGACATTTAAACAAAATAGTTCTGTCATGCTATAGGCATGGTAAAGTGCAAGTGCTGTGTTTGTTTGTTTGTCTGTCTGTTTGCTGGATTGCTTACTTTTTAGTGTGTTTGTGTTTGTTTGTTTGTTTGTTTGTTTGTTTGTTTGTTTGTTTGTTTGTTTGTTTGTTTGTGTATGTGTGTGTACTGTTGGTGTCATTGTTTTCTCACAAATGGCGTGCTCAATACGGCCGATTGTTTCGCAGGAAAGTATCGCGAGAGGGCGCACCATATCTGACAAAGTAAGGGCAAGAATTTTCGTCATGGCATCTAATAGTATGGCGATGTATGAAGCTGTCAACAAAATGGTCGTAAAAGAACTCCGTGCATTCATAAAAGAGCGGAAAATTACTACTTCTAAATCTACTAGATATCGCCAGAAATGCTGTCAACCTTGGTCTTGAAACACTAGAAAATGATAATTTTCTGAGAGAACGGAAGAGAAGACGAATAGTCGATGTCGGGCATCAAAAGATAGAACTAATCGACAGCGGAAACATTGAAAGTTGGACGGAGGACCTTCGAAATATACCCGATGTAGACATGATAAACATATTTCTTTACCTTACTGGTGTCTGTTGCTTGACAAAAGAACGATTAGAAAATTACAAATCTGTCAACAGCTTCCAATCTGATTAAAATCCGATGTAGATGTCGGCTAATCGTTCATTGCTATTTTACCTTCGTTTTTTGGCCTGAATTGACCTTCTTGGTACATGTTTACGTTTTTATCCTGATCGGTAGAGGAGGCGATCAAACATGTACCACGAAGGTCAATTCAGGCAAAATAACGAAAGTAAAATAGCAATGAACGATTAGCCGACATCTACATCGGATTTTAATCAGATTGGTTTTATACAAGCTGCAATAACTGTAGCGTATATTGTGATTTTGAGGGTTCTTTCCTCTGTTTTTGTTCCTTTTTCCGTTCCGATGTTTGACTGGAAGCAATCGCTACAATGTCTCCAACGGTAACGCAAATGGACGAGGTCACACTGAAAACGTGAATGAGATGTCAGTGTACTACCCATTTCAAAATGTTGCTACTTTTGGGTTTTCCTCACGGTCGAATTGCAGAGCCAAACTTACGCGAAATATTAGGAGAACAAGAGGTTAATTGGCTATTTCGTTATTTGATGGGCGATAATGCAATATTATAGCGTAAAGTTACGGGGAATGACAGAAAATCTTTAGTCAGTGGTTACGATGCCTATAGACTCTATGCTTTGCAACGATGCTCTACAATTCTGGCCCTCACTTCCGGTTCTAAAACAGCGCCCCTAGTGGCTAAACAATCATATCTTTTATCTTTTCGGGGCTTGTTCGATAACCGGCATACGGCGTATTGAAACTACATTTAGTGTGCATATTCTTTCCGGTTATGGCTACAACTGATTAGATTCTGGTAAACAGTTTCATGAATATTAATGAGCTGTGTGCATAATTCATGGTGTTTGGTAATTAGGCTATGTCTTAAGAATGCAGTTTTCAAATTTAATATAATTTGGGACATACATTGATGATAGCAAGGTGCTTAGCGCTTATGCCATACAAAGTGTAACAAAATAGCTTGTAGTTTTAATAACTCATTTGCACAATTAATGATTTCCAGACTGGTATACCATCCCTAGGGGTGGGTTATTGCTATAATATTATACCAGTATATTGAAAAAGTCGGGAACACGATAACAACTAAAGTGTTTGGTTTTATTTGTCCCCACATATCGCCCAAATATGAATAATTTACATGGCAATAAACTGGTTTCAAAACCCGATCTGTACGTATATATGTATGAACTGTGAACATCGCCTTGTGTCGTGTAATGACTGGATTTATTTGATACTGCTACTCGTTTCTAGATAGGGATAATCTGTACATTGATCGGCCCATTCAAAGTAAAGTTATGATTAAACTACCTGTTTGACCCGAGGTATTACTTGAAATGGTTGGTATAGGGCATGCTTCGTTTCCAGCTTTGCAACCCAGTCGAGAGAGAAGATAGACATGCCATTATGAATTGAACCTATTAACCAAGCAAGTGGGGTTTCATCTCACTTCTTCTCACTTAGTAGTATTTGTTGCTTATATTTACAAATATGATAATGCACTCTTACAAAACACAAACTCAACGGTTGTAAAAGTTTCTCTTGCTCACTGGTATAGCTCTGGATTTATATGCTACGAGGTTCGAAACGTGGGAGAGGACATGTCGAAACCCTGCAGCGTATAAATCCAGAGCTATCACGGTTACTACTTTCGGGCATTTCAACACTGAAACAAATTCCGAGAGTTTGAAATAATTTTCATTTTGTATTTTTTGTAAGTCAAAATTCCACCATCTTTATTTGAACAAAGAACAAGTGGCCTATATTATTGTGCAACTATTTGTCTCTCTCCTTGATCACTGCAATTCGAAGTGTAGTTCATAGCGTAATATTATTGTCAAGGAGTAAATCATATCACGCAAAGCTAAGCTCAATGTTGTATCAGTTGTTATCAGTTTTATTGAGCTTATTATCAGTGACATTGCAAACAGCTTTAGAGATGTTAATAAAGTTTATTATATACGACATGCTGGCTCACCAAGCTGGGTTTATGGCACTAGAACTGCTAATAGAGGAAAACCGTCATGCTGTCCGCAGTTTTATTGCAATGTGTATTTACGGGAGTCAGCAGACGGGGATTTCCCTCTGACTGATGCTCTACTACAGGACCTAGTACCTCAGACAAAGTCTATATTGATTAATAGTAAGTCTGTCAGTGTAATATATTACACTTGCTTCATTTTTTATGACAGGAAACGTACCTGTTCTTAGTTCAGCCAAGTCGCGAACCGTGCATGCCTTGACCTGAGTGGGCGATGATTTGTACAAATACGCTACTCGGCTGCTTTCATAATTTCCCATACACTACTCTGTCTCATTGAGAAAATCTTCCTCTGACAAATCGCAGACTTCACTGTTACTGTGGACTACAACGTTTGGGTTTGATCTGAGCAGAAGACGAACAATGAACCATCATTAATGTCTAGCCCAGTCAGATCTCTCAATTTGTGTCATTAATATACTTGTATAATATAATAATTCACTGTAGAGAAAACAACAATGCCCTTATATGCACAGTTAAGTCCTTTCTACGCATCAATGCAATATATGCTTCACAGTATCCCGATGAAATGCTTGTACCGTATCAGAGCAATGTATTACACATATCTTGAAAGTATGAACTTGTGTGACAAGGAACGCTATTTAACTGGCCCAACAAGTATAATTTAAGAGTAAGTCGCAAGCCATAATGCTGTAAATACAAGTAAAAGTAAAGGTGATGACAACTGATACCCTGATTTGTATTGAAGTTCTGCCTCAAATACGATGCTGTGTTTCACGAAAGAACACGTACATGTAGTTGCATTTTAACTGAGGTAATAGTGATTCAATTTTTATTCCTATAGTATTGCGTCGATGGATAGCTGTGCCAAACAAAGCTTCTTCTGAGAGGATATTACTCAGAAGTTTACTACCTTTTCATATCGGTAAATTGGACAAGAACCAGCAATATCTACCAGCTATGTTACTAGATGGTATGTGGACGGAGGTTAATGCTCGGAAAACGTCAGAGAATAAATGCTTGGTGTTATCAATGCACAACAACGCAGGGCTATTGCAAAGTACAAAGCAGGAGTTGCATTTAGAACGTTTAGTAGATAAAACTGTAAGTGAGAAATTTCGACTACTGGGAAAGATTAAAGTTATTGCAGAGACAGTTTATGCCGATATCGAAGATATGAGAGATTCGCTACTGGATATATTAGAAGCAAAGACAGCTGTCAAGACACAACTCAAAGCACCAAAGTTGAGTCACACCAAGGTCACTACAAGGCTGGGAAACGTTGAGAAAGACGAACATGTTAAAGAAACTGGAAATATTACACCTACAACGGGTTAGTTAACCCCTTAATTGGCCACATGGTTGAGGATTTGGTATTTATTTTGCATTTTAATCTCTAAAACACTTTTATCATGTGATGGTTTCCAACTTGGGAAATCAATGGGAAATAACGTATGCCAAGTCTGTGTTTGTAACTCAATACATTTGCACCATATGTATAAATGTATAATGTTTGCTGTACGTACAATAACAAACTTTTTACACAGTTTTCTTTAGCTTTTTGCAATGTGTTTAGTTGCAAACATATATTTACTCATTGATGCCATGATAAAATTGTTTTGTAAATCAAAAATCTAAGTAATACATTCGTCATCCATATGGCCAATTTAAGTTGTTTATATCGTCATGTTTATCTCTTTCCCTCTGTATAATTATGAATATCAATATTTTCTCCTTTAATGGAAATAATCAATGATATCAGTGATTACCATAAATAGTAGTTCTATCAATTTAAAACAATCTCAATCGATGATACGATTTCAAATTGTTTCGTGAGCACAGGACCATTTACTAGATGAACGTCATCTAGCTAAGAAACTGTTTCTTATTTTGCAGACATCTTTCCCATATGCATGTAGTCTGCAGCTCCCCTCCCCATGTATTTACGTGAACACCAACTCTTTGATATTTGAAATTTTAAAGAGTTTAAATATTAATGGTCAAATCGAATTGGCAAATTAATGAATCCTTTTCACACACCATTCGTAAACTGGGCTTAGCAACGTTTGTCAAATCTGTCATCTGCAACCACGGACTCCATATATGTACAGTCATTACCCTGCGCCAGTTCCAATAACAAACCACCGGATTTACATTTCTCATTTTTTATTCCATGTAATTGTCGCGTGCTAATAGAATTTAGTAATATCGTTGAAAAATAACATCATCGCTTTCGAGTACATAAAACCCTACACTACGATACAGTAGTGCATTGCACACGTTAAGTTCCATGACATAAACGACAAGTGTTAACTTTCAACTTGACAGAGACACAATTACAGTGTTTGATAAATTTGTTATGTTAGTAGAAGAGAACTGTAAACTAGCTATACACCGAGAGGTTAATTTTTTCTTGAACGATGGGTACATTACCTTACCTGTGAACCACGTATTCATCTCAGAGCATGCCCCATGCAGTGAAGGGTAAGGGAGCGATCAGTTTTTATGGCCGGGGGGAGCGGTAAATCGGGGTGGGGGCACCTTAATTTGGGACTCACAGAAGGGGAGTTCATCACTTTTACAAAGTGAATAAAGGGGGGTCACCTTATTTGCAACAACTGAACGAAATCATGAACTACCCTGCTGTACTTAAATTTCCCTACAACAAATATATGTGCAGACAATGAACCCTAAACAATGGCTATAAATGTACATTCAAATATAACATAAATCCTTTGTCTCTTGATACATCCCAAGCATATGACATGGAGTCATAACATTGCATCTTTTAAACAACAGTTTTGTTAGAAATGACTTCTCAATATTGCAGGCCATGAGTTGCATTGTGTCATCATGTGATATAAAAACTTGCATGTGTAGCTGTACACTTAAAACATAAGAAATGAAATACCTTGAAATTTACTGGATGGACTGACTCTAAAATCTGTGCTTCCATTGACCTGAACATGTTGAATTGCACACAAACATAGCCGTAGAGACACACTTTCAAATAATTTGAATTTGTATATTTAAATCGTAAATAACCTCCACTGTGCAAGTTTTCCCCAAATTTTCTCACTTTCTATCTGATCTTTTTTATCATTATTATTATTATTGACTTGAAATGATTTAAACTTTTGAAACCCTAAAATTAGTGATACCTCTATTTTATAACTAAGTTGTGTTTTACTTCTGAATGGTGCTGTAAATGACCCACAAATGGTGTTCATTTTACAAAAAGCTCTTACCGTGGGAGGGGGACATTCACTTCCAACCTTCCCCCACGCGCTTGTGTAGCATGCACTTCTCCCCATACTGTTTCCAGTTCTCTCCCTACTTTGAAACTTACTGAAACCCCTAGGTTTACAATTATATTAACTCCATTTCGAATATTGTACTTTACAATTAGCTGAATTAATCTATAATGGTAATAATTCACTCAATCTAAGAGATATCCTAGAACTTTTGGTTACTAATCCATGAATAGTTTGCATGTCCATGAACGGACAATCACACTTATATGGTTCCTGTCTAAAGAGCTTTACACATGTGAAGCAATGGATTTGGGATAGCAATTTACCAGATACACTCAAAATTACTGTAAACATAAGAAGTAAAATTAACTATGCAGTATGCTGTATTGTGCTTGAGTTAAATCACACACCCCTCGAAATCATCTCCCTTTAACTGATCATGAATTGAAAAAGAGTTCGCTCCAAGTGTCTGAATGCTTTGCCTGTTGATCGGTGTTAACAATCACACAGTCATAGTTCACATTCTGACAACAAATATAATTAGTCAGGAAGCCAATGTCCAAAAGTGGCTTAAAACACGATTTACCTTACACGGTTTGAAGTACAATGTTTGATATCATATTTGATTAGAATAATATCGTGGACATCAGAAAACTGATGTTGTCGCTCTGGATTCGCTTGCGCGAGCTCACAGGATGCAATTTCCATGGTAACAGTGACATTATTGTAAATGATGCTAAACATTTGAAACCCGCCATATCTCGCGATCGGGCTCCAGAAGTGGTGTAATCATAATCAAAGTATGTGTATATATGTTTTGGGAGACGGGCAACTTATTGATGATATTACATATATTGAGTTTTTATGATGAAAGTATACGTAAGAAAATGAGGGTATATCTTATACTATTCAACTACCTTAAGGACAATTGCATCATACTCATAGCTCTTCCAAACAACCACGATATACAGAATTAAAATATTTTAGAATTATCAAATCAGGTGACGCGCCAACATCATTTTGTTGACCTGCTAATTTCTTTCCTGAAATTTTAAAGCAACCTGATCCAATATATTTTCATCGCAATCTTTCTATCATGATCTCTTTGTAGCATATACCATCATATTTAATTGTAATTATTGTAATGTTTCAGTGATCTGTTGATAAAAAACTGAATATTTAAATTAAGATGACCTTGAATTTTTGACTATGACCTTGACCTTGGAGAGTAGTGGCCACGTGTTCAGTGCAGCTTTTCCCCTTATATAAAACCCATGTAGAAACACTTCCATCATATCTATAGCACTTGGGACCTTGAGACCTTCAGTATTGTCATATTTTTCATAATTGCAGATATTGATATCCGTTGACTTGGTAACAGGATTTTGTAATAAAGCATCTGCAAATAGGCTTTACTGTATTTTTCCTGAAAGACTACATAATTTGCTCTTATGTTATTGATTTTCGTTATAACAACTATGCATGATCTTAGTCATATAAAACTTTCTGCCGATTGACGCGTAAAATTATCCAGAAATATATCCAGTTGCTTTTCCAACTGTATAGGACGCCCAAAAAATGTACGATTATCCTATCATTCGCATTATAGTTGCATCAGACAGTGTCTCCTCTTACCGATAATGAATTGCTGTGATTGTCGCGTATGCTGTTTCACATGTACCAGAAACCATGAAGTAATGGTGTTCCAATGAAAGAACAATCGAGTTGAAAAACAGTTTCAATTCAGTGTTTCTAGACACACGAGTAAAAATTGTGTAATCGGAAAAAAATGAAATGACAACACAACCGAAAGATTGTGAAATTATTTTTTTTTTCCTGTGAACGTTTTAACCATTATTAAAGGTACCTGAACGTATTGCAATATGGGATTCCAGTAATACTACTGACAAAACCATCATTGAGAACACTGTTTCTAATAAATCGAAATTAGCTTATATAACTACGGTAAGAGTAATGTAATATTCACACAGTAGTATTTCCACTTTGATCAACAAAAACGTCTTTTAATTGAAAACAAACATAAACTAGTTAGCATTTGCAACGACTACCGGGAATTACACAAATCCTGTTGACAACATGCACAGTGTGCACACACAACCACTCGTTTATACTTTGCTGACTCATAGTGCGCACACACAAGCACTCGTTTCTAATTTGTTGACTCAACGTCTTAGTTCTCACTAAATAAGATCATATAAAAATCATGATAACCTCTTGATATTCATTTGCATGGGTAGCATTTAAAGAAAGACAACTCGACAAAAAAATGCAGTGCACACACTTACCCACTAATGTTTGACATTTGCGGACTTACAGTGCACATATGCCTAGGTCTCACTAATTAAGATCATATACAAATCACGTAAACCCTCTGGAAAATCATTTGGCACGCGTGGCATTATAAACCCCAATGAGAACACACAAAAATACTCACTTTCCAGGCATCCCTGCTTATGTTAACATCATTGATATGATTGATATAAGCAGCTCTGACTTTGTATTTCTGATTGTAAATACCATTGCGTCAAAACACTGTCATGTGACCGGGAGAAGAGTATGACGTTGGTCTCAAATTCAGAATCAAATTCACATCCGATGACAATTATGTCTCATATTGAGCCTCAGGGTCAGTCTCATATTCGAAAAAATCACAATAACACCAGCAAAAAGCAGGCTACAGGACATGTTCCCTTTCATGGATGTCTCAGCCTGCATGGGGAAGATTACTTGAAAATCCGAGATAAAAGTTCTGCTGACATGTATCTACACAGAGCAACTATTTAAAAGGAGTTTATCTTATCTAAATGTCTTTAGAAGTAATATTCTACGAAGGGTAAGAAGTAGGACATCTTCTGTTAGGCTAGCTCGAAACTGGTACACTTCAAACACATTATCTGTGCTCCCCAAAATGTGTTCAATCAATCATTCAATCAACCGAACAATTTATATAGCGCCTGAATCCATTACTCAGAATTGTCAAAGGCACTTTGCAGGACACTAAAAAGAGTTCTTATCAAAATGCTCTCATAAAAAGATGAGTCTTAATGTCTTTCCTGAACTTGTCCAGAGTTGGTGATTGACGGAGAGCAGCCGGAAGACTGTTCCATAATTGCGGGGCAGCACGTGAAAAAGCACGTTCACCATAGGATATAAGTTTGCAGGGTGGGATGTGTAATAGACCTTTGTTGTTGGAGCGAAGTACACGCGGAGCATGCTTATAACTGATCAGATCCGATATGTAACTAGGTGTAGCATTGTTGAGAGCTTTGTAGGTCATCAAGAGTATTTTGTAATGTATTCTGTAGTAGACTAGTAACCAATGTAGATCATTGAGAACTGGGGAGATATGGTCTGATTTCTTGCGGCGTGAAACAATTCTGGCCGCTGTGTTTTGAGCGTGTTGTAGATTGAGTAATGTATTTAGATGCTAAACCATATAAGAGTCCACTACAGTAATCCAGTTTGAATGAGACAAGAGCATGGACTAGATTTTCACATGCTTCACTTGTCAGATAGCGAAGAATGCGACCAATGTGTCAAAGATTGTAATAGATTGAATTGCATGTTATCGTAATGTGCTTTCTAAGAGTGTGTTTATCATCGAAGGTTACACCAATATTGCGTGCATAGTTAACTAAGTCAACAGAACATGATCAAATGTTTATACTGTCAATGGGACGGGGTATGTGCATAAACTGAAACCTAATGAGTAGTAACTCAGTTTTACCATCATTGAGTTGAAGTTTGTTTTGTGTGTATGTCTAGTACTGCAGCTTCCATCTTGGCAACAGTGCTGGATGTGTCAGCCAGAGCAAAGCCTTCATATAGTTGATTATCATCAACATATTGTATAAAATTCAAATCATGACGACTTAATAGGATGGCAAGTGGAGGAATGTATATGTAAAATAGCAATGGGCCTAGCACAGAGCCCTGAGGTACGCCATATTGTAGATGTTTTGCTTTGGAAGTGTTGCTTGATATCAATACTGATTGATGTCTGTTCTGCAGGTATGATTTAAACAATTGCAGTGGGATGCCGGTAATGCCGAGGTTTGATAATCTTGAAATGACTATGTTGTGGTCTATTGTATCAAAAGCAGCTGACAAATCTAGAAGAACAGTTTCATATAAACACGATGATGTCATCGCGGCTCCATGTGATTTTAGAATAAACAGACTGGAGGTGGAGTCCCGGTTGAACATTTGCATATCAGTGCAGTCCTAGAAACAGTCGATAAAGCTGTATCAAATGAATATTGATGAGCGATGACGACAGCCTGTCAGTTTGTGATGGATTACTACTGACATGCACCCTTTGTTCTTTCCTCATTCCAGGGGAGCACCACAATTTAACACCTTTCGTAATGGTCTTGACTAGAAATGTATAATGAAGTTTTTAATATGTAATACACTGTACCAGTTTAGTGCTAGACTAATTTTCTGTAGTCCCTATGGTGTAAGTTCATATTTGACGATTTTTCTTCTGATGTTATTGTGCTTTTTCGAATACGAACCTGAGACTCGATATGACACTATCCTCATATTATCCTCCCATGTGAATCTGAGACTCAACTTTATAGTAGATGCTTGTTCTGGGAGCTTGAGTTGAATGTCATAATATGAAAAAAATGAATCATCCAATTGTCTATTGATTTCCATTGCTTCAAAACATGCTGACAAAATTACCCAGATGAAATATAATGCTTAAAATACACACAAGTCACGATTTCAACATCCAACAATTCCCTCTTAGTAAACCTGATTTTATAAGCGGAGACTGCAATGTATTGTGGGTAGTGTCAAGCCTACTGCGTGGGGATATGCTATGGCAAAGCCCCCTCAATCGAGTCGAGAAAGAAAGAATTTTTTACAAGGGAAAACAAGAGTTTCAAGCGGGCCTTTTAGGCCCCTGGATCAAATTAGTAAAATTGCATTGCATATAAAAGGTATAACTTATTTAGTCTAATGTGAGGTATTTAAGGAATGTAAAGGGCAAATCATATTCATACCAGATGATTATTTCGTTTCAGAGCATGTGAAAGATTGCAATCCTTCGATTTGCTTTCGACACATAGATGAAGTAATTTTGGAATTAGAGGCGGCGGGCAAGAGATTGAGTGAATTGGACAGACGATGCCTTCTGTATTGTAACAAACTTGTCAGCGAAACTGACGATTCGGTATGTAAATAATTTGTTTGATGTGAAGATATGAAGAACGTCACAAATGTATGTCGAGATATGGAATAATTATTAGTTTACTATAAAATAATACTGCAAACAATATATACAAAATGGTTTGTATATTTTTCCAGAGGAGGGGGGGGGGAATACCGGCGGGTCACGTGACACACTCGCAGAACGTTACAGCTCATTGAAATCTTGACCAGCGCGCTGAATACTTCCGGTTTCCGTGTCTCAGTGCTTAGTGAATGTGCTGATTTTAGTTTTCGACAGACCCTTTCATAGCATTATTCGTGTGCGACTGTTATCAAGTCATCTATATTTCTTTTAGTAAATGTTGATTAAAGAAAACAATTTGTGTCTTATAAGGGGATCTCCTCTAATATAAATGGTAGTATACTAGGTCCACTCTTATTCGGGGTGGGGGCGGCTACTTCCAATAAAGATGACTGAAAACAACCCGTGGCAACAACCTTGTTCATAATATGGGTTCAAGAGTCGTATTTGCATTCAAAGAGGTGGGTCAAATCTCTACATTATGCTTTAAAAATCAAGACTCAAAAGACTACATTAGTCGAAAAGAGGGGTCAAAACCGCGGTACATACGTATATACCCTTTTTATGGGAGTAACCCCCCCCCCCCCCCGGACTCAGGCTAAGGGTACTGAGTATGAGTAACTTGCATCCTATGCTTAGTTTTTATGAACCTTGTACAATTAATATTGAGACAATGTTTAGGACAGCTTGATCGTCATGTTTGATACCCTGACGGGATTCAGATAGTTTCAAGTCGCCAGATAATCTGGTGCGAGTCTTTTATCCCCAAAAGTGTGTTGAGAGTATGTCGTTGCAGCTACTTGACCGAGAGCACCGGATGGTACATTACTTTTGTTGGGCTTCAATATGCCTTTGATTGGACTAGTCTGGCAGTTTGAATTCTAGACGGCCACCTCCAGCCACGAACGTCTACTGCAGGCGCATCTTTGTCTGAATGCTGTTTCATTTACCGACTCTTTAAGATACTGCAGGTCTTGCGTTTTGCAACTGAGGTCGTACAGGCTGTCGACTGAATACTTCAAGTCTTTCAGAATCTTGGTAAATTCAACGTTCTCAGTCGAAGCTTCCGATCCAACACTGTACTGCTGCTGGTGGTGACGCACCAACCAACATTGTTAAGTAACTTGTGACCTGAGGTCACATGAGTATGCTCTTTGTGTTGCGTGACTACTGACTGATAGGTAATTAAGATAAAACATTTTCGAATGCTCTACAGGTAGATGGTGTTGTATTCTGTGACATGGGTCTTACAGTATGTCGACTCAGTGCTTCACTTCTTTCAGAATCTTGGTAAATTCAGCATTCTTAATAGGACCTTCAGACATGTTATTGCTGGCGTAGACACACCAGCCAAGAATATGAAGTAACATGTGATCTGGGGTCAGATTAGTATGCCCTCTGTGTTGTGTGACTACAATTAGGTAATTAAATAAAATATATTTTCGAATACTCTACAGGTACTCCAAAATGCATGGATTTCTATTTGCCTGTCAACTGGTTCTGTTGAACTCAAATCTGGGGAAGAGGTTAGACTGTTTGAGATTAGCCTTGACGACCAACACAACCCACTGCATCGGGATTTCCGCCATGCTTCAAAGAAAAAGTATCAAGAATGTGGAACTCAAACAGACATTTCAAAGTTTGCAGATGTTTTTGCAGGTAACCTTTGTAAGAACATCAATTCATCTTTCATTTTGCCTTTACAATCCTAGACTACCAGTCTGTAATAATTGGAGTCTGTATTAAATCACAGTTACTATTAAAGGTATCATCCAATATTATCCAACTAAACAAGTGACTTATTGTCGTAAAACGACACAACACCTTCAAGTTGTCATATGAATGTAAGTGTATCATACTTGGGGTATTTGCACTAGAGCTTGCAGTGCTCCTTGCGGGCGAAAGTAAAGCAGAAAACACTGCGAGGACGTGTGCTAATATCCCTGAGTACCCACACTGGGACGGTTATTGTTATAAATGTTAGAAATGACCATGTCATGTTCGAAACGGTATATTACTGGTCTGTGCCATTGCGCGCTTTCGTATTTTATACAAGAATGAACGCATCATCATGTGTATGCATTTATGGAGATATGTTTCAGATGGTACACTGTAGTGCAGATAACACTACTATTTATGGGCACCAATGCAAGTAATCACTGGTGCAAATGTAATAATACATGTAAATCGACTGAATATAAAACGGAGCGATTAAGCACAGGTAGCAGAAAACAGTAGTATAGTAAAACATCTATGAAGTGGTGGGGCCAATGAGAAAGCTAATTTGGATTTCTCACTGAATGATTTTGGAAACAAAATTAATGTAGAAAAAGGAATATTATTTTATATCTAGCACAGCAGGCAGGAGAAAGGACTTAGTTATTATGATTACATGATTTATTCTCTAAAACACATTCCAAGCTTGGACAAGGCAATATTTGGTTTAATAAATATTTACAAACATAAATGAAATGTCTATTTCATGCATATGGCATTTTATTTTACTTTAACGTAACTGAATGAGTTTTCTTTTGTATACATTTCTCAACCGTCAAAGGCGTATTGAATAACAAACTGAGAATGGATCTAACGACAATGGAGTGACAATTTCAAATTAACTGCCCATTTCTCATTCGCTTGGCCACTTGAAAGACAGTTAACTGTGTTTCTCTTTTATGTTAGCCATACTTAATCTCATATCTTCTTTTATATTTAGTTGATTTATGTATATTATTACATGAATAACAAAGTGCACCTGCATATTTATAATTTCGTTAGTGAGTTAGTAATAATGTTCAACAGGTGCTACCTACCCATATTTTTGGCTTTTCATTTTTTTCAGTGATGGCGATATTATTATTATCATTTGACTTTATTTAAACTCGATAAATTGTTGAGCCAAAGGCTCTTCTCACACAATGTCGAGTAATATCCTAATGCAGGCTTCACATGTCAGCAAATGGCTGCTGGGCTACTGTGCATACTTTGTTTCAAATTTATCTAGGGGATTTCTTTCTATTTTCTGAAGAATATATGTATTCCAAATTATATAATATCTTGTGCAGTGGTTTACTTGGTTCTGATGTTGCATATAAGAGTGAATCGAGATTAAACTACGCTGTTACATATCCAACGTGCAGGAGTGAGCAAAATTTAAGACAATAGGATGGGGCTGAGATATCATCAGGCCATCACAATCCTGGTAGTCTGAAAGGGGTTTGAAATGTTTTTCTCTTTATTTGTGATTTTTAGAACCAAATTAAACTTCAGGTGACGTCATATACCAGGTGCACATCTACAAAATATCTTTCAGCTGCCACAACAAAATATGCTTCCTCGCCATATATGTACTGCATAGTATAATTATTTCAATTCTGGTATTTAATACCATAAGACCTTAAAGTATGTCTATGGTTTAATATTTTATGCTCCTACACGGTCTTATTTTCAAAGAAGTTTTCGCCTTTGGAGGCGTCTCCTCCCAAACAGTAGCAATAACGGCCGTGACATCTTTCTCCCAAATCAAGATGGAAGGTAGCTGGGTAAGTACCTCCATGCACAGGTCTTCATGAAACATATCCTTTGCAAAGTAATCTCGTTTGGACTGTTTCTGTAGTTGATTATATTAATGTATCATTGTACCATAATATTTACATCGCCACTGTAGCAAAACAATTCTTGAGTGTTTCATTTGGTGGGTCATTTTTTTAAGAGGAGGGTCGGGAGGAGCTACGAAATTTATATAACCGTAAATTGTGTACATTTTCCAACTTTAGAACTGATGTAAATCGATTGCCATACAGACAAATTACAAAAGACAAAATCAAATGACTGAATTTCTGCTATGTAAACTCAACCTGAAATGCTTTGCCACTATTTTCACCTCCCATAAGGGTACAGGAGGTATTAAAGTTGTAAAATTGTTTAAAATTGCCATTTTTTCAATATTTAGAAATCAAATTTTGCCGTTGGTATCATATTATATGCACTAAGTCACATGGATTCTGCATTGACTTGGTTGATATTGATTGCTGGTAAAATTGTAATTTTTAAAAAATATAAAAATATTTTTTGTGTGTACGTACACCAATGTTTATGGTCGAAAGATGTGTACTTGACGCGTGACGTCACAGAGTGTGACGTATCGTTCGTTCATGCGCACAATATTGTTGCTAATATACAACATGGCATCGAACATGATCAATGTCACAGGTAATGTGGAACTGCTCCATTCCGCTAGTAAAAACAAGTGGGAGAAAAGAAAGGAGGGCAAAATCAACATTTTTAGTGAGATACACCGATGGAATGCAGTCAGAGAAGAAAATGGTCTGACAAAACACGTGGACGTTGCAAGATTGCTGTTAGGTAGGCGAGTCTAAAATCGGTAAATAATAATAATAATAATAATAATAATAATAATAATAATAATAATAATAATAATATTAATAATAATAATAATACTTTATTTTTAATGAGGGCAAAAATAGTTGTCGAAACAACTAATCGAGTTTTGTCCTCAGAGAAAAAACAACAAAACAAAACAAAACAAAACAAAACAAAACAAAACAAAACAAAACAAAACAAAACAAAACAAAAACAAAACATACATATCACACAAATCCGGAGAAGTATTTAACTAAATTCGGAAACAATTACTC
The DNA here is from genome assembly GCF_964340395.1 of Glandiceps talaboti. Taxonomy (NCBI): domain Eukaryota; kingdom Metazoa; phylum Hemichordata; class Enteropneusta; family Spengelidae; genus Glandiceps; species Glandiceps talaboti. The sequence goes on along the minus strand of NC_135562.1, from coordinate 12,677,006 downwards.
TCAAATCTTAAAAGAAAGAACAATAACGGTATACATCAACTAATACTGGCTAAGAAGATGGCTCTTGAAATTAGCTGTGAATGTACTCCGACTTCGAGTGTCTCTTATATGGGAAGGGATAGAGTTCCAGATTTTGGCCCCAATGAACTTTGTGCTAAATTGACCATAATTATTTTTGTATATTGGGATGCTTAAATCATTTCGCTTATGTTGCCTGGTGTCGTGACAGTGACCTATCTTGGAAACGAAATTTCAGAAGTATGACGGGACTCTGCCATTGATCACATCGTGAACAAAAATTCCTATTTGGTAATCACGTTGGTTGTATATATCTAGCATTTGGAGGCGTTTAATTAAGGGGGGAGTGGGTGTTGTAACTACTGAAGGTAATTATGCAAGCAATTTTTTGGCGATGATCAGTATATCATACTTCCAGTCCATATGACAGATGGGGAAGAACAAGTGTATTATATATCATCAAAAGAATATGCTGAGGAACTGTATAACGAAGTCTGTACAAAATACCAGTTAGCTTACTCATTTTTTTCTTCACTTCTAAAATGTGGCAATTCCATAACATTTTACTATCCAAATATACTCCAACATAAGGGGTATTACTGACAAAGTTAATAGCCATATCTTTCAACTGAACTGAACATTGTGCATTATGAGGTTTGTGTCTACCACCAATGAGTAATGCGTGTGATTTAGCAGAATTTACTGTTAATTTGTTTGCATCACACCAGTTTGTAACATTTGCAAGGGCTGAGTTTATATTGCTGGTGTTTGTTGATGAAGAACACTTCTCGGGTGAATGAAACAGGTTCGAATCATCGGCGTAAAGCCTAAAATTGAAAATAACTGAAGAGTTTGCAATTGGTAAGTCATTTATGTAGATGAGGAAAAGTATTAGACCCAAAATAGACCCTTGTGGAACACCACAAGTTATGTTTTGTTTCATTGATTCTATATTACCAATATTACCAATACTCACAAATTGACATCTTGAATCCAAATAACTTTTAAACCAATCCAGTGCCACCCCTCTAATGCCTTGGTGATCGAGTTTTGAAAATAAAATGGTATGGTTAACAGTATCAAATGCCTTTGAGAAGTCTATAAATATGCCTGTTGTAGATTTTCCTTTATCTAGTTCATCCAATAAATGTTGAACAAGGCTAATAAGTGAAAGTTTACAGCTGTACTTTTCACGAAAGCCATACTGGTGCTGGAAGAGCAAGTCATGTTTCTCTACAAAATTCACAACACGTTTACACATTATTTTTTCAAATACTTTGCTAATGATTGACAAAATAGAAATTGGTCTGTAATTTCCCGTGTCTTCTGGATCTCCTTTTTTGAAGAGCGGAATAACCTTCGCAATTTGAAGGGAGTCTGGAAAACATCCAGTTGAGAAAGATAAATTTACAATGTTACATAAGGGTTTTGAAACATAGGACATAGCATACTTTAGCAGTTTTGCATCAATTTTGTCCCAGCCTAATGCTTTGTGTACATTTAAGCTTGAAATAATGTCTTCTACTTCCACAACTGAAGTTGGCTTTAGGAAAAACAGTGAGGTACATAGTCACCCATGAAGTCACGAAAACAACCGTTTCCATTTGCCTGAATATTCTTAGCAAGTCTTTCACCAATGTTAACAAAGTGGTTGTTGAAAACATCAACTATATCTGGAATTTCTGTATGAATAACAGAAGTTCCATTACAGAAACTTTTTATCTTGGTAGGAATAGAAGAGTTACTATTTTTCTTTTTACCCAGCAGATCATTTACCACTCGCCATGTCTCGTTCATGTCGTTACAATGTATATCAAACAAATCAGAATAGTATGTTTTCTTAGCTTTCCTTAAAATGTTTGTTAACACAATTCTGTATCTTTTGAATTTTTGAAGAATATTTTCTTCGAATTTACTCCGGACTACTTTTTTGAAGAGGCTGTGTTTCTTTCGAATAGATTTCCGTATTGCCGCTGTGATCCAGGGTTTGTTTTTAACATCTTTCTTGAGTTTATTTATGTTTTTGAGTGGCGAATTGGTATTACAAATATTTAAGAAGGTGTTAGTGAACTTGGTCATTGCTTCATTTACATCTTTACGGTTCAATACTTCCTGCCACGTTTCATCTTGCAAATCATGTCTAAATGAATCTAATTTGAATTTAGAATAATTCCTAAAATGTGCATTTGCTTTTGAGTGCATGGTCATTGAGTGAAAGAATGCAAAGGTTGGCAAATGATCTGAGATATGGGCTAAAAGAGTGCCTGATGTAATATTCAAATGAGCCATATTTGTGTACAGATGATCGATTGTGGTCTCACTTGCACCAGTTATTCTAGTAGGTATGATTATCGTTTGCTCAAAATGTAAACATGATAAAACACTAAGAAGTTTATCAGCTGTTGCCTCACAAGGCTTTGAAACGTCAATGTTGAAGTCGCCGACAAGAAAGCACCCAGCATAACCCTGTACTCTATGGTACAAAATTTGCTCCAAGCTATCAATAAATATGTCTGAGTTTGAACTTGGAGGTCTGTAGAGAGCCTATGATAAATTTGTTATTTCTGTTAATAAACCTCAATCCAAAGAGACTCAGCATCTGTGATGACAATTTCGTTCAGAATATTATAATGAAGACTGTCGTGAACAACCCCCCCCCCCCCCACCCCCGTCCCACATCTCAACAGTTTACTTTAAAAGAATAATTTGGCAGGGTAAAAATGCTTTTGTTTTCCACGGGCCTTCCAGATCTCAAACACAGCAATTATTTTAAAATGTGCCTGGAGACTATTTTCAAAGATAAGTTGAAAGTCATCTTAGTTTTTACTTAACGACCGTACATTTACATGTGAAATCGAGAAAATATCACATAGATTGCCTGAGAAGGCACTATTAAACTCTGAGACAGAGTACGATTTACAATGCACATCAAAAAGTATCGCCATTGACAAAAAACTGATTATTATGTTGATTGATCATTAAAAAGGACTAAAAATATCATTACACATTACGCACCTTATACAATATATTAAACAATTTTCACAAGATCCGATTCATTTCTGATAGTAACTACCTTGGATGTGTCTGATTTTTTGACATGAATATGTCCATTTCGGGTCCCTAAATACCTATAGCTTTCGGTCTTCTTTTTGTTGTTCACAAACTTCAGCAAATTGCGCATTTTCGGTGTTAGGTTCTCGTTGATAAAGATCAGATTCGTTCAGTGTAAACTAGATCGCTCGTTGCTACGTTCTTCATTTTCTTTTTATTGTTAAAAACTTGATCCCTGATTTTCCTTCCTGAGAACTTCACGATTATTGGCCTTGGTTGATGCTTGCCTCTGACATTTCCATCGTGATGAGTCGTTCTCCCAATTCGATGAGTTACTTCAAGGTGGTCTGTAGTTATATCTGGTGAGATCATCTTGATAACTTGAAGTGTGATGTTGTCTGTGTTTTCAGCTTGACCTTGACATTCTGGAATTCCGTGTATCTCTGAGTTTTCTCATATGCTGTATTGATTTTGGTTATCACTTGCCTTTTCTAATACTCCAACTCTTTCGTTGAGCTCCATTTTACTTTTCTTTAGGTCCTTATTTTCCTGCTCAAGAACTTTGAGACGGTCTTTCAGTTCCTCGACAAGTTCATTGAAATAGTCCAACGACACACTCATGGTATTCTGTTTGTCCTTTTATCATTTTCACATCCACCAGGAGGACGGGTGTGTTGCTAACCTGTGCGTATCAACAAGACTTTTTCTGATGGAGGTGATGTGTTGCAGCGAGCTGTCATCTAAATTAGATGAGTTGGGTGAGAAACGCTTGTTGTTACATTTTTTGCATAGGAAGACACACCTCTGGTTGCGCCACAGTTGACATCTTGACATCTTTTGGCGGCTCTGTCTTTATGCAAAGTAGAGTGTATACAACGGAAAACGTTGACTGCCAATGTTATTCAAACAGTTGACGGGAAAATCGTTGTTTTTACCTTGATGAATGTTCTTATTGACAAGAAATCCAGCGAAGTAACACCAGCAACACACGATAAGTCGATTAAAGTGGTCCACAGTGCTTAATCGAAGGCAAATGTTCTAAAATTTACAAGATCCCAGGAGAGCTTGAAAAACACGTCTTCTATTTGATGCAGTAAATGACACACATGATAACATGATAACAGTACCGTAATAGTACTATTAGTATTAGTAGTATTTTTATGTAGTGACTTTGTGCGATCACAGAACTAAAGTATTTTTCACTCTTCAATATGTGTTTGCCTAAACACGTCTATATTATCGACATTTTACTGTATTCTGATAAAAAATACTCCTCGGCATATCTCGAGAACCTTGTCCCTGTGAACACCGGCCCCCACCACGTCACGACGACTAACGTGACCCAGCGGTGAATTGTAATAATAATCAGACTATGTAGTCTTGCAAGTAAACTCAGGGCAGTTTGATATATTGTGGAATTTTGCTGGAAATAAAAAACATGTCAACATGGCTTTCTTATAGCGATGATCTTGACGACATTATCTTATACATCCATGATTATATGTACGCGAACTGGGATGTGATGATGCACTGCAGCCTAAAAATGGAAAATTTTACCGTATGATCGCACGTCAAGTATCGAAGTCTATGCATTCGGAGAGGGGTATGTGTTGAACTATTTAGTGAGCTGGGCATTTGCTAACGTTCCTTCCATAAATATGTGTAATAGATTGATAATTGAAAGTGAATTTGGTTGTGTTCAGAGGCAAAACTTGTTTATACAGTGATTTTTCCCAAGTGGAGCCACTTTCTCCTGATAACAATCGGTACCATTGTCAAAATGAACGCATGTCACGAACGAGAAGCACAGTGATGTCTGCCATGCATTATCGTTGTAAAATGTATCACGTCGTCGTGTTTAATTGCATGCCCTTGAATAAATACCATCACCAGTCGCACATTGTGCAGTTTATATAGTCACCTGCTGAGAGGTAAATTTTTGTGGGATCGTCTGTCGATATGATATGATATGATATGATATGATATGATATGATATGATATATATTTTATTACCCGATCAAAAATAAGTACAATACAAACGTAAATACAGGAAAAGCAAACTAGATCGGATAACAGGATGGGTAGATGGGTAAAACTGATCACTGAATGACAATGCGGCAACGATTTCGACATGTACTATGTATTGTTTTCATTACCAGTGATTGACGATATACGGTAACTTCCGTTGGATTTATTTTCAATTCAAGGGCGAAAATCAAGAGCTAGAAAGTAGCACGAAAGTAATAAAAAGTGACAATGTGACACTTCTGTACGTCATGTAAAATGAACTTGCCGATACAACCAGAAACTATACACAACAATTGCACAATAATGATAGCTTTCAACTTTCAAGGAAAACAAACATAGCTCTACGTTTGCCTACGCTACGGAAGGCAGATACTTCGAACGTGTCCATAACCACGATCACGAAACCATCGAAAATGTTCCTAACCTTGCCCTTGATAGTGATCACAAATAAAGACAATACAAGTGACAAAAGTATGCGGATGTGCCAAATCAAAGTATCCTCCGACTTGGCTAAAGTTCACCTGGGAAACTTTCTCATGTTTATTCGTGATACTTACCTCCATCGCTGCCATGATAGTTAAGTCGCATCCCAAATTCTCGCGTGATCTCGTCTCTTAAATGATGTGGCAATTTGTGCGGTAATGGCGGGAGGTTCAAAACATTTTGTTTACAATCGAATTATTCTCTAAAGCCGTACGTCGTTACAAGGGTCAATTTGACTTGCATCCGTGGACGAGGCAATTGATTACATGGTAAAGGTTGGTTCTACACGATTTTTTACAGTATTTGAAATATTGAAAAAATGGCAATTTTAAACACTTTCACAACTTTAAAAGGGGGATATCTGTCTGTGTGTCTGTCATATGTCCGTGTGTGTGTGTGTGTGTGTGTGTGTGTCTGTCTGTCTGTCTGTCTGTCTGTCTGTGTGTGTTATCATTTTCTTAAAAACAGCTGGCTCAATTATACTGAAATTTGGTACACACAATATTTGGGGTAATGGGTAGACCTGTGTACTGTTTGAGCGCAATCTGTTAATGTTAATTAGAGAAATTTGCATATCAATGAAATCAACTAATTAAGCAATATCTCAAGACTGCATACTTCAATTTCAATATAATTTAGTATGTTCATTAAACACAACAAAGTGCCTTTGTCTGTTATATATTGTTGATGTACCTTTCAGCGTTAATGAATAATTTGCATAATTAGTTATTGTCAGTAATTAGGCTATATCTTAAGAAATCAAACTTCAGTTTCAATATAATCCAGTACATACGTTAACTATAACAAATTGCATATGTCCTATAAAGTTTGTTCATATACCTTAATTAAGGGTTTTCAGTAATTAAGCTATATCTTAAGACTGCATACTTCAATTTCAATATAATCTACCACATATATTTAACATAACAAAGTTCATACGCCCTATAAAGTTTGTTGATGTACCTTACAGTGTTAATGACTAATTTGCATAATTAATTATTTTCAGTAATTAGGATGTATCTTGAATTTCAATATCATTTAGTACATAATGTTAACCATAACAAGGCGAGTACGTCCGATAAAATTCGTTGATATAGCTTACAGTTTTAATGAAAAATTTTCATAATTAACGATTTTAGGTAACTAGGCTGTATCTTAAAAATATAATATAATATGGTACATATATCAACCCTAATAATACGCACCTGTCCTATGAACTTTGTTGATACAACTTTTACCTTTAATGAGTAATTTGCATAATTAGTGATTCCCTTACGGGAGGCATTCAGTTTAAATCTGGTATATGATTTGTTTTACATCCTTGTCCAACATTGTTAAAAACTACAAATTATATAAAAAATGGAACTACCTAGTCAATGTGATGGGCTAGGTTACCAGTTCAACAGCTTTTTACCTTCCTTATGGAAGGTCTTATATCAGGCGTCAGAAGTCTGTGTGTGAGTCTGTCTGTCTGTCTGTCTGTCTGTATGTATGTATGTATGTATGTATGTATGTATGTATGTATGTATGGATGGATGTATGTATGTATGTGTATATGTATTGCTGTCTGCAGCTGTGGGTCTGTTTGTCAGTGCGTAGCCAAACTGTATCACCATTTTCTAAAGCACGACTGCCTCAATTCAAACGAAATTTAGAACAAGTGTTCCGTAGGGTAACGGTGGAAAGAGCTGATTAGGTTTCGGTAAACATCCTAGGAATACTAAGGAGCAATTTACATAATTAATATTTTTCGGAAATTAGGCTATATCACAAGAATGTAAGCTTCAAATTCATTATTATTTGCTTCATACATTTGCGATATCAAAACGCATCTGTCCTGAAAATATTGTACATGCAACTTTTAGTATAATAAGCTTTAATTTGATCTATAGGCCACAAAAACAAAAGCATTGTTTCTGGTCAGGATATGTTGTCTAATTTTTTTTAATTTAATTGTTCATGATTAGTTCTGCGGTTGTCTTTACTGATCATGAAGTAGCAATTAATGGAGAGTTATTTTGTGTTTTTCTTCAGACTGTATTGGCTGGTCGAACATGAGAAAACAAGCCTGTAAAACTCCTTCTATGGCGAGACATACTATGAAAGCTTCACATTACATGTTGTGGTTCGCCGTAAGATCGCATCTATGGGCAATGATGCTGGATAATTCACCGGCATAAATTCATACAATCTCTTCACTATTTCAAAATTGAAAATTGTGTTTTTAATTCGTTCGATATTCCCTCGGGTTTCTGTATGCTGAAAGCATTTGAAAAACGTTAGTCAACCAGGTCAGTTTCAACATCCTGGTCAGATCATCAACTTTCTACCGAAAATTCTTGCTGGAAATTTGCCAAGATAAATCCGTGCGATCTCTTCTTCGATCAAAATTGAAAACCTCCCACCCCTCTTTTTCATGTATAAATCCTTCGATACTGAGGGCGAGTTTGCTGCCGGAACGCGCGTACGTGTGCATTTATTCGTATCAATGATATTTAACAGGACAATGCAAATGAGATAAGTAAATGTTCGTATGGTGTTGCAATGTTGGGCCCTGCACTGGATGGTTTAATTGAGTCAAATTTCCCCGTATTAATTGCCTTCATAAACCGTTAAAAGTATTCGGGTTGCTTGTATTAAAAGGTAGTTATATCGAAATATATATATATATATATATATATATATATATATATATATATATATATATATATATATATATATATATATATATATCTGGACGGAAACATATATATATATATATATATATATATATATATATATATATATATATATATATATATATATATATATATAGGTTTCCGTCCAGATCTGATTTTTAGATTTCGAGAAACAAAACGAACATATATTAAGAGCAATAGAAATTCACTTCAATTCATTGTGGCATGCATCACGAAATTCTTGAACTTTATTGAGAATATATAGCAGGCATTTGAACAGCTTTTTGACAACTTTCACTGGGACTTCAAAAATCACAGATATAGAGCTAAATAAAAATTCATTGTGTTCAAATTATACTAATAAGCAATCCTAACTTTTGTTCTGTATGCATGGGTAAATGTGCGTATGTCTGTCTGTCTGTCTGTATGTATGTATGTATGTATGTATGTATGTATGTATGTATGTATGTATGTATGTATGTGTATCCCTGTAAAAGCCTACTTTAGCCATAGTTTTGTATTCCAGCAATTATTATGAGTAGGGACAAAAAACTCAAAATTACCCTTACGGAAGGGAGTCATTTACAATCTGATTATATATTTTTTCTGGTCGTAGACATTTGCGAAAGTAAAGAATCCTTGTGATTATGCACTGTATTTATTCATGCTTCATATTTCATATGAGTTGGTGCATAGATTGACAATGGCAAAATGAATAAGGTCTTTCGAGTTTCGTTGAATGTAATACTAACAGACTAACAGACTTTTGTAATAACTAGCTTCGAATAAGTTATGCCAGTCAGTGTTTGTTGATATTGTATTTATTCTAGGGGATCTGAAAATCGACTGTGGGGAGATGGTAAGATTTAAAGATATCAATGATGCTAGTCATAAACTAAAGAATGACCGCGGTCTAACTGATGATGACATGGAAACTCTTATGTACTGCAACACATTAATCTCGGACATGACGAACGAGGTAAATACCTGGAAAACATTTTATGATCGTGATATCTTCTTAAAATATAAATTCATGTCTTTTTTAAATTAAGCCATTTGTGTCCACCATAGCATAGTTTACACGTTTGGCTAACAGCCAAGTTACCGAAATGTCATATTCCATTCACATTTTATGTACGGATAAGAAGAGCAAGTTGACGTGTGATTATTGTTGTGAATGTTGTTGCAAATATCAATATTGAGTTTAATAATAGTTATATTTCTCATTATTATTATTAATGATGCATTGGCGTAAATAACTATAGATTTGTGGTAATATCAAAAGATTGTGTAGATCCTTGCTAAAAGATTAAATGTCAGAAAGATGAGCAATTATTATTTTTGGACCTAAAATGAGTCTAGGACTCATTTGTATAATTGATCATTTTAGTCAACTTCAAATTTGATACGATACAGTCCATAGATTAATGACAATAAGAGTGAATGTATTCTGTAGAGCGTGTTGGTTTAGTTTTTATCTCTAATAATCTATTTCGATGATTAATAAAACTAAATAATGAAGCATATATCAGGTACTTTAGCTCATAATATTGCATTGCGAAAAAGCATACAGGAACAAGAATCACAGTAGCTGTTTTATATCCCTATTACGGAAGGTATTATGTTTACATCTGTCTCATCGTTTGGTATTAAGTGTTACTTTAGGATTGCTATCTTTAATATTCATATGTTTCCTCAGGTCCTCATGAATGCAGAAATAACTGTGAGTTGTAGGAAAGGGGTCAACGTAAAACTAAAATCTGGTAAAGGGGAAAACAAGTATGAAGTTGCATTTAATGATAAGGGGGAACTTGTATGGAGAGAGATCTTTAGACTCGAGTCAACTTATGAAACGCTGAAAAGGACTAAAGAACAGGCAGATGAAGATGGATCTGGAGTGATGGGTAAGAAAGTTTTTGATTTCGTGAACGCATAAGTTTCTGTGGGTGCGCAGAGATATGGTTCATTTTAATTAATGTGAGTGAAAATTATAAAATAGTGGTGTTTCTCCGTGTTTCTGTGTATGCGTAAATGCGTAAGTCGCTCACATTCCAAGATAAGAACCTGAGCTATATTTTTGGTAAAATTATGTGCGATAATTATACTTGTTTGCAAATCTATTTAATATGATCTGAATCACGCAGTTCCTCACTAATCGAAGTGGTTGGTTAACTCCAATTGGAATGTACAATCAATATTTTAGATAATAGCAAGATAATATATGCTGACGTCTTACCAGTAGCGGACCAGGCACGACAAACATTCGTTTATGAGGTGAGAAATGGGCCCAGACCAAAACAGATTACCAATCAAAGAAAGCTTGGAAAGTATGTCCATGTGAATCATTCTTTTTAAGGACCTGAATAGTTGTTTTTAAGATGATGATGATGATGATGATGATGATGATGATGATGATGATGATGATGATGATGATGATGATGATAAAACAAAGCACTTTATGCGAGATCTGAATTCCTTTGTACGGTTGGTGGCTACTTCATTTTTTCGGTTTCCTATTGTTCGTCACTCACACTTGACTGTTCAACCTTTACCGAGGTGGTCTGAGCAATTACAGACGATTTACTGGGGCTTGCTCCACTCGGCCATCGCCACCTCCTTCTTGTGACAATAAATAAAAAAACAACAGGCAAGTTTAAGAAAAATCATCACCTTGTACAGTCAGACACAGCAGCAACAGGCAACACAACTCCGCCAGCTGGTGTAGGCCAAACTCGACACGGCCACAATGAAGTTGCAGACTTCTCAAATGTAAAAGAACGTTACACTATTTTCCAGAATCAACTTGAAGTGCCATTCGTTTGAGTTTGGTCACACACTCTGTCAAGACAAAATGGGTGTTTCTGATGTAGGAGTGGTTCAAATGACATGTCGCTGGCTGGCCTGTAAGAATGACATTTTCTTCTGTATACTGTGAGCGTTAGTGGTGATTGCAGGTCTTCATATGGTCGGTTGAAATTGACGCCATCTCGAGCTCATTGTTGTCAAATGTTAGCTGCAATAATTGTAGCGTTTGATGTGATTTTGAGGGCTTTTTCGTGCCTATTTTCATTCTGATGTCTAACCCGAAACAAACGCTACAATTCCTCTAATGCAAATGCAAATAGACGGAATCGCAAAGTTGAATGAATATTTCTGCTAAATAACGCCTTACCTGCCAAAATATCGGGCATTTCCGAACTCCGACATATATTACGGAACCTTCAAGACCAAAGATATGTTCGACACTACCCTAATTACCTCCGAAAAACAGTCAAATACAACTCGAGTACGCGAAACTTTTCAAACAAGCCTTCGAGATCTCGCTGACCAGTACCACGTGACCAATTGACCTCATGCTAATTAGGCACGTGTATTACGCAAGCCAACACCTCATTTGTATACAGATGTAAATAAATACACTTGTTTCTTGTAGCATGTTGCAGTGGACACTTTACGAACGTACCAATGGTCATCTTTCGCAAATATACATGATATGATCATGAATACCTAAGGTTGCTAATGAATACAAAGTACAGAAAAAAAACTTTTAAATGCATACATGACGTCTTGTTCTAAACTCGTAAAAGACATCAAAACAGCAAAGAGCTATCCTTATATGTTTGGAGCCTGAAAGAAAAGAACGCCCTGTGGGCGGCATATGCAAATAACACAAACTGAATGTAATTTGTGTTTAACTGAAAAAAGAATTATGAATAATCACAGTGTTAAAAATATAATTACTCAAGAATGATGAGTTGGTTTCGATATACCACCACAAGAATAAATTTTGTCTCGCCAAACACATCATTATAGAAAGAGACCCTGATACGCCACACTATAATCATCGCAAATCCATGAAAATATAAGTTAAGACTTTTGCCCTCCATAATCCCTTCGATTAAGCCTATGGATAATAGTTAGCTACTATTATTGCATATTAGCTCTGTTCTCCCCATATATCTTAGTTATTCTGATTATGTAATTATAAACAACATCGTTAACGTTGTCCAGCAAAAAAAACTCTATACAATTCTGACATGCTATAATTTGTGATCGACACATGCAGCTATAGTAAGTACAACTATCTTCATCTCTATTTATACAGAAAGAAAAACAAAGAAACAGATTCACGATATACACTGTACATTTATTAATAAAGCGGCAATCGTTGGATTGAAAGATTACTACAAAAGTAAGCTACAAGGAACTGACTTTGACTTATTGGACCAAGGTATAAAGCTGCTAGAAGAAGAGCAAACGAGGTTGAAGAAAGAGGTAAGTTTTTGTACTAGTGTGTGGCTTTGTGCGTTCATGCGTCCTTCCAAACATAAATTATATATCGTTTCTCTGACTTGTAATTCGAATTTTATGTAAACCTGATACAAAGATGACAATGTGTTGCACTATTCACTATAGTGTTGCACTATTCAATAAAATACACTTGCATGCATATATTTGTATTAATGGAATCCATGGTTTTTTGTTATTAATTGACACATTTGTATTCCTAAAATAGTTATTTACATGCAAAGATCATTAAAGCTGTTTATGTTAAACTGGAGTATTAGCTATATTAATGTAGTATAAACATTCCAATACCCAATACAAACAGGTTTTAGGAAACTCTGTCTAAAGCTTTCGTCTTTTCGGTAAGGACTGAGTAGGTGATGTTAACACCTGGTCCCAAGTATGTGAAAGATTGAAACGGTCCCATCCCGGTTTGAAGTAGGTTCGAAATCCAGATGTTTATTGCTACCTTAACTTCCCGTTCAAACCAAGATGGTTCACAGTCATGGGTGGTTACAGAATCCATCCGGAGTTGTCGGTGGCCGAGCGGTTAGCTTGTACGCCTCTTACCTACGCAGTCTGGGTTCGAACCCACCAGGTGTTGGCTGGGCGTAGGAAGGAAGGATGATGATGCTCAGTTTGTCCCTGCCACGAACGAACAACGTAGGTTTTCCCTGGTACTCCGGTTTCCTCCTGCTTTCTCAGCACTAGGGCGCTGCTCTTGTGTAATTTTGCCACTGACATAATCAACAATTTCCAAATTTATTTGGATAAATAAAGATTACTGTTACTATTACTATAAATGGTGTATGTGTCTGGGTGCTTAGAATGTGTAGTAGTCTATGGTCCTGAAATTTAGCCTTCAGAGATCGTTCAGTTTCCCCTAAATAATGTGTTGTACTTAAATTTGTAATGTTTTCTATTGCCATAGCATGAAATTGCTTTTGTGTTATTTAATAGTTAAACATTTCTTGTACTGAATAAAATATTACATACATAATTTGATATAAGTTCAGGACAATTCTGTAACCAATTCTTCTGGTCAATATTACCAGATCTAAGTTCGGATGTTAGTTTATTGACACCTTGAAATATTCGCATTTGCCCACCTGACGAGTGTGACTATAATGGCCATACAAAACAAATTTGTAGTGGAGAATCGAATATAACAAAGTAACCAATCCACCTTTTCTTCTTTAACTTATCAAGCTCCACATCTGTATCAAGCACTGTACACCAGAAGATCTTGACCATACATTTGGATATGTATAATATGTGTGTGTGAGAGTGTGTGTGTGTGTGTGTGTGTGTGTGTGTGTGTGTGTGTGTGTGTGTGTGTGTGTGTGTGTGTGTACGTAAGTAATGCCCATTCACTTCAAACTTGGATATTCATCTTTGACCTAAAGGCTAAAACACGATTGTTGTATACAGACTCTCGACCACTACATTATTAACTAGTTGTTCCAAAGCTATCAGACCAGAGTTAAAATAAATGACAACCTACTGATTCGAAAAGTGCACTTGTAAATTAACCAACAAACTTTTACATATACAGCTATCCACATCTGGAATTCCGTACCCACAACAAAAAGAAACCTCAAAAGACAAATATTAAGCGGCATTTTGATGGTTTACATCTTTCTGACCCATTGTCTTGCATTTTTATGTATTTTTTTTATTTAGTCCTATTCATTTCATTTTCAACACAGACAGAGCTACTGTATATTTATATAATTTTGCCACTGACATAATCCCCCTCACTGATCAGAAGAGATGTAATTTATTGTTGTAACTCGTACCCCTAATTTCTCGGAACCATTTCCTGTAATATATTCGAGGAATGTTTTAATTTTCTGGTGGAGTAAATTTCGACTTCAAATATATACACAACTGAAGCCTCAGTTATATGACTTTTTAGCGAACCTCTTGTGCAAGTATAAGGATAAGTAGAATTTATATTGAATACTGACCATAGATCAACATTCATTACAAGTTACCAGTTGAAAATCTATAATGATATTATTTTTAAAATTCTCTTTTTAATTTCGTCCCTAGCACACTGGATTCCAAAATGGGGAACTTACTTTCCGAATGAAACATGTAGTCTTAGTTCTGTGGGCAGGAACCTCGTTCAACAAATACACCTTCGAGATGGGCCAGGATAATAAACCTACATACAGATGCACTCAATATTCAGCTAAGGCAAAATCAAAAGCGTTCATGAATGTGGTTAAGTCTAAGAAGTAGTACAACATTGTCTACAACGTCTGCAAAGCACAAGTAGTAAAGGATAACAAAGACACAAACGCGTGCTTCAAACTAACAGAGAATACTTCAAGTGTTATAAATGTTTTATTGGTATATAAACAAATGTGAACCAAATGAAAACAACACACACGTGTTAAGGTCAATTGATTAATGGGACAACATGACAGGTCGGGTCATGTTGTTCTATGTCATTAAGAGGACTTAAATGTTACCAGGTGCTTTGTTGATATGGATGTCATTAAGCGATTGTTTTTCGAATCCAATTAACTGTAAACAAACAAAACAAAAACAAAACAAACAAGCCCTTAGCTCTTAGATACTATGTGATTTCTTAGTTCCTCTTTGAATGATTTTCTTGAATTTATACGTTTGAGGGATGTTGGTAATAAGTTCCAGTGCTTAGTTATGGCGTATTGGAAGTTCTGTTGAGTAACTCTTAAACGGGTTAGTGGTATGCGGAAATTACCCTGATATGCTTGGCGTGTTGAATATGTTGTTACGGGATACTGGAAGTATGTCTCTATATCGTGGGGGTAGTGGTTATTCGTCAGGTCAAAGGCAACTATACAGGAGTAGAATTCACATAGTTGAAAGATGTTAAGGAAGATGTCAAGTTTTCGGAATAGTGGTGCGGAGTGAGCATGGAAGTCAGAGAAAGTTATAAGACGAAAGAGTTTCTTTTAAAGACGGAAAAGTGGGTCCAGAATAGTTAAGTAAGTGTTGCCCCAGATTTCTATGCAATATGTTAAGTGCGGTAAAATGAATGTGTTGTAAATGGTAATTAGTATTGACTTGGGAACAAAATGTATAATTCTTGAAATGATTCCGATCTTTGGGGTTACAACTTTTAGTATGTTGTTAATATGACAATTCCAAGAAAGTGAAGAATCAATACTTACACCAAGATAACTGGCTGTGGAAACTCGCTCTATTTGTGTGATATTGACAGAGATACTACCTTGCAAAGGTATTTGACGTTGAGGCGTACTTATTAGCATGAAATTAGTTTTCCCTTCATTTACTATAAGTTTGTTAGCCAAACACCAAGTAACTACCTTATTGAATTCTGCATTGATAATGACAAGATTTATGGCATTCATGTGAGTTAATCTGAATAAATTTGTCATCAGCGAATAACCTAAATTGAAAGTAGTCTGTAGAATTGCTTATGTCATTTATGTAAATAAGGAAAAGAGTAGGACCGAGGATAGATCTCTTTGGCACTCCGCATTTAATCGTCTGGGGACGTCTGTTGAGATAGCTTCGAAACCATTTTAAATGGCAATCAATGGCACATCTAATTATAAAAGGTTGTATGTTAGAGGTGTTTTGGGGGACTGTCATGTTTTCTTTTTTAAGTTTCAGTGGTCCAGATTTGGCCATTCTCCCTTAAATTAAATACACAGCAAAACTACCAGAATTACGATATCTAATAAGAACTAAACTAAAGCTGGAAAATGGCCCAAATGGTAAACATGATACCTTCATGTTCATTCCCTATCGCTAATATTAGTAAGTTCACCATACTCGACTAGTCTGTGCAAGATGGGCGGTCCGGACGAACGTACGTGATGGACACTGTCATGATGTGATACGCATCGTTTAATTGGATATCTCATTGCTCCGTATGTTTCCTTATTTCGTAAAAAACTTCAACATTTCATTGGAAATACCTTGTAATTGTATGCATTTATTTCTTTTAACTTGAAAGCCATTGAAACGGCAATCATAATTATGTTTGAATAAAAACCAAATGAAAAATGTTAGGTATCCAACCGTCCACGCTTGGTGCGTGGTTGTCCGTATATACACATGGTGATATTAAAAAGTATTCCCAATTTTTCCCCATCGTCCAATCTTCATGCATTATACATCAATGGAAAGCTTACTTTCCGTTCTGCAACCTTACAAAACATATATCTTTGAAAACAAAAATACGTCGAGACAAGCACTGTCAAATGAAACAATGATTGCGCGTGATGATTAAGTGACAAAAAACAAAGGAATTTTCAGCACACAGCAAGTATATTTTGATTGCTCATATCTGATGAACCCTTGAATCTAACAAGCTGAAAATCAACAGTTATACAGCTGTCCATCATTGAGATGTTTACCTTTTAACAAAGTCCAAGATGAGCTATGAACGTAGGCAGAAATTTACCCCTAGTAGACCCTTCCTCAAGCGAAGTTTGCGACTTCCGCATTATCTCATTAATATTCATGAGCAGTGGAACACTCAAACTTTGGAGGTTTTCTAACCTCCCGTTTTGGAGTGGTGCCGGACTGAAGATGGTTGCACAGCAGTTGGTAATAAATATTGACAATATTTGAGTAAGAATGGTGCAAAATGATGAAAAACTATTTTTTCACCATTTTTAATTTCAGTTATGTAATATGGGAGAGATAAGATAGTTTGTAAGCTGTACAGTTTTTTATGCTGACAAATTGTGTTAGTGACCCTCTTGTAGGGGAAACATGGTATCGTATGATGGTTTCATGGCAGTTGGGAAATATAAAAAGTTGGATGATACTTTTGGATAGTTTGGAATGTATAAAAAGATGACATATAAATGTTGACAGTATTCGTTTTTGAAAATCAGAAACTAAAACAGATATAGTCATATCATAGTGTTAACTCACTGATGAGACATCAGGGGTTTTCTCATACGATAAACATGTAGCGAGTTCACTGACTATTGAGTCATTAGGGGGTTTCCATGTATTAAAGCTGTACTGAGTTCACTGACTGCCGAGTCACTAGGGGTTTTCTCATAATGTTAAACATGTACTAATGTACTGAAGAGTCAATATATGTTTTCTAACATGTTAAACATGCACTGAGTTCATCGAGTGATGAGTCACTAGGGTTTTTTTTTTATATATATTAAACATATACCGAGTTCACTGACTGATGACTCATTTGGGGGGGGGGGGGGTTGCAATATGTTAAACATGTACTGAGTTTGCTAACCAATGAGTCATTACGGGATTTCCTTAGTAATTGATCACTTTGGGGTACACTTTATCAAAACTCATCTCTTTTTAAATTAAAAAAAAGAAATAATATGTCGTCTGATGATGTTTTCATTCCTCCACTTAATATTATACTACTAATTGGGAAATTTGCAATATTTAAAGAATCAAAACTCCATATATTGCAATATATGATAAAGTATATGATGATATCAATGTGGAACCAATTAAATCTTGAAGTTAGAAACCATTTTACATCAATATCTATATAGTCTATTTGTTGTGTGTTATTCCATAGTTTACTAACATCTCTATGATATCCAGTAAAATATGGTGTCAGCCTATCATTCCAAAATATAAGACTTTGGTTTATTTTATCATCCAATTGCAAGTCACTTCTTAATAGTGTTATATTGTGATTATTGCTAGGTTTTGTTTGTAACAATTGGTTTTTATATTAAGTACCTGATTTTTGTTATTTAATTCGTTTGCAAAATTAGTTTTAAATTTTCCTTTGTTTGATTTTATTTCCTTTGTTTGATTTTATCTCCATTATATATATCTTACAAATCACATTTTGTGGTTCCGAATATATATATATATATATATATATATATATATATATATATATATATATATATATATATATATATATATATATATAATATTGAGAAAAAATGATTTATTCTTCAATATATCCATTTTATTCATATTTTCTCATGTACATTTCTAATGATGTTACATAATTGGCATGTTTCTAGAATGCCAATCATTTATTGAATGCCTCTTTGAGAACATCTGATGCATTTTTGCCTTTCATAAGGAAGGTCTTAATATAGCGATGAAGTCTGTGTGTCTGTGCATGTGTGTATGTATGTGTCTGTATCACGATTTCCGAAAAAAACGGCTGCATCAATTCAAACGAAATTTCATAGACATCTTCCGTAGGGTAATAGCAAGAACTGATAAGGTTTTGTAATAATCCGATGAATATTAATAACCGATTTGAGTAATTAATCGATCAAACGAATATAAAGTTGGCGTCAGATTCAGATTCAGATTCAGATAGCGTTATCTTATGAATGTTATACTGAGCGTCAGATGGCCTCAGATCCGAAGACACCAGACAGACTCAAACCTGAAATAATACCGTTGAGACTACAGGGAAGGATTCTGCTTCACTGCCTTCAGGTGTATTCGGATCTGAGGCCATCTGACACTCAATATGACACTACCTGAATCTGAATCTGACGCCAACTTTATACTCGTGCTCTACATAGCTCTACACTGAGAAAGACTCTGTTTTCAGGGGTTTCGTACGTGCCAACCTTATTTTGTGTTTCCCTTGGATCTACACTCTGCATTGGCTGGACAAACATGAGAAAAAAGAAGACTGAGGCAGGGTATTTAAGTGTTTCTTGGCCTTAAAATAGGTTTACAATGAGCGCGGAGTTCACAAACAGGTGAAATGTTTATGGACTTATCATTTTCAAATTTCACACTAATGCGCAGATGAATAAAGAGAAATCGTGTCTTTTTAGATTTTTGATAAGAAGTTTAGGAAGTATTATATTGACCTCGAACCGTCTCCTTTTACCGTGTTCTTTTCCGATTTCTCTCGATAACAAACTACCGCTGTTTGTTGCAAGGAATGTACATAATCATTTATCTAGCTGTGTATCTCAGGATATAAATACACTCACATATTTATCAAGTGTAATAATCTATAATTTATACCCAAATGTGTGTGGTCAAAATATGGAAAATAGACAAAGCCTCGTCTAGCCTAAGAAGAAAATTTCGCGACAATGTATCAATAATGGTGACCTATACATTGACCTCTATATAATTAGTGTACAGTGAGGGCGCGCCACTCAACAAAATCTTGAGTAGTGAAAGGAATGTGTAAACTCGTGGTGGGACAGAAGGAAGTTCAACACGCACATGCCATATCCTGGGTATGTACGGGATCACGAAAGCCGAATGAAGTCGAGGATGACAAGCTTTCCTGTGGTGAGAATAGAAGCGTGGCGGGCATTTCAACAACATTTTTGACAACTAACTTTCATTGAGACTTGACGAATCACAGATATAGAGCCAAGTTTCTTGCATAAATCATGAAATTCCTTATGGAAGTCATTCAGTTTAAATCTGGTCTTCGAGTTTTCTACATCCTGT